>NC_030821.1:73243941-73546972 GCF_001704415.2 Capra hircus | reverse complement strand
ATCTACTTAGCACAGAAAGTGCTTGGCCAGGGGTATGTGTCAAGCAATGCTGAGCTGGTCCCAGGCCGGAGCAGTGTCAGCCTTCTGAGCATAGGTCTCTGTCATGCGAGGGACCAAGTGGTGCTTTCTGGAGTTAACTACCTGGATTAGATTTGATCACATGAGGAAGGTGCCTAAACCCAGAGCGTGTTTCCTCAGTTTAGGAGGGCTCTTTTACTTTCCTCCTTGGAGGTGTTCCTGAGTCCTTGGAAATGGAGGGAAGCGTCAGAACCGGCCACAGGGGAGTAGGAGCGTTCGGAGCTCACACAATTGAATATTTTTACTCAAATACTTGGCTTCCTAGTGGGCTACAGGTGCCATATACAATACAAAATACAGAGCCCTGCCCCCAGGTGGCTCTGTTGGAGGTTTGGGTACCATCTTGGAGGGGTGGGGAAATTTCCAGCTTTAGGTCACAAAAGATATTTGTCTTCTCCGGAACCCATGGGCTGGGGGAAAAAACCACAGCTCTAAAGATGACCGAAGAGGAACTCATTCAAACTCTCTCTTCCGCCAAGGAAGAAACAAGAAACCAGAAGCATGGGGCACTCACTGGACTGAGCTGCCAGTCGAATGGCATAATCGCTCCCGCTCAGAAACTTCTCCAAGAAAGTCTCCCGAGATGGGGAGAGTGGAGGAAAGGCCAGCTCCTCGTCCGTCAGCCGGATTCCTTTGGCTGCAAGGAAACTCTCTCCCAGAGGGAAGCGAGAACTGTTGGAATACGTGACAATCTCTTCTGCTTCCCTGGTGAACTGCAGGACGCGAAGCTTCACTTCCTCACAAGAGCCAGGACCTGGGGAGGAAAGGCAGATGGAGTCACCCACCACTTGGCGCTCACTCTGACCCCTCTGAAGTATGTACACACACCAGCATACACATGCATTTCTGGCTCAGCTGTTCCCCTCGCCCCAACTCTTCCCACAACTTGGAATGTTCTTTCTGTCTTGTCTCCGCAATCAGATTCACTGCACTGACGGCATACCCGCTTTGTGAGATGATTAGTAATGGCTAATGTTTATTCCACACCAGGAACTCACATGCTGGGACCTTGCTGGGCTCATTCTGGGTTCCTTCTAGCTTCTGACCAGCCTCATCCACACACCAGCAGCTCCGGAGGTCAAAGTGCGCCAGAGGGGCGCTAAAGTCTGAGTAGGGCCCTGGGTATCGGTCAAGCTGGCCGTTTAGGATCTGCCAGAAGAGGTAGGGTTCCAGAAACACGTTCCCTCCAGGCTGGGTCCGGTTCCCTTCCAACACCGACACTGGGACATCTTGGAAAGAAGAGTATCTCGCCAGCCCTGGGAAGATGCCTTGTTGGCCAGCCTTGTACAGATTTTGAATGAAGAGACGGAAGTTTCTGGAAGCTGCTTCTCTGTAGCTCATGATCTTCATTAGCAATTCCACTGGGGTCAGCGCCTGGCCAGCACTGTTCTGAGCCTCCCAGCGTTCATACCACTCGAAGGCCTGCTCGGGGGGCCCGTCACATTGCATGGGGCTCCACTGCCCACTGGCACTGCACTGCGGGATATAGATGCTGGAGAGGGCGGGCGGCGTGCTGGGATTGGAGACCAGGGTCCGCACCGTCCCGAGGAAGGCTCGCTCGGCCTGTAACTGACAGGGGCTGGGGCCTGGGGAGGAACGAAGCACAGGTACGTCAGGTTAATAAGCCCCAAAGGCCAAGATGCATATGTGCTAAGTCGTTTCAGTCGTGTCTGACTCTTTGCCACTCCATGGACTGGCAAAGGGGACCACCCTTTTGCACACTACGCTCCTCTGTCCATGGGATTCTCCAGGCAAGAATACTGGACTGAGTTGCATTTCCTTCTCCAGAGGGATCTTCCCGACCCAGGAATCGAACCCCTGTCTCTTGCATCTCCTGCATTGGCAGGTGGGTTCTTTACCACTAGCGCCACCTGGGAAACCCAAGACCAAGATGGAAGCCCTTATCTGTCCAAACTCCATCTAAAACCTTACACAGCCATAGAAACCCCATCAACCTTAAATTTGTAAATATTCAGAGAGAGAGAGCCTGCCTATCACTAAATCAATGCAGTTGAGACCAGCTGTTGTCAGCACCACAGAAATTTTATGTGGCAGCTTCTTAAGGCCAAATTAATCTCCCAACCCCACTCCTTGGAATGGTTAACATTATCCAGACCTTTGTGGACAATGTTTAAATCAGCCAGCAAATTTCACCATTAGCAGAAGTTTGGGCTTTAGCTATAACTCTGATGCGTCATGTCAGGGCCCTAGGGGAGAATCAGAGTCTGCAGGTTGAACACTCAACAGACTCACATTTCTTGGGCTCTCCGAGCGCACTTCGAGTTCCAGGAATAGGCTGACCCTCGGTGTCCACACAGTGGCACTCTGAGTTGAAGCACTGGACAGGGAGAAAGTTCCCATCGCTGGTACAAGCAGGGACAAACAGGCTGGACCCAGCGGGCTGGCTACCCAAGAGGCTCTGCATGCGCGCCCTCTGCTTTTCGCACTCCGTGGGGCACCGGGGTCGTCCACCTCTAACTCGGGAGCCGGCAAGTTCTCGGCCCCGGGCGTCCACGCACCAGCAGTCTCCCGCGAAGCACTGGACCTCCTCGTAGCTCCCTTCCGCAGTGCATGCCGGGACGAAAAGGCTGCCAGGTGCCTGCCCGCAGCCCTGAGAGCTGAACACCATTTCCATCACGTCACCTAAATCCCTTGCTGTGTCCTCTGGCACAGAAAGAGCATGCTGCAAGAAGAGAAGGAATTCTGGAAGCTCCAGGAGGGAAGAAAGGAATTGCAGGGCATTTTGGTTCTCTTGTAAGTTGACTTCAAAGCCAAAGCTGCCCACAACTGGCTTCCTTGGGGCAACGTCTGTCTTGGAGGCTTTTGGGGCTTCAGAGGCAGAATTTGAATTCAGTCCCACAGAGACAGGCTTGGCCAGATCAGCTAGTGCCAGTCCATCCTGGAAGCCTGGGAGACCCAGCTGCTGGAAAAAGTGACTGAAGTTAAATGTGCCTCTTGTGCCCAGGGCTCCAGACAAGTTAAACTGGCCTACGTTCACCAAAAATCTCCCCCCGAAGAGGTTTTGCTGCAGTCGCTTTGCGTTGGTGGTGAACTGCAGGGCGAGGCGGGCCAGCTCTCGGGAGGGAAAGATCCCTCTAATGGCTTCCTTGAGGAGACTTTCTGGGGCGACAAACCGTGAGGCCCGTCCTTGCAGCATTGGCTGGAAAATTCCGGAATCCAGAAAGAGCTCCTTGATCGAGGGTGGGCAGGGCGCAGCAAATCTGGCGAGTCTCTGAGACACCGATCTTTCCTCAGGAGCCAAGAACAAGCTCCGCAGGCTCAAGTAGCCGGAGGGCCCAAAGAGGAGTCTGGAAAAGGCCCGCCGCCTCTCGGAGAGACAGGACTGGTCTTCAGCTGCAAGGGGAACGCAAGCAGAGACACAAATGGAGAGATAGTTTCACCATTGCCAGCGACCCTGACACAGCCCTCAGACCTTTCTGGTTTCTGTTGTGTAATCATCACTGTCTGACTCCTTGCGATGCTATGGACTGTAGCCCACCAGCCTCCTCTGTCCATGGGATTTTCCAGAAAAGAAGACCGGAGTGGGTTGCCATTTCCTTCTCCAGGGTATCTTCCCGACCCAGGGATTGAACCCGTGTCTCCTGCTTGGCAGGTGAAACAAAAACAGCACCAGCATTTCTGACACAGCCCTCAGACCTTTCTGGTAGTGAGATGAAAACAAGTCAGTCAAGGGCTGACTCTCTGCCTCCTTTCTCCATATCCTTCTATTTGTTCCTTCCCCCTGAGCAGAGTCTGTGACCCCCATCTTGGGGAGTGGGGACTCCAGGTGACTTGACTTCCTCTCCTTGATTGCACTCAAGGGTGACCCCTTCCTAAGACAGGGCTCAGAGACACAGGCCCACTTTCTGGAAACCTGCCCACACACTCATTAAATGTCCCCACTGGCATGATATCTCCCCACCCGGTAGGTGCCCTGCCTTGCCCAATACTCATGTCTGCCCAGAACCTCCAACGGTGATCTCATTTGGAAATAGCATCTCTGTGGATGTCATTAGTTAGAATGAGGTCATACTGGTTTAGGGTGGGTCCTAAATCCAATGACTGGTGTCCTTAAAGAATGCCATGTGAATACACAGAGGAGACACAAAGGAAGAAAAACACAAGAAGAGGCAAGGCAGAGACTAGGGTGATGCAGCTGTTAGCTAATGAATGCCAGAGACAGCCAGCATACACCAGAAGCTGGCAAGGACCCTACCCTGGAGCTTTCTGAGGGAACACAGCCCTGCCCACACCTTGGTTTCAGACTTCTGGCTTCCAGGATGGTGAGAAAATAAATGTCTGTTGTTTTAAGCCACTCAGTTTGTGGTCGTTTGTTATGACTGCCCTAGGAAACTCCTGCACCAACAAATTCCTGTTTGTTTTTAATGGAATGTTGTTTTCCAGGGTTCTCCTATTGGAACCCTCAGTGGCCTTTAATGCTTCATTATAATGCTCTTCAAGAGGCTGTCTATTCCTCTGTGGGGATCATCTTATCTAGGCTAACTAGTTCATCGTCTGTCTGAGGTTAAAAACCATACTTTAAATGCTACTGATATTTTCCATACTAAGAAACATTTTCCTATGTTTTAATATGCAATATTAGAGGAATTGGGCTTCCCTCGTGGCTCAGTGATAAAGAACCTGCCTACCAATGCAGGAGACTTGGATTCAATCCCTGGGTTGGGAAGATCACCTGGAAAAAGAAATAGCAAGCCACTCCAGCACTCTCGTCTGGGAAATCCCATGGACAGAGGAGCCTGGCGGGCTACAGTCCATGAGGTCACAGAGTCAGACACAATTGAGCAACTAAACAACAACATTACAGGAATCATGGTGTTTCCCACAATATAATGTGACAATGCCCGCTCAGCAAACACACTTAGCACAGCCTTCCAGACTTCTTGAACTTTCCTTCAAATTATTAATTAGCAATCAACTCCATCGGAGAAGGCAATGGCAATCCACTCCAGTACTCTTGCCTGGAAAATCCCATGGACGGAGGAGCCTGGTGGGCTGCAGTCCATGGGGTCGCTAAGCGTCGGACACGACTGAGCGACTTCACTTCCTCTTTTCACTTTCATGCACTGGAGAAGGAAATGGCAACCCACTCCAGTGTTCTTGCCCGGAGAATCCCAGGGACGGGGGAGCCTGGTGGGCTGCCATCTATGGGGTCACACAGAGTCTGGCACAACTGAAGCGACTTAGCAGCAGCAGCAGCAGCAGCAGCAGCAGCAGCAGCAGCAGCAGCAATCAGCTCCATGCACGGTCAGGTCATTCTGTCTGAATATCCCAAGTCAACGGTCATCATATTCAGAAAAAAGTTTTAAAATTCAGACTCTGATCATCTCAGTCACATAGGTGGAAGGGAGAAAACGCCATTTTTCTCCATAAAACCATAAATCTTAGAAGTTCTTTTCAACTCACCCCACCCCCAACTTTTCAAAATAATTCATTCCCCTCAGTTCACACAGGTGCCAAAAAGAAAGTCAGCCAATTTCACTCTGTAACCAGGCAACAGAGTAAGAGCTGGAACATGCGGTCAGAGAGAGTGAGAGAGACTGGCAACATCTGAACATATAACACATCCGTCCCCAAGGCCAGGGCTTCCTCTAATGGGTATTACAGGAAGGCAGGGGAGAAACCAAGCTCACGTCCCTGCTTACTCTCCCTCCAAATTAAGAGCATATCCTGCCCATTCATTTGTTATGTAGTGTTACCAAGGCAAAGAAAAAAATCAGGTATTGGTTTCTTGTGGCACATGTTTCCATGGTAATGAGACGGATACATTAGATGGAAAAAGTAGAATATATACATATATATATATATGATCTATGCATTTGGAAGTACTTTTGGTTTTAACGTGGAAGACCATAGTTCTTCATTTTCACCTGGAATTAGGGAATGGTGTTCTCTGGGTCTAACAGAACCAGAGTGTAATTGTAAAGGCTACCTTCAAGACAGAGCTTCACAATGTTCTTTTTCTACATCTTCACACTTAGCCAAAAGGATGCTACCCAACACAGTGCTGAGAACTCAAAATGTTAAGTTTGAGAAATCAAATGGTTTCCCAGGAAGTCACTGAAAGAATGTTAACACATGTCTATTTCGAGGCTCTGAAAAGACTGTCCTCCTCCTTCGCTGTCTCACATCTTGCTGAGTCCATCCAGCTCACCCCAACTGGGAGCCTATGAGTGCTCCTAGACTCCTCCTGCTCCACCGCTAACACCCTCCAGGTCTCTGTGTAAGGAGGAACGGAGTCTGATGCAATGCCTGGCCACCTGTCTCAAGTCCACACCCTTGCCCCAGCCCACTGCTTCTGCTTCAGTATTGCTTCCTGTCCTGGGCTGAATAGTGTCTCCCTAGAATTCACATCCCTCCTGGAACTTCAGAATGTGATCTTCTATGGATGTAGGGCCATTGTAGGTGTAATTAGTTAACATGGGGTCACACTAGAGCAAGGCAGCATGCTCAATCGCTCAGTAGTATCCGACTCTTTTCAACCCCATGGACTTCAGCCTGCCAGGCTCATCTGCCTGTGGGCTTTTCCAGGCAAGAATACTGGAGTGGGCTGCCATTCCCTTCTTCAGGGGATCTTCCTGATCCAGGGATCAAACCCACGTTTCTTGCATCTCTTGCATCTCCTGCATGGACAGGTGGATTCTTTACCATGGGCACCACCTGGGAAGTCCATACTAAAGTGGGCTTTTAATCCTACATGGCTGGTGTCATTACAAGAGGAGGAGACGAGACACAGAGGCAGACAAACAAGGCAGACAGCCACGTGAAGACGGAGGCAGAGTATGGAGTTCTGCAGTCACAAGCCAAGGAAGGCCAAAGACTGCTGGTGTAAAAAAGAACAGAATAATGCTGTTTGCAGCAACATGGGTGAACTAGAGTGTGGCCAACTAGAGACGGCCATACTGAGTGAAGCAAGTCAGACGGAGGAGGACAAATATCATATACCGTTCACAGGTGAAATCTAAAAATGGGTGCAAATGAACTTACCTACAAAGCAGAAATAAAAAGAGTTACAGATGTAGAAAACAAATTTAAGGTTGCTAGAGGGTAGGAGGTGCTACAGAAGGAGAAATTGTGAGACTGAGATGGACAATACACGCTGCTGGGGGTTTAGTCGCTAAGTCTGGTCTGACTCTTGCAGTTCCATGGACTATAGCCACCAGGCTCCTCTGTCCATAAGACTCCCCAGGCAGGAATAACAGAGTGGGCTGCGATTTCCTCCTCCTCCAGGGGATCTTCCCAACGCAGGGATCGAACCCGGCTCTCCTGCTTTGCAGGCAGATTCTTAACCTACTGAGCCACCAGGGAACCCTGACATATACACACTACTATATACAAAATGGGTAACTAATAAGGACCTACTGTATCACACAGGGAACTGTACTCAATTCTGTACAGTGACCTATATGGGAAAATAATCCAAAGAAGAGAAGATATATGTTTAAATGATTCACTCTTCTGTTCACTGGAAACTAACACAGCACTGTAAATCAACTACACTCCAATAAAAACTTTTTAAAAAAGAAAATAAAACAACTAAGTTTCTGGCTTAAAAAAAAAAATTGTTGGTGACTACCACAACCTGGAAGAAACAAGGATTTTTTTTTCCTGAAGCCTACAGAGCGAGCACTGCCCTGCTGACACATTGATTTTAGACATCCAGCCTTTAGAAATGCCCAAGGATACATTTCTGCTGTTCTAAGCCATTCTGTGGGTGCTCATTTGCTACAGTTGCCCCAGGAAAGTAATATAGGCCCCTCATCTCTCGTTAGGACACCTCAGTGACCTTTAAATGCCTACTGCCTGCAGCCTGATGCTCCTGTTCAATCTCTCCTCCAAAAAGCCTGGGGTGCCTTTCCATACCACCCACACAGGGCACGCTCCAGCTTCAAAGCCCTCAGCAGCTTCTCTGAAAGCTGGAGAATGAAGCCCCCAAGGCTCCGCTTGATATGAAAGACCTCATGACCCGTGCCTTTCAGCGTCCCCCACCCAAATCAGGAGCTTCCCAGGTGGGCTTGGTGGTAAAGAATCCACCTTCCAATGCAGGAGAATTAGGTTCGATCCTGGGTTGGGAAGATCCCCTGGAAGAGGAAACGGCAACTCACTCCAGTATTCTTGTTTGGGAAATCCCATGGACAGAGGAATCTGGCGGGCTATAGTCCATGGGATCGCAAGAGTCAGACACGACTGACCTCACATGCGCACACACGCACACGCGCACACGCGCACACGCGCACACGCGCACACACACCCCCAAACATGCTCCAGCAGGGTTTTTGTCTCTATCCTTCTCACAGACTCCATGTTCCTTAGCACATGTGAAAGTCGCTCAGTCATGTTCCTTAGCACACCAACACCTATCACAGATCTTCCTCAACTAGGGTGGAATGACCTCCTGATAAACTCATCATAAGTTGAAAATATTAAGTCAAAAATGCATTGAATTCCTAACACCATAGTTTAGCCCCGCCTACATTAAACATGCTCAGAACACTTACATTAGCATACAGCTGGGTAAGATCGGCTGAACACCAAGCCCATTTTGTAATAAAGTTTCAAATATCTCATAATTTTTTGGAGGGAAGGACCACACCATGCAACTTGCAAGATCTTAGTTCCCCAGGCAGGGATTGAACCTGGGCCCCAGCAGGGCACCAAATCCTAACCACTGGACTGCCAGGGAATTATCGAATACCTGTACTGGAGGGGAAAAATGGAATAGCTGTCTGGGTACAGAGCTGTTGTAAGTGTATGGGGTACAATTGTGTGGCTGACTGGGACCTGTGGCTCATTGCCACTGGTTAGCATCATGAGAAAGTTCCATGCCACATATCCCTAGGCCAGGAAATGTTCAAGATTCAAAGCACTATTTCTACTGAACATGTATCATTTTTGCACTGTCGTGAAGTCTAAAAATTGTAAGTCAAGCCACTGTTAAGTCAGGCCCCATCCATATTTATGTCCCTATAATTTCGCTTCCCCAGGCCTGACTCTAGTGAACACCTCTCTTTATTTTCATCCTTCAGGAAGCATCTTTAGTTTAGAAGAAGCTCATCAAGCGTCACCTCTGCCATGAAGCCCTCCTGGGTGTCTCCTCGCCATACAGGCACAGATAGAATTGACCCCCTGCTGCCCTGTGTTCCTGGAGCTATCAGCACATACTTCTCTCACAGCACCGTACACTTAATTCTCTCCTCTCCTACTATTCTCTGAGCTCCCTGAGGAAGCAAGCATGTCTGATACAGGACGAGAAACATAATAGAAATTAATAATGATAGACGGGTTTCCATCCTGTTGAACTTGAAGGGTCTGTAGGGCACCCCTGGGAAGCAATGGAATGAATGTGTTCTGGGAAGGTCAGTCTGGAGAGACAGATACAGTAACATGACCTGACAGGAACAAGGGGGGAGGCTTGGAGAGGACACCCACCACAGGACGGAGGCTCCCCTCGCCGCCGCGTCCCCGGGAGCTCCTGTCCCCGGCTGTCCACACACCAGCATGGCCCTTTCCCCTGGCACTGTGCCGCCTGGTACTCCCCGTCCGGGCGGCAGCTCGGTACGTAGGGGTGATGGAATCTGGTGGCTGCAAACCGCTCCACTTCACATTTCGTGGGGCCTACGAGAGATCCAGGCAGGAAAGGCAGGGCAGTTAGTGTCTTTACGGCACGCGTTCTGGACGCTGGTAAAGTCGATTCAGTCCCCACGCCCACTCTGGTAGGGCAGCCATGGAGGCTGCGGGGACATGAAAGCCACGTGGTCTCCTCCCAGTGGAAACACATCTGCCTCCAGCTTGTACTCACATCGGAATCTGCCGGAGATGACTAGCTGCACTGCTAGGAACCGTCTCTGCAATATCCGGTACAGAGTGGTCTCAGCAAAGGTGGAAGCAAGATCCAGGCCGGCAAAAATAGTGTCGTAAATTTCATCAAGTAACAGCTCCAAACCTGAGCCAAGAAAGCAAGCGTTTGGAAGGGATGGGTTCATTCAGAAAGGAGGCCCTGACCTCACCACCATGTAAACAGATATAAAGAGGCTAGAGCCCCCAACGGGTGTCATTGTGCTTTGGGCCTGAACAAGGCTTTAATGGTTTCCAAAGTCAGGGTGGCTCTGTGTGGTTGCCCAGGTTGTTCACAGTACAAGGGAGCACAGCTGAGAGAGTGAGAGAATGAAACCCAGCCCGAGTACCACTTGCCAAGCTCAGAGCTGCATCTGCTCAGAGAGGGGGTTGATGGGGGTATCTCTTCCCAGCAAAGGCACCACGTGGATGAGCAGCAGCTGTATTCAAAGTACCTCCCTTGGAGGTCTGTGAAGGCCGTGCCCTCCTGCATACCCAGGACAGCCCAGCCGCTGTTTCTGCTTTACAGGGAGTGACATTTATGCTCTAGGGGGATGTGCTTACCTGTCTCAGCCAGTTCCCGCCCTTGGCTATCCGCACAGTAACAATACCCAGACACCTCTGGGAACCTGCTCCGGAAGGAACTAAAGGTCACAAATGCATCTGGGAATCTGCAAGACAATGGCATTCATGGTCACCGTCTCACACAAGGCAAGTCATCACAACTTCTTCCAGCAGAAATAAATTAATGCGGCCTCATCTCATCTGAGGATGAGACTGTTAGATAGCATCGCTGACTCAATGGACTTGAATCTGAGCAAACCCCAGGAGAAAATAGAGGACAGAGGAGCCTGGCGTGCTGCAGTCCATGGGGCCACAGACAGTCAGACATGATTTGGTAACTGAAAAACAACAACAACAACAATCTTATCTGGGAACAAGAACTGTCTGCTTCTTTGTTTCATGCCATTTGCTCCATGCTTCCTGTAGTAAATGTATTTTTTCCTAAATTGGTTTTCCCTGGCCAGAGCGAGGCTGGGCCTGTGAAAATGAAGCTGTGCTTGACTGTCATCTACCAATTAGTGTTTTTCTCACTCGTGGGCTTTGACCAATTTATACCCAATTTATACGCATAGGATCAGACAGAAAACAGTTAATCAGCATTGCATTAACAAGTTCCTTTACTAGAATAGAACTCTCAAGGCTAAGGGCCAAGTGTGCTTCACAAACATACGGTACACATTGCAGATGATCTCATTCGGGGAGATCACATGACTTCAGAGCCCTTTACGACTTCTCAAGGCTGGAAAAGAAGCCAGGCTCCACCACAGGAAATTCTTGTGTAGGACATCTCCCAGTCCCATAGTCGAAGAAAACACCAAATCACTATGACATCACTACAAGGGCTATACTTCATTTCCATAAGTTGAGGGAAAAGATGCCTAAATCACGCCTGGCCCGACAACTGCTACAAGGAGCTAATTGGCTGGGCTACCCATCCTAGAAGTAATATGAAGCTCAGGTGATGAAAATTTGTGCCCACATGCAATGACATAGCAGCCAGAGGGGAGTTGCTCATCCCTATGTAACACGGAGAAATTCGTTTTTAACGCTCCATATAGCGAGTCTATATGGAGAAGGAAATGGCAGCCCACTCCAGTATTCTTGCCTGGAGAATCCCATGGACAAAGGAGCCTGGCGGGCTACAGTCCACAGGGTCGCAAAGAGTCGGACACAACTGAGCGACTAACACACACACACATAACAAGTCTATGAACCAAGCATAGTATGTTTCCACCTGTATCTGGAAATATATTCCCAACCAATAAATTAGAAGAAGTATAATAGCAGCTCTCTGCACAGAAAGGTCTATTGCAGTGTGATATATTCTAGCAAAGCGTTGAAGACAACCTTCATGTCCAAAGCTATGAAAATTGAAAGTGAATTATGGTAAATCCCCTAAATGAATGTTTGCATAACATTATGTAAAAAGGGGTAGGCTACAAAATGGCGTGTGTGCACACTACAATTGTTCCTATGCAAATGAACCAGAATTGGAAGGGAATATATTTCCAGGAACTTCTCAGAACCTCAACACAGGGTGCCCATGTAGTAGTTAATCTGAAAGGAAATGAATACACAAAACAAAACACACTATAGAATTACGGATTTTTTCCAGATTGTTGGTCTGTGATTATGCATACATGGGTCAAATTAAAAAGAACGTTACAGTCAGTGAGTGAGTTGCGTGAGTATGAGTGTTCATCACTCAGTCGTGTCCAACTCTTCAAGACCCCATGGACTGGAGCCTGCCACGCTCCTCTGTCCATGCGATTTCTGAGGCAAAAATACTGGAGTGGGCTGCCATTTCCTGCTCTAGTAAGTTGCATAATAGAAGCCAAAGACACACGTGGCCCAGTTGCTCACATTGACTGTAAGAATATGACAGAAGTTCATTCATTTGAACAGGAACAGGAACGTCGCTCAGTCGTGTCCAGCTCTTTGCGGCCCCATGGACTGTAGCCTACCAGGCTCCTCAGTCCATCGGATTTTCCAGGCAATAGTACTAGAGTGGATTTCTATTTCCTTCTCCAGCGGATCTTCCTGACCCAGGGATCGAACCTGGGCCTCCCGCATTGTAGACAGACACTTTGCCATCTGAGCCACCAGGGAAGTCTGGAACTTGGGATAAATTCAATTCTAAATGTGTTAAAACTGTACGATAATCACTTCCCTTTATTAAGCATTACTTTGTGAAAGACAACCTGCAAAATGTTTAATAGACATTGACTCGTTTAATCCACTTAATGGTCCTAAAAGCAAGGAGGTGTTTTTTTGTGTCCATTTTACAGGTTAAAGAGGTGAGGTGTGTTGGCCACCGTCTAAAGTAGTGGTGGGAGCTGGAGTTCAAATCCAGGCCGTCACCACCACGTGACTCTGTTAGTGGGGTTACTGGGGGCGCTCGGCTGCTCCCTGTTCCTGCCCCGTCTCCCCAGAAGCAGTCCTCTGCTCTGACACTCTGCCCACTCTGCTGGATCCTGGGTTTTCCTGGCATCTAACAGACAGGGACGGGGCTCCCCGCTGGCCCGAAGTTCTGCAGGCCATTCCAGCATGAGGCACAGGAAGTTTAAACCACATTCCACCAATTCAACCCGAAGACCCATCTTGACCTTCAACTAAAGGAAAAGGATGCTTCCCTTTTGTTGAAAGAAAAGCAACATCTCAGGATGATGATCAAAGAGTCCTCAAGAAGGAAAATTGTAGTGGAGCGTGAAATGATGGCGTTTCTGCATTTATGCTCAGGTTGTGGCCAACACAGAGTCAAAGAAATCACAAATAAGGCTCCATGAAATATACTGTCAGTCCCAGCCAGGCGTCTGGTCTTGCCCACCTTGGGCTCAGGTAGCCAGCATCCTTACTCAGACAGACTCTCCCACCCCTCTCATGGTGGCCGGTCCCTCCAGATATCCAGCCTTTGATGAAGACCAGCAGATCCCCCCTCAAAATCAAGAGCTGTGATGACTTCCACAATGCCCGGTGCACTGCAGACCCCTGCAGAGAGTCCAGTGAGCATAACAGGCGATGTTGAGTCCATGAGGGTTTCTCTGCACAGTTGCTCTCATGTTCAGGTAACCAGTCCCCTTTACTGCATATTAAGATGCATCGGCTCCTTCTCATGGGTCATCTGTGTAGCAGGAGTTGCCAGTGCATCTGAAGAAGTTTGGATGAGCTCTGTCACTAAGCACACCAGTTGACCGAGTCTCACCTTGGATCACTAAGGCATGATAATGGCATCAGCTCTTAACCAGGGTTACTTAACCAGAACGTACTTCCTTAGCCAGTGGTTAGGCCAGGGACTTGTGAAAGATGGGGAAAGGGGCAGAAAGACTAGCAAAGCTTACTCCCCACCCTGACATGTTTTTTTTTTCCTAAATTCACCAGCCAAACGGGTGTAGTTAGCAGCTGCTTTTTTCAAGAGGCAAAAGGATCTGCTTCAAATGGGCAAATGCTGTGGTCAAGTTCAAGCATAAATCATCACCCAGTACATCAAGAACCCACAATAAACAGGTTTGCAAGTGAGGCTTCCGGGCTCCCTGCAGCCCCATGGAAATGGGTCAACTGCCTTACGCCACTTCTGCATGTGAATTTCCCAAAGAAATCTTTTCAGATTTGTTGAGGTCCTTTAATGGACCAGAACCTGGTGGTCCGGAGTCGACCGATAAGAAAGTAAAGGAGAGAGAAAGAGGCTGATATTCCTTGGTTTATGCAGAAAACCAATAAAGCCCCTGCACAGGGCTTGCTCTGTTCACAAAGGCCTCAGGTGCCCTCTCGATGGGGTGAAGGTGCAGAGAGCCTTCTCGAAAGAGTCTGAGAAGCCCGGGCAGGAAAGCGAACTCAGAGAGCCTCTGCACTCCAGGAAATCAGCCTGAAAAAGAGAGAGACGGAGAGGGAGAGAGAGAGAGAGAGAAAGAGAGAAAGACACAGGGACCAGAGCTCTGAAGGAGCAAAGGTGTTTTATTCAACATTGTGTGAGTATTTATACTGTCTTACAAGGCAGCTATTTTCAGCAGAGATAAAATCAAAACTTACAAGTTATCAAGGAAACATGAGGTCATCCATATGAAAGAGAGTTGTAAATAATCACGTTTACCATATAGTTCATAAAAAGGAAGAAGGTACTTATCGCCATATAGAAAAACTAACGAAGAAAATGCCTGGATTCCTCAGCCCCCGGGCGAGGCTTGCCTCTCCTCTTATTCAGTAATTAATAAGGAACAGAGAATTCCTGACCGATCCAAAACAGCACACAAGAAGCCTCCTGTTAAATGCTTCCTGACACAGATTCAATATCCCAAAAGCAAATTTGTGACTTTTCCTTTCCAGACTCTTCTTCTACCAGCCAATCAGAAACCATACCTTGGAATCATCCTTGACTTTTTCTCTCCCTCACCCTTCCTATCTGTTCCTTCCCCAAGTTCCATGAATCCCACACCAAGTCAATATTTCTCCATCAATCCCGCTCTATCCCACCATCACCCTCTCCATCACCTGCTGTGGTTCAAATGGACAGCCCCTCTCACCTGGAATAGTACAGTGGCCTCCAAACTTACAGAGTCGTCCCTAGGTACCCACTCTGCTCTTCCTTGACTGCAATCCATTCTTTTTAAAATCCAGCTCTGCTGGTTCATGGGATATCTCCAACCTCAACCAGTTTTAAAATACTTGATGCAATATTCAGGACACACTTAAACTGAAAAATTACTCCTTGCTTATCTGAAATTCAAGTATCACTGGCCATCTGGTGTTTTTTCATCTGACAACCATCCAGGATACTATGTCTATACTCTCCACATAGCCTCTGGGGCTCCTGACACTTTGTCCACTGGAGACGCTGGGGCTGGCACTGCCCAGGTCTGCTTATCAGAAAATTTCTGAGCATGGCTGGGCTTCCAGTAACCAACTACCTGACCCTTCCCATGACCTTCTTAAATCAGAATTCACTCAGAGACATGCTTGCTTACATAAAAGAAAAGCTCCCGTTTCAGGGGTAAAAGTTTTTTGTCTTTAACAATAGATGCTTAGTCCTGAACTTTTGCCTTTAATTTGACTGCCCTCTGGTGGAAAAAGCTGTGAATTGCGCCTCCAGCAGGCACCTGCAAGTTCTTCGAGAATTGTTAAGTATATGCAATATGCCAGCAAATTTGCAAAACTCAGCAATGGCCACAGGACTGGAAAAGGTCAGTTTTCATTCCAATCCCAAAGAAAGGCAACGCCAAAGAATGTCCAAACTACTACACAATTGCATTCATCTCATACCCTAGCAAAGTAATGCTTAAAATTCTCCAAGATTTCGTGAACAGAGAAATTCGATATTCAAGCTGGATTTAGAAAAGTGACAGGAACCAGAGATCAAATTGCCAACATCTGTTGGATCATCGAAAAAGCAAAAGAATTCCAGAAAAATGTCTACTTCCGCTTCATTGACTACACCAAAGCCGTTGACTGTGTGGATCAATCACAACAAACTGGAAAATTCTGAAAGAGATGGGAATACGAGACCACCTGACCTGTCTCCTGAGAAATCTGTATGCAGGTCAGGAAGCAACAGAACCGGACATGGAACAATGGACTGGTTCCAAATTGGGAAAGGAGTTCATCAATGCTGTATATTGTCACCCTGCTTATTTAACTTACATGCAGAGTTCATCATGCAAAATGCCGGGCTGGATGAAGGACAAGCTGGAATCAAGATTGCCGGGAGAAATATCAATAACCTCAGATATGCAGATGACACCACCCTTATGGCAGAAAGTGAAGAACTAGAGAGCCTCTTGATTAAAGTGAAAGAGGAGAGTGAAAGGCTGGCTTAAAACTCAACATTCAAAAAACTAAGATCATGGCATCCGGTCCCATCACTTCATGGGAAATAGATGGGGAAACAGTGGAAACAGTGAGAGACTTTATTTTCTTGGGCTCCAAAATCACTGCCGATGGTAAGTGCAGCCATGAAATTAAAAGACCCTTGCTCCTTGGAAGGAAAGTTATGACCAACCTAGACAGCATATTTCAAAGCAGAGACATTATTTTGCCAGCAAAGGTCCCCATAATCAAAACTATGGTTTTTCCAGTGGTCATGTATGGATGTGAGAGTTGGACTATAAATAAAGCTGAGTGCCAAAGAATTGATGCTTTTGAACTGTGGTGTTGGAGAAGACTCTTGAGAGTCCCTTGGACTGCAAGGAGAGCCAACCAGTCAATCCTCAAGGAAATCAGTCCTGAATATCCATTGCAAGGACTGATGCTAAAGCTGAAACTCCAATACTTAGGCCACCTGATGGGAAGAACAGACTCACTAGAAAAGACACCCTGATGCTGGGAAAGATTGAGGGCAGGAGGAAAAGGGGACGACAGAGGATGAGATGGTTGGATGGCATCACCGACTAGATGGACATGAGTTAGAGCAAGCTCGGGGAGTTGGTGATGGACAGGGAAGCCTGGCGTGCTGCAGTCCATGAGGTCACACACAAGAGTCAGACACGACGGAGTGACTGAACTGAACTGAAAAGGAGCCAGACAGGTCTATAACCCACAAATTGTGCTTCCTAGGGTGGGTTCCTTAATTTCTGCTCTTCAGATTCCCTGCTGTGTGCTAGAGGCCATCATTTTCCAGTTATTTTTATAAATACTGAAGTAGATGAAAGGATCCCAAATCCCACTGTATACTGTGAGTATCCAATTGGACTTGGACTGAGCGCACCTCAGTTTGCATTGCTGAGCATCAGTAAATCAGGACATTTGGAGATCCCACTATGCGCACGGGCAGGCCATTTTCTAGGCCTGAGGTGGGTAGGGGAATGTAACCTACATTCCCAAAAGCTGGTGATGGATTCCCTACAAATGCATAATAATTTACAATTTTTGCAGTGGTTTCATAGGCAAGGGCTCAGCAGATCTTCACATGACTAATGAGTTGGTGGTGTCCTTACAGATGGGAACACTGAGACTCAGAAGTAAGTGACCCGGTCACTTTGCCAGCAGCAGCAGAGTCAGAATGAGGGTCACAGGGCAAACACTATGGGGCCAGACAGCTAATGCCAACAGTTGGAGCAGGGGGAGTGTGGCGCATACAGGAAGAGGCCCTCAGCGCGGGCTGGGGTCGGGGGGTTGCACTTGGTCCAAAAAGAATCAGCTTCTTGGTGCCCTGGGACAATGCATGCAGTCCCCAACCTTCTTCTTTAGAATCAAGAATTCAGAATTTTGTGTCTTGGGTTGAACATAGAAAATTGCTATGTTGGACGATTTTTACCTACACAAACTGAAATTTCACAGGATTCAATTTAAAATTTCTCAGTTTTGAAAATAGCGTGCCGCTCAAATGAGACTTGTCTCTGGGACAGTGCCTGGTCACAGGCTGCCGATCTGTGACCCCTCTGGGCACAGCCCATGGGAACTCCCCCTCCTCCCCATAGGAAGGAAACTGGTGGTTTTGAAAGCCAGACACATAAAGCCTCAGGTTCTCTAAGAGAATTCCTACTAGTATTTACAAATTAATATTATTATTTATTTTCCTTCCCAGTATTTTGATTATATCTGAAGTCTGTGCAAGCCCTGTATACTGATAAAGTCACCATCTTAAATAACCAGAAGCCATCCAGTTATTTGGGCCAAGAGCTATAAAAAAAATACCATTTTTATATTTTTTATATAAATCTTTAAGCTTAAATAAGCTTAATAGGTGCACACATACATGCCATTTATAAGAATGCATCAATGTGGTCCACATTTTTCCTTTTCTGCAGACCCTCCTCTCCTGACTCCTCCCCCCCACCCCCCCACAGCAACCTGACCCTCAAGGTGGCTGAGAGAACCACCCAGTATGTGTTTATTCATGTAATTCTGTCCTCACCGAATCCCATACCGGGGAAGCTAATCCTATACAGACACAAGCATCATCATATAACCATATGCATGCACTTAAAATTAGGACCTGTTTGCTTGTCTGTGTTCTAAAAATTAAATCCTCTTATATTATGTGCACCTTGTATCTTACATGATATTATCATAACGTGCTGCCAAACCCTCTCCAAATCAACAGACGCAGTCTGACTGCATCCTGTTTAAGAGCTGCGGAAATATTTACAGTGGCTTCCCTGGGAGCTCAGTTGGTAAAGAATCCACCTGCAGTGCAGGAGACTCCAATTGGATTCCTGGGTGAGGAAGACCCCTTGGAGAAGGGATAGGTGAACCCACTCCAGTATTCTTGGGCTTCCCTGGTGGCTCAATCGGCCTGCAATGCCAGAGACCTGGGTTCAATCTCTGCATTGGGAAGATCCCCTGGAGAAGGGCTTGGCAACCCACTCAAGTATTCTTGCCTGGAGAATCCCCATGGGCAGAAGAGCCAGGCCGGCTGCAGTCTATGGGGTCACAAAGAGTTGGATACGACTGAGTGACTAAGCACAACACAGCACGCTTTTATCCAGACACCCTCCTTGGGTTCTTAATAACTCTGTTCCCAGTTTTTGGCCTCAATTAAAAAAAAAACAAACATGGTGCTGTGGACATGCTGCTGCTGCTGCTAAGTCGCTTCAGTCGTGTCTGACTCTCTGCGACCCCAAGGACGGCAGCCCACCCGGCTCTGCCTTCCCTGGGATTCTCCAGGCAAGAACACTGGAGTGGGTTGCCATTTCCTTCTCCAAGGCATGGACATTCTAGTACATTCTAATAAAGAATCTTCATATTCTGGTGTTTTCATCTCTGTAGGCTGGCTGGGCCAGAGGGTCCATGTATTTTAATTGAATAGCTATTGCCGGCTTGTTTTGTGGGAGACGCCGTGGGCCCTCCGTGTCCATCACGGGAAAGTGAACACCAGGCCTCTCTCAGGTTGCAGGGCTGAGTGTGTCACACACACCCTTGCCAGCGCCCAGCCCCGCAGACAGCAGGAGCCTGGGCGGGAGACCAGCAGGCATGGGCCGTGCTGGGCACACCCGGGGGCCCTCACCTGTTGTAGCTGTGGACCAGGTCGAAAATCATCATGTCTGTGGTGTTGACGAACTTGCACTGCACTGGCCTGAAGGACCCATCTGGGGAACACTGGGGTGGCGACCTGTCGCCCACACCGTGGAGGAGACGGCGGTTTCTTATCTCACAGCTCCTCGGACCTAAACATTTCCAAGCAAACAATTTAAATCTATTTACATTTCATTAACTTTTCTTGGAGTACAGTTGCTTTACAATGTTGTGTTGGTTTCTGCTGTACAGCAGAGTCAATCAGCTCTATATTTACATATGTCCCCTCCTTGCTGGATTTCCTTCCCATGTAGGTCACCACAGAGCATTGAGCGGAGCTGACTGTCCTATACGTAGATGCTCCTTCGTCCTCTATTTTATACATAATATCAAGAGTGTATGGGTGTCAGTTCCAGTTTCCCAATTCATCCCACCACCCCCATCTTTTCCCCCTTGGCGTCCATAGGTTTAGGAAACAATTTCTAATCCTTGCTTATGAGGAGGCATATGTGCTTCTGCAGTCAAGATGCTTGTGTTCCTACTACACGCACGAGAGCATCCCGAACGGGGACTAAGGCCTGATGCTCCCGGAAATCCCACTTGTTAAGTCTGTGAATACTGAGGTCCACCGCGCAGAACCAGAAGGGAGAAAACCTTCCTAAAACACCTTCCTTCTCGAGCGGAAGGCCAGGTCCCCTGCCTTTCCTCGGGGAGCCCTCACCCGTTTCGGTCAGCTGTGGGAGGCTGCCCCGGGCCTCCGCCTCCCCGGGGCCCCGATGGTGGCACTTACAGCGTGCCGGCCTCCCCTGCTGGCGGGTGCCGTACACCTCCATCCCTTCCGCGTCCACACACCAGCACTGCCGCCGCCGCAGGTCACACTGCACGGGCGAGTAATCCCCCGAGTCCTGACACTGGGGTAGGTAGGACGCGGCCGTGCTGTTGATGTAGCTGCTGAGCAGAATCTGCTGCTTCTGCAGCTGGCAGAACGACAGACCTGCATGCAAAGAGTGGCGTCAGAGGAGGGCAGGGGCACCACGTAGGGGTCCGAGCCCCAGAGGACCACGCGCCCTCCCTAGGGGTGGGAGGCAGGGCGGTCCTTCCCACCACCCAAGGAGGCTCCATGAGCTGGCAGCAGCCTCAGGGTGAGCGTTCGGCCTGCTAAACTCTATATCCCAGGATTTGTTCTGACATCTGGCAGGCCGAGCTGGGAAGAGCAGGTTTCATCGTGTCCCCTCAGTCCATGGGACACCCCAACAGCCCTGGAGCTGAAGAGGTAGGGTGTGAAGGGAGCACAGGCTGGCTGTTGATATCTTGTCTGAATACAAATTTCCCGCACAGCCTTGTGCAGGAAAGAAGACTCCCTGGGGGGAGTCTTCACCCCTCCGTGCCAGACTTGCCTTCACTATAGAATTAAAACACAACTCATGGGAAAGACCCTGATCCTGGGAAAGACTGAAGACAAAAGGATAAAGGGATGGCAGGGCATGATTAGATAGCATCACCGACTCGATGGACATGAAGTTGAGCAAACTCCAGGAGATAGTGGAAGACAGAGGAGCCTGGCGTGCTGCAGTCTCTAGGGTCGCAAAGATTCAGACGCGACTCAGCGACTGAACAGCAAGCCTACTTCAGGTGCGTGAGGACTAGTGACGTTGGTGATTACTGCTCCTACTCAATACCTAGTTGGGGCAGGTGTCTTACGTGCAGTTTAAACCCTCACGACCATCAGCGCTGACCCTACAGCAGCTCCCGTATTCATGGTACAGACAAGGACCTGGAGTTCAGTGAGAGTGGGGCACCCAACAGAGGTCACTTGGCAGGACCGCTGGGAGTCAGCCTGCTCCCCAAGCCAGTGAGCTGGCCCCCCAAATCAACGCTGCAACAGAGCTTGGCTCTTTTACAGGATAACTGGTTTGAACCTCAATCTCACCATTTTAAGATGAGCGGCTTAAACTGACCTTTGTTTTAGCTTTACTGTGACACGCTTCTTTGACCACTCATCATAGCAATTATTTTAACAGGAAAGTTTTTGCCTTAAGTCTCAAATCTTAGAAACATCCCAGTTGGGAAAACACTTCTTGAGCAAGAGGATGCTTTCTGGTTTCAGAGGATTTTGAAGTCTTTTCCCCGATGCATCCTTAGCATCAGACGTGGGGCACAGGGGGATGTCAGAGGCTACTTGCTGAACACATGACTTGATTGTCCCATTGACTTTCACAGCAGTCCCGTAGGAGGTAGGGCCTAATTCAAAGAGGATGATCCCGCAGCCCAGAGGGAGACTAGCCCTGGATGCACCTGAGCCCAGGGCTGTATCCAGGGTGTGAGCTGCCCCCTGCAGTTCCTCCCCTTCCTACTTACAGGCCGCAGGCCGCCCGGGCTGCCGGCTACCAGGCACTTCCCTGCCATCAGCGTCCACACACCAGCAGGAGGCCCCATCCTTCCCGCACTGGACGGTCCTGAAGACAGGAGCCACAATCAGGTACCCTTCTTCCTTTTCCTTCCCTCCACGCTTTAATTCATTTCAGTTAGGAAAAAGACTGGTGTGGAGCGGGACTGGTGGCTCCAGTTGAAGTCAGGGAGGAGAGGGGGCATCGGAATGTAAATCGTTGGATCATTGGCGAGTAAATCACCGCCGCCACCACCACCCCATGCACCCTTGTTAAAACAAGTACAGTAAAAAGTTTTGGCAGGAAAGGAAGGGACGTCTTTGGTTCTGGCTGGAAGGAAGCATGGATTGGGGCAACAGAGGTCAGATGACTCAGTGTTGATGGGTCTGGGGAAAGCTCCAGCGACAGCGGCCACAGGTCAGCTTCGAGGAGGAGCATAAAGGGCAGGGGGGCGGGGACAGGGAGAAGCTGGGTTTTAAGGCCCCTGGGTCCGCATGGCTGGAGGAGGCCTTACTGGAAGCTGCCGTCCTCGGCGCACTGGGGGACGTAGTCTTCTTGCCTTGCAAAAGCCCTCTCCCTCTGCAGCTCACATGGGCGGAGCGGCTGGGCGTCCACCTGGTACTCTGCACAAAGGAAGTGATGCCGCTCATGAGAGACAATCCGCTGCCTGCATTCCAGTAACGGAGACAGGCTCGCTGGAGACACAGACGCTCTTCCGGGTTTTATTTCTAGCACCATCAGCAAGCATATTTCAACTCGCAGTTTTGCAGCTACTCACAAGTTTGACATTAACTCCCCTGATCCCCAGGAAGGTGATGTCACCGTCTTACCCAGGTGGCCATGAGACTCGTTCGGAAAACTAGCCTGTTCAGGATCACACCACTGGCAAGAGAAGGATTCACAGTGGACCCTTGGGCTGTGCGTTCCCCAAGACCATGGTTGGGTCAGGGAACACCGTAAAGGAGGGATTCTTGAGTTTATCCAGGCACTCCTTGCAGACAGAGCACATTCCTGGCCTCAGTGGAGAATGCATGTAACGTGCAGGGGCTTATTCAGAAATCACAGTCACAACTGCTTCCTTTCCAGAGAGGAAACGGCTGAGCCGCAGCTATAATAGGACTCAGGTCTGTTTCACACCACGGGTAGATTTGTGTTTTTCATTACCTGCTAATACCCCATATGGACAACCTAGGACTTGAGACTGTAAAGATAATTTTAAAACAAACAGACAAACAGAGAACATAGCCAATAGCAGCATTTGCTAACAGGGTGGGGTGAGGGGAACTAGAATCCAATTAGGAAGATCTAGTTTCCCATCTCCTCTCCACTGATCACTGACTCTGTGACTTCCCAGACCCTCTGTCTCTTCCTCTGAAAAGGAGAGTGCATAACTGACCTCAGGACACTGTGAGGATGAAATGAGGTCACAGATGTTCCAAGGCCCTGGGGCAGTTCCTGGCTAACAAGGAGTTGGCCTGAGAGGTCCCTCCCAACCCGACGCTCTGAGACCGCAGGGTCAGAACTCACCAAAGATGTTGGCTGACACCAAGAAGGCTAAGTCCAGCAGACCAAAGACCCACAGGGCCAGGGCCATCTCGGGAGCCCTTCCAGGGAGAAGGGTTCGAAGCTGCTGCCCACCTTAGGGCTCTGGCCAAGGAGCCTTTATAGCACTGCTGCGGGCACTTAGCCCCCACCCACAGGCACTCAGAGAAGCAGTGCCTGCCCTGTTTTCTCTGCTGGTCACAAGGAGGTCCTCCACCTGCGTCTGTTCCCCTGGAGAACACTCATGTGGCCAGTGTGGGGGGAGAGTCTTGTGGACGCTGTAGGGGAGCAAAACTGGGGACGAGTGTATGTGAAAGTCGCTCAGTCACATCTGACTCTCTGTGAACCCATGGACTGCATCCTGCCAGGCTCCTCTGTCTATGGGATTCTCCAGGCCAGAATACTGGAGTGGGTAGCCGTTCCCTTCTCCAGGGGATCTTCCCAACCCAGGGACTGAACCCAGGTCTCCTGCATTGCAGGTAGATTCTTGACCATCTGAGCCACCAGGGAAGAACTGGGGGCATGGCTTCATAATTCATCTTCAGGGGTAAAGGCCAAAGTTTGCAACTTGGTGGGCCACACATTCAGGCCCACCATGAAAGAAACACAATGCTCCCTTCCTCCTCATCCCTGCTCCTTCCTTCCCTCTTTCTAGCCATGTTTCTTTAGCGTCTGATAGAGAAGCAGACACTATTCTAGGCCATGAGGATATGGCAGGGAACAAAACAGAGAGAGCCATTAACACAGATGTAGGGATTTTGATGAGTAAGCCAAACACACACACACTCATATTCCTAGTCATCCCCCTTTCCCCTGTCCCAGGCCTTCAGATAACCAAAAGGCAGCAGGAAGCCTGTCTTCCACACAAAGCCTGTACATCAGTGAGCTTTCTCCAGTTGCTTCTCCCATCAAAAGGTGGGGGATGGAGACAGGCTCCATGGGTTTTCAGAAGGTAGGTGGGCAGGTATGGGAGAGCACTTGGGAGTGAGGGAGATCACAGTGAGCCTTAGGTTTTAGGTAAAGATGATTTGAGAAGACGTGCTGGCATTTACTGGAGAATTAGAATCCCCCAGCTTGGCCCTCCGCAGCCCCCATTGGATGCTAAGTCACTTCAGTCGTGTCTGACTCTTTGCAACCCCATGGACTGCAGCCCGCCAGGCTCTTCTGTCCTTGGGATTCTCCAGGCAAGAATCCTGGAGCAGGTTTCCATTTCCTTCTCCAGGGGATCTTCCTGATCCAGGGATAGAACCTGCATCGCTTATGTCTCCTGCACTGGCAGGAGGGTTCTATGCCACAGTCACCATGTGGGGAGCCCAAAGCCCAAATCACACAGGCCAATTTCCGCCCAGGCTACAGAGACGCTGTAATATTACAGTGAGCCTGGCCATGTGCAGCCCTTGCCAGCTCTCCAGGTCCAGGTGTTCTAAAGCAGATGAATTTTCTAAAATGTTGAAACTGGGACTTCCTAGGCAGTCAAGGAGTTAAGACTTGACCTTTCAGTGCAGGCGGCAAGGGTTCAGTCCCCGATTGGGGAGCTAACATCCCCCATGCCTCGTGGCCAAAAAGCCAAAACATTAAACAGAAGCAACACAGTAACAAATTCAATAAAGATTTTAAAACTGGGTCCACGTCAAAACAAATAAACAAAACCCTTTTAAAAAATACAAATGCTGAGACCGTGACTGAGGTCTACCAGAAAGCCCACTCCTCACGCTTCCTACCACCTACGCATGCAGGCAGGGGTCTTGCACGGGCCAGCCTGTGTGCTGAGTCATTCTTGCTGGCCTGACCCCTGGGAAGAGGCACAGCAGAGTCAGTGAGTGTGAGAGCCGCCCGGGCTTCCTTCTGAGTGAGAACAGTGTGCCTGGAAGGAGAGGTACTTCTCTCCACCTCAGCGATGGAGCGGTGAGCTTGGAGAGAGCCACACCAGGCGCTGCCTCCACACCGTGAAAATCTCTTTCTCATGATGACTCAGCTCCTGCCCACGCTCTCATCTGATGCCCCGTGAGCCAGGAAGATGCTCTATGGAAACTCTAGGCGGCAACTCCTTGGTCTGGCCCCCATGAGCCCGCTCCTGGCTCGGGCTTCCATCCTCTCTGCAGGCTCCCCACCTCTGGCCCTGTCACCTCTCTCTCCCTCCTGGATCCTCACACAATCACAGTGCCTTCTCGTTCATCTCCTTCATTCTCAAAGACTAGGGTGCTGTGTATAATAATCCCGATGGCTCAGCTGGTAAACAATCCACCAGCAACGGAGGAGATACAGGAGACAGGGGTTCGATCCCTGGGTGGGGAAGATCCCATGTAGGAGGAAATGGCAACCCACTCCAGTACTCTTGCCTGGAGAATCCCATGGACAGAGACCGGCAGGCTGCAGTCCACAGGGTCGCAGAGTCGGACACAACTGGGCAATTGAGCATGCATGCAACAAGCACTGGGGACAAAGAGAGAATCACTGGAATCCAGGGGAGAAAACTGCTTCAAAGCAAACATCAGATGCCACGGTTTCTGGCTCCACAGAGAAGCACTAACCAGCCATCTCTCCTGGAATCCCACTTGCTGCCACGTTGCTGGATCCCCTGCCACAGCTTTGGACAACTACTCTCGTCTCCCACAGAACCAGTGACTCAAAGCCATGTTCCTCTTTCTCCCAGGTTGCCAAAGCAATAATCAAAAGTCCTGGAACTTGACTTCTGCTTCCAGAAGATGAAATACACACATTTTCCCCCTATTCCTCCAGCTAAGTACATTTAGAGCCCCCCAATATTATATGTAATGCAAACAGAAGAAGACAGTAAAAGATGGATAGGAACACAGTCATCGAGCAACCTCAGAACGAGAGAAACAGGATAGTAGTAAGTTCCCTGAATGTTACCTTGCCTCACACATCTCATACTCGTGTTAGAGAAACCAGCAACTAGAAATGCCAGAAGCAAAGATCCCAGAAAAGCCCCAAGAACAGCCTTTTTGAGCCAAAGGTCCAGGAAAAGGCAGCCTGCAAGACAGAAGATTTTTAGACAATAATTATTCTATTCTTGCAAACCTCACAGAAAAAAAACAAATAAACAAACTGTGGTTCCACCCCCACCCATGCCAACAAAAGCCAGCTAGGGAGCCTAGAATTCCATTCTTGCCAAACTAAGGAGTCTCTCCAAGCTAGGATGGTGACTAAAAGGCCATGTGAGAAGCCAGAATTTTTACCCCAGCTGGGCAGTCATGAGCCCCCTCTCCCTGTGGGGTCAGTGGAGACCACACAGGCAGCCTGAACTCCCACCTGCCCTCAACCAGCAATAATAAGGATGCCGACCCACCCAGCTAGGGTGGCATCAGCAGTGACCCCCAGGGGAGCCTAAACACCCACACCCAGAGATCTCCATCAAAGTAGTCATGCTCACACTTCAATGAGATCCTCCCACGAGTACCAAGGGCTTGGCTTTGGACAAGCTGCCTAATCTCTCCATGCTCCAATTTCTCATCTATGAAGCTGTAATGTTATTAGTGCCCAAGCTTATAGGATGATGTGATTGCTAAATACATAAATATAAGATGCATAGCACAGGGCCTGGCCCACAGTAAGCACCCAATGTTATTTTTCTCATAAAAATGAGAGATTTCCAGTGGTGGCGACCCCAGACATTGGTCTCATCTAAGGGGCATGTCCTTCCCTCCAACATATTTTAAATCTCTTCACTTCTACTTCCTCTTTGAGTTTACTGTGGTACACTGAAGGTGTACAGATGAGGAGCCTGGCGAAGCCTCATCTGCTAGTGTGGGTGGGCAGTCATCCCCAGCCCTGTCCCACAGTGACCACTGTCCTGGAGTTTGAAGAAAGTGAAAGTTGCTCAGTCATGTCTGACTCTTTGTGACCCCATGGGCTGTAGCCCACCAGGCTCCTCTGTCCATGGAATTCTCCAGGCCAGAATACTGGAATGGGTAGCCTTTCCCTTCTCCAGGGATCTTCCCAACCCAGGGATCAAACATAGGTCTCCCACATTACAGGTGGATTCTTTACCATATGAATCACCAAAGAAGCCCAGAGTTTTAAGAGGGTGCCCTTAAACCTTAGCCTTGTAAATATTTCTTCCTCATCTTCATTTTTTTTTTTTTAGCTGAAGAATCATCCCAGCTCATTGTATCCACAGTTGATGGCACCAGGGGACTGGTGGGACCATGTCAACTGTAAGAAAAATGAACAAGGTAAGAGTTGTGAGTTTGTTTTATTCAAGAACCTTCCTGAGGACTATAGGGGCTTCCCTGGTGGCTCAGATGGTAAAGAATCTGCCTGCAATGGAGGAAACCTGGGTTCAGTCCCTGGGTTGGGAAGATCCCCTGGAAAAGGGAGTAGCAACCCACTCCAGTATTCTTGCCTGGAGAGTCCCATGGACAGAGGGGCCTGGCACCGTCCATAGTGCTGCAAAGAGTTGCACACGACTGAGCAGCTTCACTTTCCACTTACTGAGGACTGTAGCCTGAGAGGCAGCCTTTGAGGATATAGAAGCACCAGCTTCCAAGTGCTTTCTGGCTAGGAGATCCATGTATTTGGGCATACACCTTGGTTAAAGATCACTGCTAGTCACAAAGAACAAATATCTTGAGTTAATTATTCAGTACTTTCATTGTACGGGAAGATGCAAGAATCTGAGTTCAGTAAAAAATCTGCCTGAGATATTCATCTGTCTAAGGGGCTGTTTTCCCATAGCACGGAGTGGCTCCTCTGTTCTTCACCCTGAGCTTTCTGCAGGTGCTTTGCGGGTCACTGGCCGCAGTGGCTGACAACTTAATCCTGTGGAACTGGGTGAGGAGCAATGCTCTTGGTTCTGCTTTGTGCACAGCCAGAGCCTGACGCTCCTGAAGCACTGCTCTTTCTCACTTTTCACTCTGTGTTTTGAGCAGTACATGTTTTGTTTTAGTATTTTCCACAGTAGAGGAATATAATGCTGACATTTCAATTTCCATGGTGGGTCCCCTTTTACTTTTAGGAAGGCTCAGACCATTTTCTAACACTTTGAATAGCTTCTTAAATCATTCGTTTTTCTTCTCTGGTTCATTTTGGATTAGTATCATTTGCTAGATTTGAGTCTTTCCCTCTTGCCCCACTTTCCTAACTGAAAATGCATATATTTAACAAATGTGTCTCTAGGTTTTGTCCTTTTGGGTCTCTTAGATTGGAAGAAATCAAATCAGGAAACTCTAGGACTGCCAAAGCATCCGTTAATTAGACCAATCTTGTCTGCCGCCACTTCTGTCACAGTCAAGGCATTCTTCCAACCAGCCAAGAAACCAGTCATGGATTCCATCTTGCTTTGCCTGGCTTCTCTTCAATAGGTTTCTTATCTGTGTGCCTTACTTTGTGTGTGTGTGTGTGTGTGTGTGTGTGTGTGTGTGTGTGTGTGTGTGTGTGTGTGTGTGTGAGCACACAAGTGCCCTCAGTTGTGTCTGACTCTTTGCGACCCCACGGACTGTAGTCCGCCAGGCTCCTCTGTCCATGGGATTTTCCAGGCAAGAACACTGGAGAGGGTTGCCATTTCCTCCTCCAGGGGATCTTCCCGACCCAGGGATCGAACCCTTGTCTCCTGTATTGGCAGGTGGGTTCTTTACCACTGAGCCACGTGGGAAGCCTGTGCCTTGGTTCAAGAGGCATCGTTTGATAAGTTTCTCAGGCACGTTCCTCAGGGCAGAAGCAGTATTTGTGCCTCCACCTCTGCGCAAAGGTGGCTGCCTCACTTTGAAACTCCCTGAAATTACCTGGAGTATTCTGTGCTGATCTTCATGGTCTAATCTTCCCACATCTGTCTAGATTTTCTATGATCACTGAACACAGTGGCTCATTCAAGGTGTTAGACAGAAGACATTCTCCTATACTCTCCTGGGTTCTCCTGGCTAGTCTAAGAATTAGGTCAACTTGAGACAAATGTACAGGGGAAAATCAAAAGTTTAGTAACAATTGTACATGGGAGAGACACATGAGAAGTGAATAACAGGCCCAAATGGCCCAAATCTTCAACTCAAATACTATCTTCAGCTTCAGAAAAACAAGGATAATGGGGGTAGTGATTTGGGATTTTGAAGGGAAGGAAAGCAATTGGCATGGAGATGGAAAAGCAAATGTTTGGTAAACAAATACTTGCTGGGCCAGGAAGATTTAATGAGTCCCAGAATGAACTGATGAATTATGGATGGAGCTTCGTGACATTGTACAGGAGACAGAAATCAAGACCATCCCCAAGAAAAAGAAATGCAAAAAAGCAACATGGCTGTCTGAGGAGGCCTTACAAATAGCTGTGAAAAGAAGGGAAGCAAAAAGCAAAGGAGAAAAGGAAAGATATACCTACTTGAATGCAGAGTTCCAAAGAATAGCAAGAAGAGAAAAGAAAGTCTTCCTCAGTGATCAATGCAAAGAAATAGAGGAAAACAATAGAAAGGGAAACACTAAAGATCTCTTCAAGAAAATTAGAGATACCAAGGGAACATTTTTTGCAAAGATGGGCTCAGTTAAGGACAGAAACTGTATGGACCTAATAGAAGCAGAATATATTAAGAGGAGGTGGCAAGAATACACAGAAAAACTGTACAAAAAAGATCTTCATGACCCAGATAATCACAATAGTGTGATCACTCACCTAGAGCCAGACATTCTGGAATGTGAAGTCAAGTGGGCATCACTACAAACAAAGCTAGTGGAGGTGGTGAAATTCCAGTTGAGCTATTTCAAATCCTAAAAGATGATGCTGTGAAAGTGCTGCACTCAACATGCCAGCAAAAACTCAGCAGTGGCCACAGGACCAGAAAAGGTCAGTTTTCATTCCAATCCCAAAGAAAGGCAATGCCAAAGAATGCTCAGACTAATTCACAATTGCTTCATCCCACATGCTAGCAAAGTAATGCTAAAAATTCTCCAAGCCAGGCTTCAGCAATACGTGAACTGTGAACTTCCAGATGTTCAAGCTGGTTTTAGGAAAGGCAGAGGAACCAGAGATCAAATTGCCAACATCCGCTGGATCATGGAAAAAGCAAGAGAGTTCCAGAAAAACATCTATTTCTGCTTTATTGACTATGCCAAAGCCTTTGACTGTGTGGATCACAATAAACTGTGGAAAATTCTGAAAGAGATGGGAATACCAGACCACCTAACCTGCCTCTTGAGAAACCTGTAAGCAGGTCAGGAAGCAACAGTTAGAACTGGACATGGAACAACAGACTAGTTCCAAATAGGAAAAGGAGGATGTCCAGGCTGTATATTGTCACCCTGCTTATTTAACTTATATGCAGAGTACATCATAAGAAACGCTGGGCTGGAGGAAGCACAAGCTGGAATCAAGATTGCCGGGAGAAATATCAATAACCTCAGATATGCATATGACACCACCCTTATGGCAGAAAGTGAAGAGAAACTGAAAAGCCTCTTGATGAAAGAGAGCGAAAAAGTTGGCTTAAAGCTCAACATTCAGACAACGAAGATCATGGCATCCGGTCCCATCACTTCATGGCAAACAATGGGGAAACCATGGAAACAGTGGCTGACTTTATTTTTCTGGGCTCCAAAATCACTGCAGATGGTGACTGCAGCCATGAAATTAAAAGACGCTTACTCCTTGGAAGGAAAGTTATGACCAACCTAGATAGCATATTCAAAAGCAGAGACATTACTTTGCCAACAAAGGTCCATCTAGTCAAGGCTATGGTTTTTCCAGTAGTCATGTATGGATGTGAGAGTTGGGCTATAAAGAAAGCTGAATGCTGAAGAATTGATGCTTTTGAACTGTGGTGTTGGAGAAGACTCTTGAGAGTCCCTTGGACTGCAAGGAGATCCAACCAGTCCATTCTAAAGGAGATCAGTCCTGAGTGTTCATGTGAAGGACTGATGTTGAAGCTGAAACTCCAATACTTTGGCCACCTGATGGGAAGAGCTGACTCACTGGAAAAGACCCTGATGCTGGGAAAGATCGAGGCAGGAGGAGAAGGGGACGACAGAGGATGAGATGGTTGGATGGCATCACCGACTCAATGGACACGGGTTTGGGTGGACTCTGGGAGTTGGTGATGGACAGGGAGGCCTGGCGTGCTGTGGTTCATGGGGTCACAAAGAGTCGGACACAACTGAGTGACTGAACTGAACGGAACTGAGAGTGGACTCTGATCTCTAGGCCCTGCTGAGTTTTCCCCACCAGACACTGCCCATGTTCTCTGCTGATATCTGCAGTGACAGCTCTATTCTGGAGCAAGCCCTCTACCTAAATCCTTTCAGATAGCTATGAGCAAGACCAGTCTTCTCTTGAGTCTTTTGGGCCTTGATTGTTTTCAGCTCAAGATAATCCATATTGCCAGAGAGACATTTGGAAGATGGCAAAAAAATTCTGTTTCCCTATAAAGAGATGGTCCCTCCTCTCTATGAGCCTTCCATTTATGACTTTAAGATAGAGCTTCTCAAAATAGTCTGCCGATCCTAGACCTGTCTGTGGAGAATTTCCAGCAAAAAAGAGCCAAGATCTGACCATGCAGTCTGGCCTAGTCCTCTCAATTAACTTGTGTCTGCTTGTTGTAGCGTCTCTTTTCAAGACAATTTTATCGCCCATGCAACACTATCACTCACTCCTATCAACCTACAGTGGCCTTCCAAGCCCCATTTTCTAATTGAAATCTGGCCAGTCTCCCTTGTAATATCTCAGCCTTTCTCCCAAGCAACACTCTCTATTCTTCTATCTTTGAAGTTTGTTTTCAATCTTCCAATGCTCCCGTGCTGACTGTAAGAAAGAAGAATGCTTTTCTAATGAAGGCATTTTCTCCTTGATTTCCTGGGCAAGACTGACTCCTAGAGACAGAGTGTTTCAAGAACAAAACTTTAAATTGTAAGGTTGTCATAATTTTACTGAATTCTCTTTCTGAAACTAAAAAGACAGCATAGTATAATTATCCCCTCACATTCCTTTCTAACTTTTTTAATTATATATTTTACAGTTTTAGATTTACAGGAAAATTGAGCATACAGTACAGAAAATTCCCATATTCCCTTTCTCCAGTTTCTGCTAGTTTGGGGTCTTCCGTTACTGTGGTTCAGTTGTCACAATTAATGACACAATACTTATACACTATTTTTAACTAAAGTCCACAGTTTACATTGTTTCATTTTTTTTTTACTTTTCATTTTGAAATAAGTTGTCAAATTGTTCCAAACTTGAAACAGTAATACAGAGTTTCCAATACTCTTTAACCAATTTCACCTAATATTAACATCTTACACAACCATAACATAATTAACAAAACTAAGAAATATCAATACAATACTATTAACAAAACTACAAACTTTTACAGGCTTCCACCAGCTTTTCGACCAGTAAATTTTTTTTTTCCTGCTCCAGGATCCAATCCAGGATCTTACATTTCATTTACCTATAAGGCCTCCTTAGTTTTCTCCCTAGAAAATATTTGGAAATATTCAAAAATTCTAGGATTAATAAGTGAGTTTAACAATGTCATCAGATACAAGATACTTTTTAAAGATCAAGTTTATTTATATTCTAGTAATTAAACATCTGAAAACAAAATTGAGAAAACAATTCCATTTACAGTATCATCAGAAAGAATAAGATGCTCAGAAACAAATTTAACAAAATAAGTGCAAAATCTGAACACTGAAAACTACAAAATATTGCTAGGGGAAAAGAAAAAAACAAACCAGAAATGCTAAACAAATGGAGAAACACACCATGCTCTTGGATCGAAAGATTCAATAGTGTTAAGATGGTAAGTTATCTGTAGATTCAGTGCAATTCCTGTCAAAAGTCCAGCAGGCTTTTAAAAGAAAGTAACAAATCTGAGAAGGGGATGACAGAGGATGAGATGGTTGGATGGCATCACTGACTTGATGGACATGCGTTTCAGCAAGCTCCAGGAGTTGGTGATGGACAGGGAGGCCTGGCGTGCTGAAGTCCAAGGGGTTGCGAAGAGGCAGACACAACTGAGTGACTGAACTGAACAAACCTGATCCTAGAACTTTTATAGGAATGCAAAAAAACAAAAACAAAAAAACACTAGAATTGGCAAAATACAGGCAAGAAACAAGAACATAGTTAAAGGAATTATTCCAAACCTTAAAGCCACAGTAATCAAGACAGTATGACATTTCACTAAGGACAGACATCTAGATCAATGAGGAGAGAATACAAATACCTGTGGAAATAAACCTACATAATTATGGTCAATTGATTTTTGATAAAGAGACCGAGGTAATTCAAAGGGAAAATAATATTTTCAACAACGGGCACTGGCACAACTGGATACCCACATGCGAATTAAAATGAAGTATCACTGCACACCTATTACAATGGCTAACATGCAAAACATTGGCAAACGCCAAACACCGACAAGGAAGGATGCGGAACAACAGGCGCCCTCCTTCATTCGGTTGGCCGTATTTTTAGGTCTATTTCTAGATTCCCTATTCCGTACTACCAACCTACATCTCTGTCTTTATGCTACATCTACGCTGTCCCGGCTACTACAGCTCAATAACCTCCAAATCAGAAACTGCATGCCCTTCAACTTGATTTCTTCTTTTTCAAAATTGCTCAGGATATTCTCATTTCTTCACATTTCCATATAAAATTTGAATCAGTTTGCTAATTTCTGCTTCAAAAAGTCTGCTGGGATTTCACATGGGATTGCACTCTATTGTTTTGGGAGAACTGACATTTTAACAGTATTGTGTCTTTCAATCCACGTTCTTAGTATTTCTATTTACCCCTTCTTTATTCTAGGTAGGCATTGTTTTGTAGTTTTCTGTGCACAGGTTCTGCATATGTTTTCAGATTCACTGTCAAGTTTTTTCTTTGATGTTATCGAAAATGGCATTTAAAAAAATTCTAATCTCCAACAGCACCTTGCTAATGTAAAGAAATCTTAATTCTAGTGGCATTTTTGGTAGGTTCCTTAGGCTTTTCCAAGTATATGTCACCTGCAAATATTTTTTCTTCCTTTCTAAGTGCTATCTATGCCTTTTATTTTTCCTCCTTAATTGCCCAGTGCCCTATTGCAGTAGTAGGACCTACACATTGTTGGATAATAACAGTGATAGTGGATATTCTGGGTTTGTTCCTTATTTTAGAGAAAGTATTCCTTTACCATTATGAGGTTTGTCTCCTGATAGATGCTCTATATTGTTATGCAAATTCTTACTCTAGTAGTTTTTAATCATGGACACTGAAATTTATGAAAACCCTTCTTAGTGAATTAACATAATTCATTGACTTTGAACTACCTTTGTATTCCTGTGGAATACCCAAATTGATCCTGATATATTACACTTCCTGTGTATCACTGTATTCATGTAATTATTTTGCTGAGGACTGTGTCTATATTCTACACGTGTTACTCTGTAATTTCCTTTCCTTGTAGTGTTTTCTTCTGGTTCTGGCATGAGGTTAAAAAGTTGGTCTTGAAAAATACGTGTTTCTTTCTTGTCAGTGCTTGTGTAAAATCAAGGCCTCTTCCTTAAATGTTTGATATAATTCACATTTAGGCCTGGAATTTTGAAGGAACATTTTCAATTACAAATTCAATTTATTTAATTTCTTAAGTCAATTTGCTAACTTCTGCCTTTGAGGAATTTTTGTTTCATGTAAGCTGTTAGTGTTTTTTTCTCTATATCCCTTTTAAAAATTGTATGTTTGATATGTTGTAATGTTACCTCTTTCGTTTTTTCAATCAGTCTGTGTAGGAGTTAAGCAGTTTTATTTTCCATGCAAAGAATCAGCTTTTTTGTTTATATTGATACTTCCCTTTTGTGTGTCCGTTTGATATTTCACAGATTTCACACATTTCTTTCCATTTATTTTGGTTTTAAAATGCCTTCTTTTTAAAATCTTAAACCAATGATTTTGTACCTTTCTTACTTAAAATTTCTAGTTTTTTTAAAAACTGAGGTATGACTGACATTAGTTTGAAGGGTACAGTATGATTCAAAATTTGCATATATTGCAAAATGATCACCACAGGAAGTAGTTAAAATGGGTACCTTGCTTTTTATTGTAATCATTTAAAATGGTAAGTTTCCCTCTAATATTGAGCTGCATCCCACAAAATTTAACATGTGGTTTCCTTTTCATTCACCCATTTTATAATTTAACTTATAACTTTTTTGAGTCATGGATTGTTTACAAGTATGTTGATAATTTCCAAACACTTTGGAGTTTTTTCAGATATTTAATACCAGTTTCCAGGATAATTTCATTGTTGTTGGAGAACATGTTACACATTTCAACTTTAAATGAGTTGAGACCTTTTATAGCCTAGTATGTAGTCCATCTCTTTGAGTGTTCCATGTGTTTTAAAAAGGAAATTCCTATTCTCATGTTGTTGGGTGGAGTGTCTTCTCAATGTCAATTAGGTTGAGTATTCATTTTTGTTCCAGTGTTCTGTCCTGATATTCTGGCTACTTGCTCCATCGATTAGTGTTAAAGGAGGGCTGAAATCTTCAACTATAATTGCAGACTTCTCTATTTTATATTCAGTGATATTAGTGATTAGTTCACCAAGTATTTTGATACTCTATTATGAAGCCTATAAATACAATTTTAAATTGCCATTCTTTGTGTGTTTATGGACAAAAGTATGATAAAGACTTGTAAGTATAAAAGAAGACAACATTCTATTAGGAAGTAAAATAGAAAGGCAAAAAATAGAATATAAAAACTGAAAATTTTCCAAATGTTAAAGTAAGAGCTTGCTTGTGTACTTTTAAAACAGATGTTGGTAACTAACAAAACGGTACTGATTCTATTGCAACATTGATAAGAGGTTGATTTTAATTGCCCAATATTTACAAATTAGAAATCACACTCTGCAACTGTTTAAATTTATGATGAGCAATTTCAAATGGCAGACTCAAAGCCCCGCTGCCCACAGCATTGTCCCCAATTGCACTTATTTACTTGGGCTTTTTCCTCCCTCTTCCCTCCTTTTCTCTCTTCCTCATTCCAAACTTCCTTGGATGATCTAAGTACAAGTCCTTAGCTGACTAAGTACACTCCAGTTTTGTCTCTGGATGTACTTTCAGGGTACCAGAAACGGATGAGAATGTTTCGAAATTCCTATGGAGAGGTCACAGTCAAATAACATTCAAAAACGACTTTTAACTGAAGGTTTCCCAGGTGGCACTGGTGGTAAAGAATCCACCTGCCAATGCAGAAGCAGCAAGAGATGTGGGTTTGATCCCTAAGCTGGGAAGATCCCTTGGAGTAGAAAATGGCAAACCCCTTCAGTATTTTTGCCTGGAGAATTCTATGGACAAAGGAGCCTTACAGTCCATGGAGCTGTAAAGAGTCAAGACATGACTAACTGACTGAGCATACAAACCCTGTTTTAATTAACATATAGATTCTATTTCCCCCAAACCTCTCGACCTACAAGTCTATTTATCTTTTCTTTTGCCTCCATGGTTCCTTGTACTCTTTGACATCACTTATCTTGTTGAAAAAATATTTTTTTAATGTTTCCATTAGGCTATGTAGACTGTGATTCTATTAACATAAATTTCACGTCCAACCATATAACTTAATGGCTGGCAAACAGATGACATTCAATGTGTCTACCATATTTAACTTTCAACTTTATAATTTACTGTATTTGCTTCATTAAACCCTCAAAACCCAGGTTCTAAGCTAGGTATTATTCCTTTTAACACATAAGAAAACCAAAGCTCAGAGAGGTTATTGCTAGTAAATTGCCAAAGCAAAAAATCTGAGAAGAGAATTACAAAGCTCCTTTCTGTTCCACCATAGGAAATATATTATCTACTGACATGGTCCCTCCATAGCTTGGTACAATGACACTATTAAGACATCTCCAGTGATGGACTGCTTCTCTTAGGAAGAGAACTCAAAGCCTGAAGTACTGTGTGCATTTGAAGCGACACAGCAAACAAAGCAGAATTTTCCAGAAGAGGAAAATAATATGAAGGCAAGAAATGGAAGCCATCCATGGAAATCATGAGGCTATACACTTAAATGAATTTGAGAACTGATTAGGCAAAGTACAAAAGATCCAGATTGCACTTGGTTTGAAATAGGGAGTCACTAAGGATTTCAGTAAAGAAATGACAAGAATATGGGAAACACACCTGCAAGGAGAACACAAGCTGGAACAAAATTGGGTTTGCATCTTGAACCTGTCAAGTCTCTAAATGTTTCTAACCCTCAGCTTCCTGTCCTCCTCCTCAGCTTGAAAATGATCCTGTTCCACCTCTCCACAAAAGAACTAAATCAGATGCTACAGGTAACACGTACAATACCTGGCACAGAGCCGTCACTCAGTATTAAACCCCTAGCCTGATAGTGATCATTTTGATGAATCAGAATGAAAATTAAAATTTCAGAAGCCCATAGTATTACCGTCATGATGTGATTTTATAAAAAATGGTGTCCTACTAAGTGGGATTCAGAAGGAATATGACACCATCCACTTTGAGGAACCAGCACAATCAGTGAAGGAATGAACTAGGGTGGAGGGGGCTGTGAGTTTCCACCCAGGGCTCTTAGAAGATGTGATAACAGAGAGAATGAAGCTGGCAGGAGATCCTGTTGGCTGGAGGGGAAATGAGGTCCTTCCCTTCATCTTGAAAACACAGAATAAGAACATTTGAGAGGATGTAAGTCAGTGGAAATAAGGTGAATGTGGGAAAAAGGATTTCACCTTAAATAATGAGAATAATCAATTTCCTTTAAGGAAAGTGTACACTACTCTTAAGTTTGAAAGTCAGCAGAACCACACAATGAGTATGAAGAAGTACAAACTATACTTATCAGTAGCAGACTAAGAAGGATCTCTCCCTACAGTGTCTGTCTACTCTGTCTGGGTGGCAATGAAAAGTTACCTTTTCAAGAAACACCATCCCTAGTTTACTGCTTATATTTAGATGTATATACTCACATTTTTTTTAAAGTAAGACTACGTGGAAAGAAAACCAACTCCTCTGAAACCTCTCACAATGGACTGACTTGTCAAAAACAAATTCACTCACCTAAATACAGAATGAGTCAGCAGCCTATCGTTGCTAAAAGGCTTCAACCAATTTTTGATACACTCTGTATTATTAATAAATGGAGATGTGCGTACAAGTAATTCAATACAGATTTACTTTAAAATATAAATTAAAAACTTCAGACTCCCAATTCATATGCATTAAAGCAGAGCAAGAATTCAATATTCTAATTATTAATGAAACTTCTAGTCAGCTGGCTATCAAAGTGATCTAATTTTAAAATGTCCCAAGAAAAAATGCACATTAATTTAACTATGGTCATCAGGGGCTGAGAATATGAGTGTTACTAGGCACAAAAGGTCCCTCGAGCATGTGACAAGAATCTGGGCAACACCACTGTTCACAGCCTGTTAAGAATGCTATTTGTTCCATTCTGAAAAACAGATAAATGTCTAGAATTTAACAACAGGGAAAAGATTAGGGTCATTATTTTAAAACACAAATGAAAAAATAAAGTATCAACCCTGAAAAAGAGACATTAGAAAGTTTACTCCACATGTGAAATACAGGCACTATCTTTTTTTACTTTAATACTCATATTTAATAACTACCTTGAATCTCCTCTACTAAAGCTTTTCATTTCTCAGTAAGGTCTCTCACAACGGTAATGCATCATAAGTAAATACATAGGGCTGTATTTTACGTCTGTGATCTTTGGCACATGGGTCAAGTTGGAGAATCTCAAAAGGCAATAAAAATTTCTAGTTACTGCTTTGCACATTCTTTAAATCATCTTTACATCAAAATATAAGGCCGCAAAAAGGCAAGCTGAAATTTTATGATATGTGGAATTGTTTTAATAAAGAGTTTTACATACAGTACCTTACATATAGAACAGTGTGTTTGCAGTTTTAAATAATATCTGAATGTACAGTGGCATGTATTCTTATCAAAGATAAATTCAAGTTGACTGTCTATCAGTTCTAAAATGCATTTATACAGATTGCTAGAACTGATAAACAGGATGAGGCATAAAATATTCAAGTGTTAACATGTCATCAAATAGCCTCCTCTTAACAGTCTTTTCTCCCCCCTTTTTAAAAAAGTTTCAAAACCTATACATAACATTTTTAATTTTTTAAAAACAGTCTGTTAAAAGGTAACATTTCATGTTAACCACCAACTCTTATAGACTATAGTAATAAAACTAGATATGTGTAGATATAAATATGTCGATTATGTACACATGTATGCTGAGTGTTTGTTTCAAACAAGCATACACACTGAACGCACACCTGCGCGAGCACGGGGGCGGTGCACGGCTCGCAAGAGCACTGGCAGACGGAGGCCAGGCCGAGATCCAGCAAGAGCTAACACAGCAACTTAGTTGCCTTTGGTTTCAGAAATCTGTCCATTTGTGATCAAAGCTACAAGTTTTGAGTGCCTTATGTATTTTTTAAAAATAAAATTCATCTTCAGAAATGAAGCTTTTCCAGTATTCTACTACCAGCAGTTTAAAAAAAAATCCACAGCCACAAATTATTTTGTTATTTTTGTCACTCCTCATCCCAGCTGAGGTTATTTACTTTTTTTTTTTCTGAAGGCAAATATCAAGCACACTCAGGGTCAAACTGTACGTTGAAACCTGAATGCTGAACTCTGACTATATATATTCTATATATAGTATACGGGATAGACGCGTCTCTGATGGACTGATGGCATTATGTAAGACTTGGGTGAGAGAACTCCCACAGTTATTTAAATCTCTCTTTCCAGCAGTATCGTTATTTGGCACACTGACAATTCCGCGAGCCATTCTGTTTTTTACAATGAGTTTATAATGCCGGCAATGGATTCCAATTATTTCACTGTTTTTAAAATATATTCATAATGAAGTAAGGATGCCACAGCTGTTCTCCTTGGAAGTGAGACTTCTACTGTCAGTTTTCTGGTTAAGGACATTCATCACCTAAGAAACAGTTCATGATCCCATAAAAGTTTAAATACTCTGGATTTCAGTGCAGCTGGATCAACTGCAGAGAAGACAGTTCTTACAACAACCTTACAGAACTCTCCACAATTTAAATCTCCTCTACAATTTTGGTTTTGGCCAAATGCTGCTTTATAAACATAGATCTTTCTACTAAGAACTGTATGAATGCACCATATTTCTTCCTACAGGTATCTCGTGTTTCATGTTAGCAACTACTCAAAAATCCTGCCAATCTGATTCCCTCAGCATAGATTCTAATCTACCTCCACTGACCCTGGGCATATGGCACACTGTCATTTGTATCTAGCTCATGAATGTTTTTTAACATTAGCTTCCCTAATAAAGTTGTTCTTCACTTTCCTTTCCAAGGTGCCATCCTATTGATGTCACAAATCAGTAAATGACCAAACATCACTAAGCTTTTAAACTATCCACTTAGCAGCCATGTGGATAATAAAAGCGAGTCAACTGAACAGAGCCCCATTCTTTGCATCACGTGTTCAGCCATCATACAGAGCAGAGAGTGGCTATCTGCTGTACTTTGCCCATGTCAATTAGGAGTTGTTTGATGTGGCGTTTAAGCTGGGGCAGCCTTGCAAGAGGATCGGGTGGCTCCAACTCCCCTGTGAAATCAAGCCAGCTTTCCAGAACTAAAAGAGAGAAGAGAACACACACATTTACATGGCAACTGAAAACACAGTCAGAAAATGGTATAATGAGAAGGCTGAAAAAAATGACGCAGAAAGAGTTCGCTTCCCTTTCTCTAGAAAGCCATAAGCCACCTCTGAGCCATTAAGCATCCTCTGTCCCTCAGCCCATCCTGGTAACCTTTATCTGTTGTTTTACCTGTCATTATTTTAGGTAATTTCCCCCTTTACAGATATAAAATAACTTCATTTTGAGTGTCTCCTTTTACTCACTTCTAGAACAGAAAACAACGTCCCCCGTACCTGCTCAAGATTACTATTAATTTAAGCTTATCATTTCCATTTTAAATGAAACTCAGCTACCCTAACCATTTTTAGTCCATAAGTTCTTTTTAACAAAAAAAAAGGAGGTGGAAACTTCTTAGTGTCCTCTTGAACCAGTACTTTTAAAAAATGCAAACATACTAGAAATCTAGGCAGAATGCAATTAGTTACATTTTATCCTTTTTATTAATAATAATGGAAAATGGCATCAAGTTGCAATTTTTTCTTCTTTAAAAATCTACTTAAAACTAAACTAACTCTACAGCTAGCTTATAACCAAATGGAGGATGCTTCTGAAGTGGGTTTCCATTTCCTCTTTTCACAGGGAAAAACAAAGCAGTAGGAACACTAACTTAGTGGGGGGTGAAAGTAGTGCATGCTTTTGCAAATAAAAAGGGGGGTGGGAAATACAATCTATGAGTTTAAAGATGGGAGTCAAAAAGCACAGGAAAAACACTAGATTTGAAATCGAGTAATCTCACTTACTCTTATTTTCTCAACTATAAAATGAGGATATTTTCCCTGTCTACTCCTTAGGGTTCCTGTGTAATGAAATTAAAAATACAGAAGAAAAACATCTGAAAATGTATATGTGAACTAAAAGTTTACCCACTTAACCTAGCAGGAGTTCTTTTTTGTTGTTAATTTCACTTAAAAAACACTGACCAAAGTGAAAACAAAATGTTTTCCCCAATATTTCAAATATGCTTAAAGTCCTTATGCTGACTTTCAAAGAAAACACAGTTCAATGAAATTAATAAATATCCCACATGTGGTATACACTGAGCCTGGCAGATGGACAGTATTTCTTAAGTACCTATCTTAAAAAAGAAAAATCCCTAAAACAGCCATCAAATACCCTAACTGCCAGATATGCTAAATACAATGCTAAGGAAGCAATAAAGCTCCATCAGTGTGGTCACTGTCTGCAGTTTTTGTCCCATAATTTAAAAGACTTTAAGGAACATCATGTTATTCATAAGCACACACACAAAAAACACTTTACAGACGACAGCAACTGTGTTTCAGATCCTTCTTAAATTACCGTCAACTTCCTTTTCGATGAGGTCCATCCTGCTGGTGACTTCTTTCTGCACGTTCTCTATGTGCGTAAGGAGATTGAGCTGCCACTGAAGATGCGAGTCTCCTGGGTCTTCAGTGCTCTTTTTATCATTATAAACAAATACTGTATTCCTTTCAGCTGGATTCTTCTCCAAAGAACCAACGGAAACAAAGAATTGGATGAAATGTAATGTCATGTCACACAGGGAAAAATACATTAAAAACCTCATTACCCAAGAGGCTAGGCTAAAATCCAATCTGACCCCCAGAATATTCTTAAAGGAAGTACAAGCACGTAACTAAATTACACCTGATGGCCCTAAAAAAGCAGACATGCCTGCTGTGTCTCTTCCCGATGCCTAGCCCAGTGCTACACAGGGTAGGAGGCCTTCAATCAAACCTGCTAAAGAAATAAAGGAGCCAGTTATATAGGTAACCAGGAAGCCCAGATAATTTAGACTGACCCCTTCCTCAATTAATCTAAACTGTGTTTTAAGCGGAATGAAGGCAAAAAGCAATATGAAAAAAAATTAAGGAAGCTGGCAGAAGCCAGTATAGTGTCCTCAACTGCACACTAGAACTTACTATTGCAGCTAAATCAGTGCGATGAGGGAAAGACAAAAATCCTTTAAAAATTTAAAAAGTGCAGGCTGCTTAACACACACACAAAATCTGAGCTCAGATTCACCAGCAATAACTCACTTTGTAAGATGAATATTAATTTGACAAATAATTTACCACAAAATTTCATGTAATACAAGCTATTCAAATTCAGTTAAGTATTTACTTATAGAACTTACCTGATAAAAGAGGCCAGAAAAATAAAGAACTGATTTTAAAGCAGTATTGCTAACTGAAAATCAGTAAAACAATGAAGGCATGAGATCTCTAAGTCGTGAATAGGAAATAAGTTTATAAATATTCAATATACACAGAGCTATAAGAATTCAGCTTATTGCATAATGGGATTGATATACATATACAAATATGCTAAAGTTTAAAAAGACAACCAGACTGACATTTCTTATCTGAAACGTGTACAAAACAACACAAGTTATATTAATATATACACACCCATATGCACTTTCATGTTTTTAACACATAGATGTTCTCTAGGAAAAAATGCGGTTCATGGTTTTTAGTGACATCTAAGTGTACTTATAGAATCAGAACTTTCATTAAGGCAAAAAGTTTAATGAATTACTGTATTTCTGAATTAGGGGATAATTAAGTGTTTAAAAGGCCAGTGGTGTTCTTGGAGAGACAGCAAAGAATGTCTTTACCCTAACAAGGTACTTATGAACTTGGGAAATATAAGTAAAATCTGGGAATTCAGTATGCCTTATTTCATGAAATTTTCCTTTGTTCTATCGTATTTCTAAGCAAAGACAAATGAACTACTTATACCTTTCCGGGCCTTCCATCTTCTTTTACTGGATATCGTAAACGGTTTTTATCTCTCATGTGAAATTCTTGTTCTTCTTCAAAACTACTAACATCATCATCATCTGAGCTCCCAGGGTCTGCGACAGATTTGCAGTCTGGACCAAAACTTTGTGGCTTTTGGTAGCTGTGCTCACTTGTTATATAAGTTCCTTCCATTTTTAGGGGTAAACGAGGTGGTTCTTTGTGGTTCTGTATGTGATACTTCTTTTCTTCTACATTAACTGTATTTTGCACCATTATTTTTTTCTCCACCCCAGCAACCACTTGATCTTGATCTTTCTTCTTCCCCGAATAAGCCCAAAGACGAAGGTCAGGATGATGTTTATTCCTTAAAACAAATTGGGAGAAACAGTTCAGGGGGGAAAAAAAAAAGAGTAGTAACAAGTTTTTTGTTGTTGCTGTTTTTAGTTTTTGTTTTTTTTTTTTTTTTTTAATGTGGACCTTTGCACCTGATGCAGAGTCAACTCACTGGAAAAGACCCTGATGTTGGGAAAGATTCAGGGCAAGAGGAGAAGGGGCAACAGAGGATGAGATGGATGGATGGCATCACTGAGTCAACGGACTGCGTCTGAGCAAACTCCAGCAGATAGTGAAGGACAGAGAAGCCTGACATGCTGCAGTCCATGGGGTCACAAGAGTTGAACGCAACTTTGCACACTAGTGGGGATATCAGTTAGATCAATTTCTAGATATGGAATTGCTAGAAAATGTCTGCACATTTTAATTCTGACAAGTACTGCCAAAGTGGCCTCCAAAGAGGTTGTACTAATTATGTGCTAACAGTCCAAGATAATGTGTCTTTACCACCATCCTCACTGAACACTCGAGCATGATACTACACAATTGATTCTGTAATAATGAAAATTCTGCAGTAAGTAAAAGAGGAATCCTTTCCTCAAATTCTATAGAGAGTAAAAGAAGGACAATCTGGAGACATAAATCCAAATCTTGTTTCTGAAGCTATAAATTTTAACTTTTAGACCTCTCATTATTTAATATCCAGAAAATACTATAATTCTTCCACAGTAGAAGGCGCAGTAGAAGGAGAGCTAGACTTGTAACTCAACAGTCCCATGGGTAGAGTCCTGCTCTGCCTTACAGGAGGAGCTTGGACAGGTTACAGAACCTCTGTCTTTGATCACCCAGCTATCACAGTAAGGTCATTATTGTAAGGATTAAATGAAATATCATAAGAAACCAACAATTTCAGGGACCTAGTAGACTTTCAATAAATACTAGCTAGTGATAATAACTACTATTAGTAGAAACATTAACATAAACAGAACCTATAAGCATCAGGCAAAATTTGTCCAGCAGAAATCTTTACTGAAATTACGCATGTTCAGAAATTTATATTGATGTCAAGGACAACCACATTTTTTTTTAAAGCCTAACTTTATAAGTTAGTTTCCCTCTTGAGTTTTAGCATTTGCATGACTTTTTTATGAAGAAATTCATCTTCAGGTTTATGACATCCAACAGAAGCAAATTTGTTACTGAGAACTTACCCCTCCACTAAGCTCTAGGAATAAAATGATGAGTAAGACACAATCCCGACCTTCCAGGAACTCAAGGCTTAGTCAGGGAAGGCAGACATAAACAAGGTACACCAAAGTGTCTGACACCATGATGCATGGAGTCTACCAAAGACATGATCAGTTCCAGTTGGCCAGTAAAGCAACTACACTCCACTAAAAATTAGTGTTGGAAACAAGGAACAACTGACTTAGCTTGAATTAAAACTTACACCTAACCGAGCCCCTCCCTTGGCCGCCCTTCACTTACTTGAGTATTCCGATCTTCAGCTGTAACCCATGCAGGACTTCTGTAACACCATAGACGTCAGCAAGCAGATGGTGTGTGGAAACTATCTTTTTGGCATTGAGGTGAGAGTAATTTTCTTTTAAAAACGATAACCCACACATTCTCCCATTATTCAACCAATCCTTATCGTAGCGATACTTTGCACTCCATCTCTGACCTGTAGATGAAATTGAGATTACAGTGACAAAAGAGTCCATTCACTCAAGACTTCCCTTCAACTGCTACCAGACCAATATCACTCTAAGAACAAATTCCAAAGACAAGCAAGGCTAGTGTTTCGAGGAGTTGGCACTGTTTAGAGTTCTTCCCACCGTCAGATTTCCTGCCCAGTAAGGAGGATAAACTCCATTAAGGATGTGGTCAGTGGCAGGTCACACCTGCAGGGGACTACCTTTTTATTTTTTTACGTATCTGTCATCTGTTCTCTAAAAAGGTCGAAAGGGCTAGATAGAAACTAGGAGTTGAACTGGATGAAACATAGAATTCTAGTTAAGTAAACAGCGACCCCCTCCTTCATGTTTAAGAGCTCTATATCTATTGAATCTGATATAATCCTATATCTTCACTATCAACAGTGACTATATCCAGTTACAATTAGCTGCTTCTATGTCTGTGTCCCCTACTATACAGTGAACGAGTGGACGGCATGGTTCCCTCTTACCTCATCTTACCTCTAACCACAGAGACTGGCAAACAGAAGGAATCCCATAAATGCTGCTAGATGAATGAATGAACAAATGCCTACATTCATGAAGGTTTAAATAACTCTCCTGCTTCTTTGTGTTATTCATCTGATACACACAAGAAAAGGCAGCAGCCTTTATCTGAGATGCTTGCATGGGTTCTGCTGGGGAACTGGAAGCACACACCACATGCAGGACACTGCTGCTCAAAGAGCACCTGCAGCAAGGAAGGCCCAAGTGTGGGGGAGGCAGGTGCAGGAGCTCCTCCCGGTGCCGCCAGTCTAACCATCTTGAGCACAAGGCACATGAGGCCCAGGCTCCTACTTGCCCCGTCAGTGAAACAAAGGAGTCGGACGTGGTCCCTGGGCATCCCACCTGCTCTTATACTGCAAGGTCATGCAGCACCCCCAGAAGCTTGTTCAAAACCCCGTCAGGAGGAGCCTGAGTTCAGGCTATGAATCCATTCAAATAACCATATATTAGCCTATTTAGAAATCAACACACAGGAGTACATTGAAGAGCGAGTTCTTCTCCAGGAAAAAGCCTCAACCCGGTCCTTCCTGTAAGGCGTTAATTACGCTGATGAATTTATGCTAATGTTTTAAGTAACTGATGTGGAAAATAAAACTGTTAACAGTGAAAAACACTTTCAAGTTTTAACAAGGAAGCAGTGTCTAGCTGACACAGAAGGTGGGACGTCAGGCAGCGGATGTACAGTGGGACCGGTGAGCGCAGGAGGGACGGAGGCTTACCCGGGGGGTCCCGGCAGATGTAGCAGAGGTACTGCTCCGGGATGCTCTCCTCCAGCAGCCCCATGCACACGCTGTGCTGCCAGCACAGGCACTCTTCACACTGCCGGAAGACAACCGCGTTTTACTTGCCGGGAACCAAGACAAGCCCCTTCTCTTCAGCTAGCTGGCTGAGTCCTCCTGCGGCTTCGGCCCGCTCACTTCTTAATCCACGTCACAAAAGCGAGTCATGACTTACCATGAGCTTTACTTTAAGTAGACTATTTCAGGAACTTGTTGCACCCATTAACATGTGCTTTAGTAAACTGGTTTAATCACAAGTAAGTCAAAAACTATGTCTCCTATTTCCCACATCCTTAAAACTTAAAAATTGCTTATTAAAGTAGAGAAATTAAAAAAAGAAAAAAAGCAACTTTGAAGCAGTGTGTGAGGCAACAACCTTGTGAAGTACTACTTGTGTGGTGAACCTACAAACTTGTAGTTCCCTTATTTGAGAAAACCACTGGAAAGCGGGGAAAAGAAGAGTAAGAGGGAAGTTACTCTTTCTTCGTTTCTAGAACTAACACCTCCAGATCTTCCAAACGTCATCACAAAACACGGGTTATGCTTTCCTTTGTCTCAAAGATCCCTTTTCTACAGGGAGAGGTGATATGTAAGGGTAATCCTTGCAACAAAGCTTTCCTTTAATCTTCGACACTGTGGAAACTGTTTCAGTATCTGCCCTTTAAAGGGTGACTAGATAACATAAACTACTAGACAACAGGATCCAGACCAGCCGGAGAACAGTTCTATGGTCTCCCCTTCAATGTGGAAGCTTAGCCGTTTTAATGGCTCTTGAAAAGAATCTTAGCTTGAAAACCTCAAAATAAACACCCTGGAGACAGGTCCTCGGGTAGGAAAACTACACTTCATCTGAAGATGAGACCTGACAGTCGTTAAAACTGGTACTTTAAACGTGATGACAAGCTAGAAACCTCCATCTCCCAAAGGACGGGGAGGAAAGAGAACACAGGTGCCCCCACGCACATGCCGAGCACCTGGACCGACTGATTCCTGTGAAGGGAACACAGGTCACCTGAATCATGAAGCCATTCTCCTCGTCCAGCTCACAGATGCATCGCACAATTTCATTAAGGGCATCGTCTTCATCCTGAGACTCTTCAAAATTCGTTGAATCAAAGTCCTGATTGTACTCATCCCCACTGAGGAGCAAACTCTCCGTGGAAGAATCATCCAGGAATTCCATGTCCGATAAGTCTAGAACATACATAAAAGTGCGCTCAGCACTGCTTTTTCCATTTTTATGTCATTTTCTAGAAAGAAAGGTGCTGTGGGAAGCGCATATAAGCTATCAGGCATTTAGACAGGGAGGATGGATGAATGGGAACAGAGTATTTGCTGCCAGTCAAAGAAACAAATGATTTTTGAAGCTTGGGTGACTGTGATTGTTTTACATCTTATGTTAATACCATTACAAGTGACTCAGAAAGTATCCTCTAGTCCAGGTGCTTATAGAAGTGATGGCCAAAGTGGATATTAATAATTAAAATAGGCAGTCTTCAAATGCTTTCACAAACATTACTCCTTCTGATCCTCACAGCAATGGGTCATAGAAAGAGGTTTTATTATTTGCACCATACAGATAATAGCACTTCAGGGAAGTGAAACAGCGTGCCTAGGAGCCAACAGCAATACGACTCTTTAACAATCTCAGTAACAGTAACCAGCACTGCACTTCAGAGACAGCAGGGACCACATGAAGCACTTTGTATATAAGACACAACCTGCCAGGCAGTGTAGCCAGCGTGTGGTAAAGCCAACGGCGTGCCTGGACAGCCTCATTCTAGAGCCTGTGCACTCACAGATCTCACCGGGATTTCTTAAATCGGGATTATGAGTTCCCTGAGGAATTTAATAACATTCTAAATTTCATTTTGATAACCCCCCTCCCCCGCAAAAAAGTACATCCCAGAAGTTAGATTATATGGATGACCACTACAAAGCCTCTATTTAAGTGCTAGGTTTCAGGTTTGTTCTTGTAACAGGGTTAAATCAAAGACTACCATTTAGCTCAGGCTACTCAGGAAAAATAACTGAGGCAAATATAAGGAAATACATGAGTAATGACAAAGGGAAAGAAATGACGGTGTGTGCCAGAGTGTGGGTGGAGAAATGCTGGGGAACCTGAGTCGTCCCACTGCCCGGAGGCTGCTAAATGGGGGCCATCCTCAGAGCAGAGAGGGCTCCTTCCTCTCTACCTCACCTCCCTAACTTGCAGTCATGTGCTCAGACATTCCTCCACTGCTGTTTATTCACTTCCCCTTTCTAGAATGTCAAGCGTCCAGGAGAACAAGGGCTTTTGCACTGCTGACTGCTCCGCAGCCAGTGCTCAGAGTGAAGCCTGATATATACGACAGCCACTCCAGCATGTTTCTCGAAGTGGGGAGGAGGGAGTCGTGATATAGAGAAAATTTCCTTTTCAGACTTAATCAGATCAGATGTAAGCTGCCTGAACTCAAACCAAGTTAGTCATGCTATTTGTATTCTAAATATTTCATATGCTTTAGTTTCCTTATCAGCTTCCAATCTTGGCTATTTTTTCCCTGACTCAATGTTTTTGAATGTTTTGTTTCTGATTTATAAAAAGTTAATGTTTTATAGAAAAACACATGTTTTTTCTCCTTAGAATCTTGGGACATCTTGGAGAGTGAGGTCAGTAGAAATGAGGATAATGGTAAAGAAATACAAGAAAACATTCAAGCAGCAAGAAGTAAATCAATTAGCTATTAGAAAATATTTTAATATTAACAATCTGAGTAAGAAATTTCACTTATTCATACTCTTCCTAACTGAAATCCAAAATCTTTATTTTTCTCTTGGGCTTTCCTGAACACAAGTTCATGTTTCAAAATGACAGACTAGAACACAGATGAACAGTTTCAAACACTGTTGCACACATATGTGGTATTAAACGGATGGCAATCATAACAGTAATGAATTTAATTTAAACACTACTACCCTTAAAAGGAATTAGGGTATATCTTACATGGGCTTGTATAACCAAAACAGCCAGGCTTTATGGTGTTAGAAGCCAAATTTGATATATTGGCCAGAAAATCCAGTCTGACTAACTCACAAGCATTAAAGCAATATTCGACTGAATTCTGGAGGCTAAGTAAATGGGTCACAGGGTTGGAAGTAAGAAAAGCAGGTACAGGTTCCCTCTCACACTGGACCACCACCTGATGACAGCTCCAACCAAGCGGCCCCAGCACACTGCTGCCCCCAGAACTATCACTCCTGTTTCCAGACATAGTCCCCAAGTGCGCTGTCCAAGTCAGCACTACCTGGGAACTGGCTGGAACCTAGAAGTTCTCTGGGTAAGGCCCAGAGATTAGGCGTAAGAAGTTCTCTAGCTGGTTCTGATGCACCCTCGAGTTTGAGAAACTCCCCACTTTCCTTCTCGGGGCTCAGCGCTTGAACACGTGAAGAGCAAGGGAATGCTCAGGACACTCCTTCCAGCCCCGCTCACCTGTTCTAGTTCCGGCCACACCACTCGCCCATCCCCCACTCTCCATCACTCTGCATAAACAGGCAACCATCAGACCTTGATGACTCACAGGATGGGGGTTACCTGATTTTCAACACCAGCTACCAGGGCTATCTTGCCAGCATCTGCCCTCCCAAAACCCCCAGACCTCTACCCTGCTGCAGCACCTAAAATACCTGGTATTTTAGCCTCACACCAATGAATATAATGTACACCTGAGGTTAAGAACCACTAGCCCAAAAGGGAAAAGGGGATGGACCTTTTCCCTAGTCCTCCCTCCCCTGTTTTTCTTAGATTTGAGATTTTAAAAATCTCAAAAGTGCTAAGTGCTTATTTTAGGGTCAAGGGAAGAATATACTTTTCTCTATCGTGAGCTAGAAGGGAGTTAGGCCTGGAAGAGAGCAGGCGGTAACAGTGCCAAAGAGAAAACATGACCTGGCATCCGCCACGCAGGGCACTCAAGAAGATAGGGCACCCCCTAAACAGTCTTGGGATTTCACACAGGATGGAGCCCCGTCCTTCCCTGACTGTGCTGGAGCTCCAGTCTCAAGCCACTGCTATCAATGTCTATAGTTAAGAGTCTCTCTCCCCACTGCTTAGCACACTGGCAGGAGAGAGTCCTCACCCCCTCCACCACAGGGACTGGACTTGCAGGAGAACCTGAGCCCTTCCAACTCCAGGGCTCATGCCATCGCCTAACTGGCTTTCTGTCAACATGCCTAACACTTGAATGTGTTCCAATCACTGCCTGGACCACATTTCCAGACTTCTGGTTACAGAAATATCTGTGATCTGGAATTCAAAGTGTCTTTTTAAGACTAGGATAAAAATCTGGTAGAAAAAGCATTTTCTTTGGAGTTAAGATAGACCTTGGTTTGAATTTTAATTCTAATGCTAATTAGCCCTATAAGTTACTTAACCTATAAGCCTCTGCTTGTTTGTGCAGTGTGGGTAATAGTATCTATTTTATAAGCTGGCAGTGAAGAATATAAAGTGCATGTAAAAACACCCGCAGAAGACCAGTACACAGTGGACACTAATTGTTTCCTTACCGCCTGTCCTACAGTTAGGTAGAAATGCTCGCTCTACTTCATATAAATTTTAAAAGTAGCTAAATTTCTAATGTTAAGATTTTCATATTGGTTTATGGAGTAACTTTTTAAATTATGGGCCCTGCTCAGACAGGACCTGATCAAGTATGCGCTGTTCTCAGTTATACATTTAAGAATCGTAAGACTTTGTTTTAAGCATTACATGGTTACACATACTTTCACCACTAAGATCAACTGACAAGATTGCCCTTGGGTACTGATATGTTGTATTTTTCTCCGTAAACATGCTTCGCAGAGCCAGAGAACTCCCAGAAGATCGAGTTAGTGGAGAAGAGCACCTTTCCAAAAATTCTAGGGAACTGTCTTCATAGTCTGAATAGTCTGCAACATAAGATACATAGAGAAATATTAATAAAGTGTCAAGTAATCAAGAAGAGTCACTACAAAAATAATGAGAAGGTCATGTTTTATGACACATAAACAAGCATGCCACCATTTTCTCGTCTCATCCACGAGCAGCTAGATCATCATGCATCTGATGAACTGGCATTGGCAAGAACACTGGGAGATACACCCCAGGCAGTGTCTACACAGCAGGGAGCACCAGGTTCTAACTGGTATCCACAAACTCTTATTAAGTAGTCCAGAAGTGAACACGGATTATAGTTACATTTTCTCTTCATCGTAATCACAGCTATGTCTGAAGTTAAGATGTGGAAGATGGAAATTAACTGTTTGCTTTTCTTTTTTTTGGTAAAGAGATTCTCATGATGTCTAGCATGTCAATTATTATAGTGATAATTCAATCAATAAATTCAGCAGAAAACCTCTGAACTACATTAAATGGTCCAGAAAGAAATCAGTCAAAGTTCTATCTTCCTCAGCTTAGACTGAGTGGTGCAGAAGGACTGGCTGAGTTGGGTGCAGTCAGGGGGCAAAGACAGGAGAGGGTGTGAGTCTAGGCACATGGGGCGGCCACTAAGCAGAACACTGGGCACATCTGAACGACGGGACAAGCCCGTGGCCAGAACACAGTGAGGGAGGGAGGGAGGTAAGAAATGAGGCCAGAGTGACAGGAGCCAGATCACACTCAAGGTAAGATTTTATTCTTGGTTTTAAAGGAACAAAAGTCAAAGTTTGTAAGGAGGAGCAGGATGTGACACCCGTGTTTTAAAGCTGTGGAATGGAGGGGGAGTCCGGGGAGCGTGAACAGAAGTGGGGACACAGTTCAGAGGCAGTGGTACAGACCAGACAAGAAATGCTGGCAGGCTGGGCTGGGAGGATAGCGGCTGAGGTGACATTTGAAAGCAGACACAGTGATCTGCAGACTGGAGACGGAGGGCTGTGAGCCGCCATCATGAGCAATTTCCAGGTTTCTGCTTGAACAACTTGGTGCTGAAACTGGGGTTCTGAGGTGGAGCGGAAGCATAAATAGGAGGTGGAGAAATCAGAAACGAAATGTGAGTTCAGCAGGGGGCTTTTGAAAGAAGGAAGACCCTACACATTGTCCATACAAATCTAAACATGCGGTAGGGGTGGTGATGGGGAGGGGGGCGGGGGGGTGGGCACAGGAGATATGCCAGGATTCAAGAATAAAAAGACAGGCAGTTTTCCATTTTGGCAGAGGTAAAGGAGAGGACATATTCAGCTAAGTACATAGATGTGGTGGAGAAGAGATGAGCCAGTGTTCATCTGATGGCTTCCATTTCCTCAACTGAGTGTGAGGCAAAGGATGTAACTAATGCAGATGAAGGAATAAATGAGAGGTAGAAAAGGCTGAAGAATCATAGAGAGCGGAAAGCAATGTTTACGAGAACAGTCCAATGCTGGTGCACACTGAGTCTCAGTCATTTGCAGTTGGTGGTTATGGGAGAAAGAAAAACAGTCCCCTAAAATGTCCAAGGCCCAATCCCTAGAACGAGTGGATATGCTGGATCACATGGGAAATTAAGGGGAATTAAGGCTGCTGATGGAATCAAGCTGGTCATCAGCTGACTTTAAAATAAGAGATTATCCCGAACTATCTGGGTTGGCCCAGTGTAATCACAAGGGTCCCTAAAATTGAGAGGGAGGCAAAAGAGTCAGCGTCAGAGGGATGTAAACTAAGACAAGACCTGAGCCGCCACTGCTGGCTTTGAAGATGGGGCAGGACATGAGCCAGGACACGCGGTGGCCTCTGGAATCTGGGAAAGGCAAGGAAACGGATTCTCCCCAGAGCCTCCAGAGAGGAGTGCAGTCCTGACACCTTGGTTTTAGCCCATTAAGACCCATTTTGGACGTATGACCTCCAGAACCTTAAGATCATCAATGTGTGTTGTTTCTGACTCACTGTTAGGTAGTAGTGTGTGGCAGCAGCAGCGGTCATCCTAAACACCACGGCACGGGCCATGCCAAACATGACCTAAGTGTATTATGGGTACCAACTACTGTTAATCCTCACAGTTCTCCAACAAAAAACTACTACTGTTAGTACTGTTACACAAATGAAAAAACAGGCAGAAAAGGTTTAGTTGCCCAAGAAGACACAGCTATCAATGGCAAAGCCAACATTCGAACCCAGACAGTCTGACTACAGAAGCCTTACTCTTGACTAAAAAAGCGTTATTAGTGGATTTTGCATCTGATACACACTGGGAAGCTTTTAGAACCACTTCTCTCGGGCCTCACGCCCAATGTCATTCAGCAGTGGGATGCTCCCAGACTATGCTCACGCTGCCAGACCTCAGAGTCATCCCTCAGAGCCTCCCTGGAACTGCAAAGCTGCCCGCATCGCCTTACTTGAGCACAGGTGTGGAAATGCCAAGGGGATCTACTAAGGTAGCCAGGTATTGAGTACTTCATAACAATCACCTTATGACATCCTAACAATGAATCTACATAGCAGAAACTATCATCACCATTTTACACACAAGGAAACTGAAGTGCATAGAATTTAAATAACTTAAGCTCTAAGTGTCACAATCAGGATGTAAACTTGCACAATCAGCTCTCAAAAGCTGCCCTTTTACTGACTACATATTACAAGGCCCTCTCAGAGAAAAGGGAAGTATTTGTTCAGTATAAAAATAATGGTAGAAATCTCAATCTGGTATTAAAAATAAAACATGGAGGACATTTAATCTCTGTACAGTATATTAGCACTGAACAAAAATAAAATTTCCTAGCATTCTACATGGATGCATGTTAAGTCGCTTCAGTTATGTCTGACTCTTTGTGACCCTGTGCACTGCAACCTACTGGGCTCCTCTGTCCATGGGATTCTCCAAGCAAGAATTCCAGAGCAGGTTGCCATGCCCTCCTCCAGGGTGATCTTTCCAACCCAGAGATCGGACCCAGATCTCTTACATCTCCTTAAATCTCTAGCAGGTGGGTTCTTTACCACTAGTGCCACCTGTGAAGCCCTAGCATTCTACACCGAACCTGTATTCCCCACTCTTATGCCCTATGGCTATTACAAACAGAAGTCTACTGCTATGTTTCAGGGTTAGAGCAAATGTCATCTTCTTCATAAAGCTTCACCAAGTAGAATTTATTTTGTATCACTTTTACCACACACACAACACATCACAGTAGATATTTATGCCTACTCCTTACCACTCCCAACATAAATGCTTGCTTACAAACACCTAGAAGGGAATCTTTGTTTTTACTATATAATACTTTGGATTCTCTTTGCATTTCTCATTCTAGTTCTCTTAAACCTCTGTTATGTCTTCAGTTTCCCCATATTTATAGATACATAAAAGACAAGGAGATGAAGCAATTTGCTTAAAATAACAAAGTTAAACACTGGCAAAGATGTCACTCAAATAAAATCCCAACATAGCCATTTCTCACACACACGGACTGAACACAATCTTAACTTTATATTATGTAAACTAATTCTGGTAATCAAAACATCTGTCAACCCACAGTTGTATGGAATAATTATAAAGGATTGTTTAACTACTATTTTCCATAGCTTCATTTAAACTAACAGATAACTACTAAGGACTTAGTATGTTAACAGACACAAGAAAGGAAGAATGCATAGCCTAGAAAACAATATTTAAGGCAAGGAGGTCAAAATTAACAACACAGCATGAAAATTAAGACTCAGAAGCTAGACTGCCTGGGTTTCAATCTGCTTTTCTCCACTTACTAGCCATGTGAGCTTGGACAACTCTCTTTTATCTTTCTGTTTTAGTTAACTGTTTATAAAATGGGGCTAACAGGCCCCACCATGAAAGGTTAATGTGGGGATTAAATGAACTAGCATACGTAAAATGCTTAGTATCTGGTACATAATAAGCATCACAGGATATGCAAACCTGCACTGAGTGGTAAAAGGAAAAGAATTTTTTAAACTCCTTGATGGTAGTAATTGCAGACTAAAATACATCTTCTATTAGGAACGCATGCAGTAATAATGTGAATTCTTTAAAATTTAAGATGTCCTTAAAATTTCAAAGTTATTTAAAACCCCCTATTTAAGTTTAAAGAACACTCTTCTAATTTAATCACCTGGGGGAAAAGTGTCATTTGCAAGATGAATTAAATAGCCCAGAATAAATTTTCCTCAAATGTAATAATTAATTGCAAAGATGCTAGTGATTACCCGATCTAACACCTGCTGTGTACAAAGAGCAATGCTCCTATGCATTGCTAGTCTTTACCAGGACTCTGTTTTCAAAGTTAAAAAGATTTTCATTTATAGATGTGATTTTACAATGCAAAGATATAAGGTTCTTTTTAATTAAAAAACATGCAACCTTTTTTTTTTAAGGTTTATTTCTTTAATATGTGCTTAGTTGCTCAGTCATGTCTGACTCTTTATGGGCTGTAGTTCACTAGGCTCCTGTCCATGGGGATTCGCCAGGCAAGAATACTAGAGTGGGTTGCCATTTCCTCCTCTAGGGGATCTTCCCAACCCAGGGATCAAACCCATGTCTCCTGCATAGCAGGCGAAATCTATACCTGCTGAACCATCAGGAAGACTATGGCTCTTTATAAACAGTGTCGCCATAGGTCATGGTGGGCTACAAGTCTGAAATGCAAATTTTCTCTGAACTTGTCCAAGACTTAAGTCATCCCTGGAGAAGGAAATGGCAACCCACTCCAATATTCTTGCCTGGAGAATTATATGGACAGGATAGCCTGGAAGGCTGCAGTCCATAGAGTAGAAAAGTTGGACATGACTAAGCGACTTTCACTTACTCATCCTAACCATTCTCCTTTCTTTAAGTCATTGCTTCCTGCAATCTCACGTGCAGTCACTATCCCTCACTCTGCTACCAAGTATGGCCTGCTTCTTACTTTGTTCTTCATCAGCCGCTCCTTGTTGTCTGTTCCCCACTGTCACAGGTGCTTCAGTACAGGAGACTCTGCATCTGCTGCAGCGTACTGGAACAGTCCTGTTTGCTGACGCGACGTTAAGGTGACTTAAAAAAAGCATGGCCCTTCCTGCCCTGACGCTTTGCCCTGACGCTTCAGTGTCTCCACTGGAATACCCAAGGCAGCCAAATACGCTCAGCTAGTTCATCTGGCATCTGGCCTGCAGTGTGACACTTGGCATGCCTGCATTCTGATATATCATCACAGGAGAGAAGTCACTAAACAGGAATCTGTGGTTCCTGGTTTCTATTTACCTAATTTTTGGTTCTCTCCGGTATGACTTCCAAAGAGCTGTCTATGAAGGGGTCGGGTCAGACAGAAAAGCTGAGGAGCAAGGCAGAGTGTTTGGGAAGTGAGTTCCAGTTTTTCAATGCCATTTTGATCCCACATCTTCAAATTTACTTTAGAGTTTGAGAATACAGAAACTTTATATTCTGTGGGAAGATCAGATGCTATTTTTGACCTACAGAGAGAATTAAAATCTGAAGAATTTACCAACAATGATTACAAATTCTGAAAGTACCTCATTGGCTTCATAGTTTCTGAAACTGTTTTTTGTTCAAGTGTCTGATGCGTATGGGGGGGAAATGAGTATGTCATAAAGCCGGTAAATACTACAAAATGCTCAGATAGCCACCATGTACTTTGAGAGAGCATCACTGTCACTTTTGGAAGGTTCCTTTGTGCTACCTTCAATGTGAACTGAAAAGTCCTTTCTCTACCTCACAGGCAACACTAATTCTGAATTTCTATTTATCATTCTCCTGCTTTCCTTTATGCTTTTGCTACATCCATTGCAATCTCTAAAAAATATACTGCTTAGTTTTACAACTTTTAGATGTTTACATAAATGAAATTGTAAAACTGTACATGTTTTCCTCTGCGACTTGATTTTTAGTTTATCCATTTTATTCATGCGATTCCAACGGGTATCATCCCTTTATTTTACACAGTGACACAGATCCCACTGAGAGACAGGTGGGCCCAGGCCAGTGCCAGTGCTGCCATCAACATTCTTGCACATGTCTTCTGACAGACTGTGTGAGTTTAGTTCGGAATTTGAGGTCAAATCCACTCTCATCAGAAAAACATCGCGGCTTTCCCATGGTGGCTGTACCACTGCCTCCACCTCCTCGGCACATCTGATACCTTTTACCTCGTAATTTCTGCCAATATGGCAGACAGGAAATAGATTTCACTAGGTTCTGCAAGTTACATTAGGCAGCTTCGCCTAAGAGTGTGCACTGTCTTATATAACCACTTTCAGGTTTCCACTTCTGTAAAATACCTATTAAACTCTTTTGTCCATTTTCCTACTGGGTTTTCTTTCTCTTTTTGATCTGTAAGGGCTTGAAATACATTCTGAATACTAATACTCTGTCAGGTATTTATGTTATTATTATTTTCTTATGGTTTGTGTTGTTTTTTTACTCTCTCTGTAAGGCTTTTGATGAACCAAAGTTTATTTCAGTCTAGTCACATTTTCAACCTTTTCTTTTGGGTTAGCATTCTTCATTTAGAAGTTTCTGCCCAAAGAGCACAAAGATGACATTCTATACTTTCAAAGTTCTATAGTTCTGTCTTTCACATAGGAAGTCTCATCAGTATCAGTCTGATTGTTGTACATGGTGTAAGGCTGGAGTCCAGTTTTACTGCCACTATATGGATTATAAATTATTCTGATACCAATTAGTTACCTACCAAACTAAGATGTCAGCTTTGAACAAACTAAGTTTTGAAATATGTATGATCTGCTTTGGATTATTCTGTTCTTAACACAGTCTATTCCTTCAAAATACCTCCCTGCTTTGATAACTGAATAGTAACTCTCCTTATTCTTCTTCAAGAGTGACTATCTCATTCTTGGCTCTTTACTCTTCCATGTTAAGTTCAGAATCAGCAATGAATCTATAGATTTATTTCAAGTGGCACCTTTTCAACAGCAATCTACTACCCCATGAATATGAGTCATTTCCCGATTATTTAGGCTTTCTTTATGTTTCTAAATAAAGTTTTACAATCTGCTATTCAAAGTTTTTTTTTTTAATGTAAGTACACACGGATGCATCAAATGGTTTTTCTACATTTATTGAAACTATGTTCCTGTGGTGAATTTCCTTAATTCATTTTCTAATGTCAAACCACTTTGCATTCCAATCCTATACGGTCATATTTTTAAACATCCTGCTAGATTTAATTCCATGTGTTTTGCCTCTTTGTCCACAAATAAGAACGGCCTGTGACTGCCCTTTCCCATACTGTTCTCTTCTGATTTTGAGAGCAAAGCTATTTAAATCAATTAAAATAAACTTTGGGGATTCCCAGGTGGTTCAGTGGTAAAGAACCCACTTGCCAATGCAGAAGACCTGGGTTCAATCCTTGGATGGGGAAGACCCCCTGAAGGAGGAAATGGCAACCCACTCCAATATTCTTGCCTGGGAAATGCTATGAACAGAAGAGCCTGGTGGGCTACAGCCCATGGGGTCCCCAAAGAGTTGGATACAACTGAGTGCCTAAACAACAATAATAACAAACTGAATTTGGAGTTGTATCAGTTTCCCAGAGCTGCCCCCAACAAATTACCACAAAACTGGTGGACAGAAATAACAGAAGTTTATTCTCTCAGTTCTAGGGGCCAGAAGTCTAAAATTAGGTGTCATCATTTAATTTTGGCATTTTTCATTTCTTCTACCTTTTTTTTTAGTTCATTAATTTCTGTTCATATGTTTATTATTCATGTTCACTTCTACTTTTTCTGGGCTTAATCTTTTCTAACCTCTTAAGCTGGAGGCTTAGCTGACTTTGAGCCTTCTTTCCTTTTATAAGCATGTATGGCAATATTCTTCTTGCAAGTGCAATCTTAACTACATTTTCAAGTGTTGATACATGTATAATATTTTCATCACCTGCCAGGTTCTTAATATCTTATTTTCCCTTTGGCATTGTTCTTTCATCCATGAATTATTTAAAAATATTTTGCTTGATTTCTAAACATATAGGGCTTTTTGTCTTTTCAGTAGTGATTTTAAGATAACTCTCCAGGCAATAATATTGGAGTTGGTAGCCATTCCCTTCTCCAGGGGATCTTCCCAACCCAGGGATCAAATCTGGGTCTCCTGCATTACAGGCAGACTCTTCACCATCTGAGCCACCAGGAAAGCCCTTAAAATGTGTTGAGGCTTGCTTAAAGTTGCATCCCATAGTCCATTTTATCTGAGTCTATTTGAAAAGCTGTCTACTCTGCAGCTGCTGAGTTCAGTGTCCTGGACAGGTCTGTTGGATCAACTACACAGCTGCCATCTTTCTTATCCTTACAGACACTTCTGGGTTGTGTTAATCAATTACTAAGAAAGATATGATGATGTTATTCAGTGATAAAACTTAGAAAAATGTAAAGTGAACTCAATCTTTATCACTATATGGTAACCTATCTCTAAGAATGATTTTTGCTTTAATGACTATTTAGTGACAAGCTATTGTTAGAAAAATCATTTGTTTTTTCTCCAAGCTTTTCTAAAAATATTTTCCCTCAATTCTGGAAAGCTAATTCAAAGGACCTTAAATTCGAGATTGAGAGAAATTCCTTCACGGAGGGGTACCTGTTCAGGGTACCTAGTCCACCATAATGCTGGCAATGAAAGACTCTAGTCATTGCGAGGACTAATTTACAGACCACTTAACTTACTGACTGTAGCTAAACAGGCAAGACAAAGGAAGGCTACTAGACGAACTGCTCAGCTCTTAAGAACATGGGAATACTGTCCTACCTCCACTTTGTAAAAGAGGAAAGCTAAAAGAACCTTAGAATATTAAAAAATGGGAATCACCATTTTAGCCTAGAGTCAGCCTTCTGTATCCACAGGTTTTGCAACTGTGGATTTAGCCAACTGCAGATCAGTTTTTATTTCCACAGATGTATGCAGAGCCTACAAGTATGAAAGGCTGACTACACCATGCCATTTGATACAAGAAACTAGAGCATCTGTGGATTTTGGTAACTGCTGGGAACTAATACCCCAGATACTGAGGAAGGACTGTACTTACCATGCTGCTTAGATTTCTTTTTCTTTTTCTTCTTCTTCTTCTGCTTTGGTTTGTAGTGATCTTTGTCCCTCTTCTCTTTTCTTTCTTTATCCTTTTCTTTTCTCTTACCTAAATGACAAAAAGGGAGTCAATTAGTAATCATGACTGATCCCGAGGTGTTCCTTTGTGGTTAACCTAAAAGCAGCATTTATGGTTTAATCAGCTATTCCAGTCACCTGCCCAGAGTGGATGGATTCAATTAAACTGTTCCTGTCATGAGTCTGGAACTCCTGATTAGCTTACTGGGCTATAAGAGGGAATCTTCATTAGCAGTGTTGAGAAATCCCAACTCCTGACACCTTAAAGTTAACACAGACAGTAGTTAAAATTCTTGAATGAGTAATGTAACTCAGTTTCCTGATGTGGCAAGAAATATACTCCACAATTTAAGAAAAACTTGACTGAGGAGACTCAGCATTTCCACACAAAATTTAACAAGAAAATGTATTAGAAGATTAAAAAAACTTGAACTTTTTTCTTTTGGAAAAATATTTTAAAAACTAAGTCAAATTCACAAATAATTCCTGCAGTCTTTCAATATTTTCCACATATATAAGAATGAAGATAAAAAGCACAAAGAAGTAAAAACTCATTAAACTAAATTTTGTCTTAAAATTTTAAAATATTTCTTTTTTCTCAATCATATGCACTTTAAAGAAAATGAACAGATGTTAAAACAGTATCCTAGAATACTTTATTTAAAATTAACTCATCACATATATTCAACTATTGTCCAACTCAGAAAGGTTTAGCCCACAGCTTATCAACCACATTGAACCAACTTTGAGTAACTCAAGCTCCAGGGAGCTAATTTGTAGAATATTTAAGACTATTATCCATTATTCCAAAACTTACAGTCATGATAGCACAGAAGACAGAAAAGACAGCAGAAAATTTAGTATCTTTTTATAAAGAAAGTACAAAAAAAAAAATGGCTGGGAAAAAAAGGCTACTTTAATTTACCATCCATTCTCTAAGGATCAACAATATTAAATGGCACCATATTTTTAAACAGTCATAATTTCAAAGATGTTCAAAAACATCAAGTTCTCAGAGAAAGCCTTAGGGTTCGTTGACAAAAAAATACACATACTACTACAAGACATGTATTAAGAAACAACATATTTGGAGGTGAATAAACTAATAAACACTGAAACAGAGGATCACTTACACCTACAGGAGCACTAACAGGTAAAAAGTAAGGGACAGACTACGTCCTCCCACTGCCAAGCCATCTACAGTCTTTTGCTTAAAGATTACTTTCTGTTCATACCAAATGCAGTTGAGCTTTTTTCTTCCAATTTCACTTTTTTTTCCATTTTCGATATTCCTGCAGGTTTAGGGGAAAAATACGTAAGTTTAGTCAGAAAAGGTTAAGAGTATGGGACAATGTTTTAAATTACAATTGCTCACAAAACTCTACCAAGACTCTTTTCCCCTAAAGGTCTACATTATTGCCTGAACTAGTAACAAAGAAGTGGTATTTCTTACTTCAAAGAAATAAGGATGATGTTTGGTTCTTCAGACTATTCAGATTAGATTCCTAGTTCCACCATCTATTAGCTGCACAGTCTCGAGGAAATCATTTAATCTCTCTGTGCTTCAGTTTCCTTATCTACCAAATAGGAATAAGAGTATCTACCTACTACTGTTATCAGCACTACGTGAGTCAAAATATGTAAAATGATTAGTGTCTGATAAATAATGAGTGCTTTTTTTCACTTTTCTCCATTATGGTGGAGTAATTTGAGACTGCATCATTTCTAGAAATAGCATAAATGTGGGTCTAAACATAAAAAAATGTCAGGGTGAATGCACTGGGCAATCAGTTAAGATCAACTCTGGCACCACAGCCTTTGGCAACCCAGGAAATGTTGGAATGCACTCCAGCAGTAGGTCCATGTAACATTTCTGCTCCTGTGACAATTATGACAAAATGCTATTCCCATCACCCAAATGAAATATCAAATTTCATATTAAATTATACTGGCTTTCAACAATCTGCACAAATTTTTTAAACTAATATTTAACCTCTGTTGCCTAGAACAAATGAATACCTCTGAACTCCATCGAATGTGTTATTAGGTAACGAGAAAAGCCAAAACAGAATTATTCTATAAATCATTTTTGGTCTTTATCCAAATGTAAGATATAAAGGCTTATTAACACAAAAAAAATATTCAACTTAATGGCACTTAGGTATTATAATCTAATAGTCCAAAATACATTCTTAAACCAATAGTACACTTCAATAACTGTGTTGCTGACAAAACACACACTAAACCAAGCTTCTGAACTCATATTCAGCTATTTCCAATGCTAATATCTTCTCTGTGTCTAGGGTTAATCTAAGAAAAAGACTCTAGTACGCTTAAATACAATTTCAGTCTATTAAATTATGCTCTAATATTACCATTTATGAGTTCTTTGACTTTTAAATCACTCCAATAAGGTATCAAAAAGCTAGCATTTGATTCACCTTACTGTAAATAATTTACATAAATTAAATAAAACACAACAAAAATTTAAAAATACCACTCAACTTGAACTAAATGTTAATGGGGTGCTAATAATTGTTCCAAATTCAATAAAAATATTGGTAATCTCCCTGATAAAAAGATTTCTTATGACCAAAAAATGAAAAGAACATCAAAGAGAAATGAGATTAAATTTCCTTATTATCAAGACCGTTGAACAAATGCCTCATTTCCTTTCACTAATCACTGCTTACTAACAATGACTGCACCACACCATGAAATTTTCAAAAATTTAATGCAGTATTCTTGACAATGACAGGGCATTTACGACAGAAACAATAAGAGATTTGCATTCTAAATCTTAAGTGATGGTAGAGATACACCAGAAGCAACCCTTGACTATGAGTTTTGCCCCTGTAGGGCCCTAATCTCTGGGAGCACTGAGTCTCCAGTGTGAAAGGTGAAACACGTCCAGAATCCCCTGCGTGCAAGCTAAGCCACTTCAGGCATGTCCGACTCTTTGCAACCCCACAGACAGGAGCACAACCAGGCTCCTCTGTCCATGGAATTCCCCAGAGAGGAATACTGGAGTGGGCTGGCGTTTCCTACTCCAGGGGATCTTCCTGACCCAGGGATCAACCCTGCGTCTCTTATGTCTCCTGCATGGCCGGCGGGTTCTTTGCCACTGGCGCCACCTGCATGTTGCGCCTGCGTGTTCAGTCACTGGTCTTGTCAACTCTCTGCAGCCCTATGGACACAGACCTCCAGGTGTCTTTCTGTCCACGGGACTCTCCAGGCAAGAATACTGGAGTGGATTGCCATGCCTTTTTCCAAGGGTTCTTCCAGACCCAGGGATCAAACCTGCTACTCCTGCATCTCCTGCGTAGCAGTCGGGTTCTTTACCCACTGAGTCACCTGGGAAGCACCTGGGGTGATTCAAATGAAAGGAACAGCCTTTCAGGGATGCCTTTTCTGGCAGGAATGTGTGGGATCCCTCAGGCACTTGGAAGACAAACAACATTGTCCTGACCCTCAGCTCCGGAACACAGGTCAGCACAGCAGAACAGATACAGAAATTATAATATCAGAGTGCTTTCAGGAGGATCCGTTCTACTGTTTTCACATGTTCTGGGGGGTCCCAAACCTTCATATTTCTTTTTTTTTTTTTTAATTGGAGGAAAACTGCTTTTCAACATTGTGTTGGTTTCTGTATTTCTTAACTATAAAATTTCAAAAGTAAAACTAGGGAACTGAGAAAAGCTTGTCAACATTTAAACAAGGATATTAAAGTAAATATTCCTATAGGCAATAATGACAGGACTTTTAAAAACACTCATGCACAAATAGATTTAAAAATAGATCTATTTAAGAATTCCATAAAAGAACAAATGTCATTTTACGAGACGCTCTCTACATTGTCTTTATTTCACCATGCAGCAGAATTTGGGAACCACAGTACTAGGTTATTAGTTAACAGAATAGTGATTCGTAAACTAAATTTTATCAACAGAACTTTTTCAAACAAAATACTATATAATGGCCTATATATATTACAACTCCACCCCTACCCCTGGCCAAACAAAAAACACGATAAAAAACAAATGGAGCTATCCAGATTAAAGCAAGAGAGACAGATCTCTGAGCCATATCTGCTTTCATGTCACGGAAAGCCCCATAATGCAGAGTGGTTTCTTCAGTGTGCTAAATATCTGATTTTTCCGGCAAAAAAAAAAAAAAAAAAGAGGCTATCCCTGAGACTCTCCATGGAAACCCCAGGCTTTGAATAAACCATGAACATTTGGTGTGGGGGTGGAAGTAGATTAAGGAGTCTCTGGTTGTGGTTTGGTTTGGTTTTGTACAATTCTGGAAAAAAAAAAAAATTGAAAGCCACCCTAAAACAAAAAGGCTTTCAGAAAATAAATGTGAAGTTGGTGTAAGATGATGGACTAACCACCAAACATTTAAGATGCGATGCCTGCACAGCACCGGGCACAGGCGACTCAGCGACTCAGTTTGATTGTTGGCCCATCCTTTCATACATTGAGCTTCCAGATTTAAACTCCTTAAAGAGGTCAGAGTAATTCAGTAATTGTCATATGGACATCCAGGAGATAAATAAGAAAACCAGCCAACATTCCCAGTTAGCGACAGAACTAATAATAATAGAACTAAGACTCTATCCTTACCTAAAACTGATGGACTCTGTTAGATAAAGCATTCTGAAAAAAAAAAAAGAACAACGGCACCAAGTTTTACAAGGGCACCAATGACTGGTATTCTTGTAATGTGGGCAGCAAGGTATTTTTAATCTTGTTTATAGTCATATTGCACACATGCTTCCCAGTAGAAGACTGTAGAAGATTAGCCTAAGTTCATTATCTCTACTAGAAAATACCTAAAAGCAAGTGTTAACCTATTGAGAATAGGTGTATATAATAACTGCATAATCTGCATAGTATCATCAGTTCTTTATCTTGACTGCTAAACTCAGCAGTGAGAACATAATCTCCCACAAGAAAAAGTAAAACTCTGTTAAACTATTCCACAGTTAAGGACTAATATCCTCAGTCATTCTAAATACTCCAAGAATTTCAATTTGGAAAAAACACCCCAGAAAATGTCTTTGATACAAGCTCTGGGAAATAATGTTTTCTACAGAAGTTTTAAAACTCAAGAGTAACAAAGCTTACTTTTATAATTAAGATGGAAATGAACCAAGTAAACATGAAAAAAAAATAAGATCAAACAGAACAAAAACTCTTGGTACTCTGACTTCAGATGGAAGAAAACTTGGGGTGCAGAGAGAAGGCCTACAAACACTGCAAACCATTTTTGAGAGCAGCTAACAAAAATGTTAAGAGAAAAAAAGTGCGCAGACCACTGAGAATTTCCATGCAAGTCAGACAGGTTCACAAAGTTTTAATCAAAAGGTGTCCAATTAGAACACAACTTGAATTCTATTATTTCCCTCAAAAAATAAAAAATTAAAAGAGGTTAAGAGAAACAATCCCTCCCAACCCCACATTCAAATACATTCAAATATGTTGTGACTGTGTTCAACCCTAATAAACAAGACTTTCAGTTAATTAACATTTAAAAGCATGCATTTCCTTGATTTAAGCAATTAAAGTTGCCAGTCATCACCATACTTAAAACGGTTGTCACTCTTCATCGAACTTACAAACTCATCACATTATAAAACCAACTCCTCTCTACCTTTCACTTTCCAAAAAAATTACCTTGCTACTTGGACTTTCTCAAAAAGTTATTTCTAATACTTAAATGGGGGAAAAAAATCATGCCTTACCTCTACCCCAGTGCATCTTAATCATTACAAGAAACAAGAACCACACCTCAATGATAATTACCTGTTTCTCCACAAATATGCTAGAAATTCTGGAAACAACAATACTAGGCTAGTATTCTGATTAGACACAAAATCACTGGAATCATGGATTTCCATACACAATCACTACTTTGACATTTTAGGATACATCATCCAGCTAGCATAACTTAGTTATTAATATACACCTATTTACACTGGTCTATCTTTCAGTCTTGTTATTATTAGAAAAAATTACACATATAAACCAAAATACAAATATTTTCAAATGCACAACTATAAATAATCTCCCCAATGAATATATAGTTTAACTTGAACATATTTTTATATATTCAGTACAGCAACAAATTCCATATTGTCAAGGCACTCTTAAGAACTTCACCTCTTGAAGAAAAGTATCTCAAAGGTTAAGGGTAATTCAGAAATCTTGTGAAAACAGGGGAAAGAAAAATCAATTATCCACAGATAGAAGGGGCTTTTAGAAAGTGTCCAAAGACAATGGATAAGATTTGGGAAATGACAAGAAATGCTTCAAAGCCTACATATCTCCAAGTTTGGGCATTGGTTTTTTTAAAAAATCCAGATATGGAAACACTATTGCATGTAAAATAACTTCAATCTTTTTTGATTAATGGACTTGTAGAACACTGTATATTTACTATTAGTTACATTTTTACTTTCAAAGAAGGAATAAGAAGGTAATGGCAGTAATGTAAAAAGCATGTTTCTTTAAGTTACTTTAATATCCACCAAAGGCCACCAGAAAAGAGCAAGCTCTATTTCATACTTCACCTAAGGATTTGATAAAATGACTTCAGAGAAGATGCTATTAAAATCAATTATCCCCAGTGCTCTTTGGCTGCAAATCAAAAACAGTTTTATGTTTTTTCCCATTTCAGAACTGACTCAGTTCAGATCTCCTTCATCCATCTAATTCTAAATTAGTAACTTACTGGAAAGGTATTAGTATTTGCCTTTATTTTTGAATTGTACATACTCTATGCTTGAAATTAAAATCCTATAAAATTCCAAATAAAAGGATGTAAACATATAATGGAAATACAAATTAATATTCTGTTACATTAAAATACCAACTTGATAGAACACCTCAGAAAGGTTTCAAATAATTACAAGTATCATAAAATAATCAAAAAATGTCTTCTAGAGCATGGTTGGTTTTACACTCGGAACTCTCAAAATAACACTATAATCAATTATGGTTAAATTTGGGAGATTCTGCTCCAAAATATGGGACTATATTTAAGATAAAAGTATATTGTTAACTTAAGCTAAGTGTTTCTTAAACATTAAGTTCTATTACAAACACTGGAAAAGACCCCAATGCTGAGAAAGATTAAAGGCAGGAGGAGAAGGAAGCGACAGAGGATGAGACGGTTGGATGGTATCACCGACTCAATGGACAGGAGTTTCAGCAAACTCCAGGAGATGGTGAAGGACAGGGAAGAGTGGAGTGCTGCAGTCCATGGGGTCATAAAGAGTTGGACACGACTTAGAGACTTAACGACGTTCAGTTAACTTATGCCAAGTGTTTCTTAAATTCTATTAAAATTTTTAAACCTATAAAGTACTGACCCTGTTAAGTATTTTCTGGCTTCAAAACCAAGAACTTCTGTGATTATATTTAACTCTAGTAATTCCTACTTAGTAGAAACGGGATATAAGAAAAGAGTAGGGAGAAGCAAGTCAAGCGACAAAATAACAATTATGTCCAGGAAAAATGGTGGACAATGGTTGCACAAAATGACTGTAAACCCCATCTTCCACAGCTGTTACATAAAAGTTATTTATGAGGAGGAACAACATATTAAAAAATGTAATTTATATATCAAACTCATTTTACCATATAAATGCAAGCCTAGCTAACTTTGTAAAAATGAATCTTTTACCTGAGGCTGCTGGAGCTCCTCTTGCATCAGTCACTGCTTTGGAAGAAAGATTTGTAAGCATCTGTGTATCTTCCTTTTCTGCTCTGAGGCATTCATTATGGTAAGAGGGATCTGGGGCTAGCGGTGTTGTGACTTCCGAACCACGACTTAAGTCAAGAGGGAGACAGGGTCCCAATGACAAATGTGCAACGTCAGGTACTACACAGAATAAAGAACGCAATATGTTAAGAGATGTACACTGTCTCAGTTAATATCAATGTGGATTAAAATGCTACATAAGTTAAACAGTGCCTCGCAATCAACAAAGAAGGCACTGAACGAATATTTGTAGAATCAAATGAAGTGCTTATCTACAAAGTCCAGAGATCTTAAGAAGAAAAAAAAGCAGAAATCTATTAAATTTTAATAATCTTTATCTCTTAAGTGTTTTCTTTGTCTTCTTTTACGTTTGGATCTATAGGAAATCAATATACATTACCCTCTGGTCCTGAAGACTCTTGCTGATTTTGAGAACTGATGGAGAATACTTTCCCATCAGTGGCTGGAGAGGGAGGAGAAACCTTTTCTACAGAATCATCAGGCATGGGCAAGGTGGCTAAACGCTGCGATCTTCTTCTCCGCTCACTATGCTTGAAAGGTCTAGGGGGGTTCACAGGCTGTGGAGGACCTAGAAAAAGATCTTCAATGTTCACGAAGCAGATACATGCCGGGATCATCTTATCATATTTAAGGAGAAAAAACGGGAAAAATGATTCAAATTCTGCCCTCTGATGCTGTTAAGGTATCCACAAGGAACAGCACATGTTCCAAAAGGAATCAAAGGCAAAAGCTGCCCTCATTCACAAGGGTTAATCAAAACTTTTAAAATCTAAAGCCTACTAGAACCAAAAGAAAATAACATGGAACATTCATTTCAGGTAGTTTCCCATGGAAAAAGACTACAGTTTATTCTCTAATTGCTGATTGTTGTTAGTTGCCATTCTTCCTTTGGGAAAATTATCTCTGTATAGCCACAGATTTCTTAAAAAAAAAAAAAAACATATATATATATATATTCCTTTTGCTATATTACAAATCTAGAATCTCTAAGGGAAAAAAAAGACGGGCATCGGTAACAAAATTCTGACATGCATTGTAGAGTTAGTGCTTTACTTGCTAAAGTAAAACTAATGTAAATAATTTTATCCCACCCTCATTCCCCCAAATGGATTTTTGTGAACATATGTTTGGGCCTGATTCATTAAAAAAAAAAAATAAATTGAGCACAAATAACTTTAAGTACTCACTATGGGCAAAAAAATGAGAATTTTTTAAAAATATGACAGTTCTTGCCCTCAAATGTTTTTTGTTTTGTTTTGAAAAACTCACTGAGTCACTTGAGCATCTTCTAGCTATATATTACACAAAAGCTTGGAAATTCTTTTTAACCTTTCATTTTCCTTCTACACAGCACATAAACATTTTGATTATTTAGAACAGGCAGGACTACATAAGCCAATATATTTATGTTAATTGAGAAGGAGAAAATAAGCGAGGTCTAAAAAAGTTGATGCTTTGGGTATTCAAAAGTACTTTTACAAAAATCAAAATGAAAAGACATGGTGATAACTGAAAGAAAAGGATAAAATTCACTGTGGTTATACTACTAAAATAAAAAACAATTCAAAATAAAATACATATCAGTGTCATCTGACACTTTAGTGACTACTGATGACATCATTTAATGATAAATGCCATAAAGAAGTGAAGCTTAGGACGAAACAACTGTTTCTGTTCCCATCCTTTCATTTATTAGATAGAACCAAATCAAAACAAAAAAGTACCAAAACCTAATCAAAAAATGAAAAATACAGTTGAGCAAAAAAAATACAGCAACTGAATGGAAGAGAAATTTAATATATTTGACTGATAGAAGTCTTCTCAATGCCACCATTTTTAATTGCTGTAGAAGATATGATATGGAGGAGTTCATAAGGAAAACTGTCATATTCATTTAATAATCAGGTTACTAATTCATTTGCTGTTATAAACAGCAAAATTATCTTTTACCTAGTGAATTTAGGTAATTATTTTTCTATATCTCTAACTTAAATACTAAAATATGAGAAACATAGGGTCAACACAAATCTTGTCTTAAATATATCCATACCCATGTTGAATTAAAAAGACTAAGTAAATGCTTCAAAGATTAGCAGTATTGAAACACTAAAATCTTTAAAAATAAGATCAAGGAAACAGTTTTCTTCTTCCATTAGTAAAATTAATCTGAATTCTGCACTCTAAATTCTAGAAGAACTGAATAAAATGTATTGGGGGTGGGGTATAGACAAGTGGGGACAATGACTAAATCAATCCATAAGAAGCCTTAGGAGTTCAGGACAATATCCACATATCCACCATGGGTCTTTCTGTATCCCATAATGTTTTTTTTTTTTTTTTGTAATGAATCAGGCCTCTAACTCTGCTTGGATCATTAGTTGAGGAAAGTCAAACTATAGTTACTAAATTATGGTTACTAAATGCTGAGGTTTCTTAACCAGCAGTATAGTCACTGTCCCTCTGTACAATACATCAGTCAGAAATGTATATGGATTTTGCCCCTGAGAGAGTTTCAAGCCTTCCCTGTCATATCCACTTAAGTTTGAATTTTTAAAATGCAACTTCATAAAAATACAATATAACTACAACCAAACTGTTTTTAATGTATCTTATAGGATAAGTAACTATTTTTTAAAAATCTGTGCTCACTAGTTTTATTTATCATTGAAGAAGAAAGCTGAGATACAAGCGTCAAATCCTCGACTTGTATTAATTCTGGGGAAAGTGGTGATTTAGGGGGTTTTATACACCCAGAAGAATCTCCAGATTCATGTTTGCATTTCTTGCTGCGAGCCTTCCCTGAAGACAAAGTTGAGGATAACAGTGCAGGTTTCTGAGTGTTGGCAGAACTGCTAATGTCAGCTTCATTTTTTTTCTGACTTTGAGGTTTAGGTGAAATCGCCTGAATAAATAATAAAAAATTGATATTTTTATTTTGGTTTCTTCATTTTTGTTCTTGTTTTCTATTTTTGATTGTTAAGCAACTTTAGTATCCAAAAACATTGTTAAGCAACATATAACATTTCTATTACAAATGAAAAACCAAAAAGAACCCCACAAATTATTAACTAAAAGTTGAATAGGCTGTCTTTAAAGGGATGCTGTCGACCTGTCTAAACCGTGGTTTTTAAAACATGTATTATTTATAATATTCTCAGAATATAAAATGTTACCTTACTGGACAAATATGTTTGTGTTAAGTTAAAACATACCTTTTTGGAAATCATAATTACCAATGACAATAATTACCAATAATTACCAATGACAAATTTGTGTTTTAGAGCATTAAAGGAATACATGTAAGCTTCTGATTTTCAGATTTAAAAAAAATAATAATGTCTTTGAGTTCAATGCAGAGGTTTAAGGAGACAATTTCCCTTTAAAGAAAGATCTCAACAGGAAAACAATGACCAAATTAACGAAACATTATCTTTAACTCATTTTAGTGCTGAAAGCTAGAGTTTCATAAGCATAATGCATCATGAAATCGAAGCCACCAGCAATACAGAGTTAAAAGACTAAAAAACAATACAAAACAAGCAACAACAGAAAAAAAAAAAAAAACAAGGAATAAAACCAAGTGTAAGTTAAAAACATTGGATTTAAAAACAAAATACGTCGCATTCTTAGATGAGAGTTTTTACCTTCTTCCTGCCAACTGATACTTTTAAAAAAAAATTAGAACTTTGTCAGTTCTTTCATAAAGAGTACCTTAATTCATTTGGCAGTAAAATGTCCTACATTTGTAAAATTATAAGTGAATGTGTCCAAAGACTACAGAGAACAGCCACATCGGATGGACTTGTACTCTATGGTGTTGGAATGCCTATACTGTATCTCTTTTTGACATATGTATCTGAGAACAAAGTATGAGATACACTTAAAAAAAAAAAAAAAAACCTATACTAAGATAGGCCTCTACAGAGAATCAGACTGCTAGCTCTATGAACAACATGCTGGTCCCCAAGAAACCTTTTTTACTTCCCTATCTTTTGTGAGGGATGACCAACAGGTCTGCAGGCTGCAGTTCTCTGGAATATGAAAGTCACTGTCTGGGAACCAAATAGCTTTCTGTTCCCTGAAATCGAAGGCGTTCATTTTTGGTAGAAAAACACTGAATATCTGGTATTAACCAGGGCACCTTTGACTGTGCTACAGATGGCATGTTAGACATACCACATTAAAGGGTGGGTGTCAAGCGTTTCATTTACTCAACTGTCATCATTTCTATTCTTGAATTTACTCATTACACATGTGTATAAGTGCAGAGTCATCACTTGAAAAAAAAAAAACCTCCATATATAGAAAGGATTCCTAAGCTTATTATAAAAAGTGTTGCCAGAAAAGTAATTAGAGCCATTACTTGTAAATAAACAATTTTATTGTTCATCTTCACATATGTGAGACATCACTACAGCATCCATTACTCTCAAGTTACAAAGTTATAAAACAAGATTTTAATACTTAAATTAATATCTTGATAAGGTGCTTAACTTCTAAACAAGGACAAATTAACATTCTTTAAAACTTACTGAATTATGCATCTAATGCAGGTTTTATCCAAAAGTAAAATATAACATAACAATTCCCTAATACAATTAAGTAACCTATAATTAATAATCTGAGAACTGGGGTTCAAGACCACAGAGTTTGAACTTTCTTAGAGTAAATAAATAAATTCCTTAGCACAGTAAGTTTGGGCCTTAGGCCTGTTATAAATCTACGTCGTGAGTGAAATTATTTTACTCATTAGGGCAACATAGGTTAGTGACAATACCTCTTCTTCAAGTCATACCAACTGAGATGTAATTAAGAATTTTATAACTCGGCTTTTTAACTCTGAAGCAGGGCAAACAGTATAAGAATTAAGAGTTTGGTTACAAAACAGTTCACATTGAAATCATCGTGAATGACAAAAAAGGGGGCGACGGTATTACGTTCCTAAAAATCTAAAATAATTTACAAACTTTTCATTATTAATCACTGGTCTCTTTGTTACAAAACTGGCAAGGACTCTCAAAATTTTCTTAATTATGTGAATAAAAACAGCCGAGTTACTCAATTTTTCTCCTTTTTAAGCTCAGTTTCAAAATGTTGTTTTCTATACTTGTCTCTGAAAAGGGCACTGCCCTCTACACTAACTTCCACACACAGTAATTTTCACAATCACATTCTTCTCAGTGGGATTGTGCATAATGAAAGATTGACATTGTAATGAATTTTCCAGAAACAGTTTATTACCCAAGTCCCTGACTTATTGCATTCTGAGAATACCATAAACAGTGGTGAAAATACAAAATATTGTTATATCTGGGACGCTGAATATAATAATACACAGTTAAAAAAAAGTCATTTAAAATTTGGTTGATATACTGACAATAACGGCAAAGACTTAACCGTTTGATGACCACAGAAAATCAGAAGGCATGATTCACTGACATATTAATCAATTTAAAAGATCACTGATTTAATACAACATTAATGGAGGCACCGAAACAATGCACTATTATCAAATCAGGCCTAAAATAACCCTGAAAAACTCAATACAATATCAATTAAATTTGGACTGTTTTTTAAAACGCATATAGAGAAGAGCAAAAGGTACTCATTTTAAAGTCTTCTTTATTAGGCTACTAATAAAGAAATAATACAAAAAGGATATAGTAAAACTACATTAAGGCTCAGATTTTAAAACAGAAGAACCAAGGAAATCCAGTTATGGCTATCACTGTGTTCGTATAGTCTAACGGTGCCCCGAAAGGTAAGCCCTTAAAGAATGGAAAAGCATGCACAGCCCATTATATACAGGTATTGTGGGAACCTGAAGGTAGCTGAGGCAAAGCCTAGCAACTGCAACCTTCATTTTCAAATTCCTCTATTAGGTGGTTTAAAGACAGACCCTTAATAGCTTTTTAAGTTATTTTTGTAGTTATTAAAATATACATCCTAGCAAAAATGTATGGCTCATTGATCAATTCATAAAACACAGTCAGTCTAACAACACCAATTGTTACAATATAAAAGAAACTTCTTACAAAAGAAGCTTTATAAGATGTCAAAAAACCCTGTTTTAACTCACAAATGAAAAGTATTTGTGTAAGGGTCTTTTCGTAAGCTAGTCAAAGGTGATCCAGCTGGAAGCCTGTATGTACCCTGGGAGGCCCGTCTCCTGGCTTTCCACCATTGGGAGACAGACTTTAATGCTAGCCTACTGAAAATAAACACTAATTAAGTATGTAGTTTATCTGCATAACTTGGAGAAGGCAGAGTTAAAAATGTATCACCCATTATTTTCCCATCCCCATATCAAAAGGGTGATTTCAACTGTGTGGATACTATAGCTCCGTGATAATTCCAGCGGGGAACCTTGAAAACAATCAAATGCTACCGTTTCATACCTGCTCCAGCATTGGAGCCGTTTCATTGTAGTCTTCCTTTTTTTCAGCACCATCCACCCCAACAGCTTTGGATGCCAACAAACCTTGAGAAAAATCGTACAGAAATCGCTTATTAGAAAAGATACTGGCTTTCACACGAATTCTCCAAAATTTTAGCAGCTGAATCCCCTATACTTTTTTTATAGGAAGTATACTCTCAGACAGTTACTTGTCAAATATACAAACGTCCTTAATAATGACTCAAAGGGCTAAATTAGAACTTGAGAGTAGCTAACATAACAGTTTTCAAAATAAAAAAAGTTACCTTAAAATATCCTTTAAAAAAAAACCACACACATACACATTTATTCTGTACAAATTTAAATTTCTACGGATTAATATCCAAAAACCTAAGACTGCTTAAATTATTGATATCTTAGGCTTTGTCCATACAACTGAAGTAAGATACGGAATTAAGATATAAGAAATCCTTTCAAACATCTAGAATATAAAATGATTGTTGTTGTTATATTATTAGCTAAAAAAACTACTCCCAATTTGTTTTATTTCACTTGGATTCTTTACCCTAAGCTTCACAAGTGTGTTTCTATACCCAGTTGTGCCTGATCACTTACAAAAGTGGTGAGAACATGATGGATTCCTTTCATGTTAATGGAAAAAGAGTATAGATCCTTCCTACATTTGGACTTCATATGAGAGCCTCATTATACAATTGATGACATAAACTGGGAGTTCCAGTTTTTTCCCATGTATACCTTTAGTTTTCAATTTTAGAAGACAGAATATTTTATCCAGAGTATAAAATGTCTCAACATTAAGAGACATTAAAACCTGGCTTTAATTTAGAAATTAAAGGCATTTACTCAGAGTCTTTGGTAAGCACCAGATAGGTACCCTCAATGGAGGTAAATTTATTAACATAACCCTTGTACACGTTTATTTCCTATGGCCACCACACACATAAAAGGTCACCCAAAACCATTTCTGTGACACTTCAAAAGTCAGGCACACAAAACTCTGGCTTCAAAGGAAGTATGTTTAACAATCAACAACTTAATAGTAAATTTACTTCAGCAATTATACTACTTGTAGTATTAAAGCTATCTATCCCAGGGACGGGGGAGCCTGGTGGGCTGCCATCTATGGGGTCACACAGAGTTGGACACGACTGAAGTGACTTAGTAGCAGCAGCAGCATACCATTTTTAACATGAGAAAAAAAGGACCCCAAAATGCCACATAACTTTGAGTTAACCCTGTGCCAACGCCCCTTGACTCTTTCAGGTAACAATCTCTAAGATGTTAAGTAATGTAGGTAGAAATTCAAATATTAAAATTGCATTCTCAAGGTAATACTAGAACCAAGTGTTCAATCAGGCAAAAAGCACCTTTCTATTGTTAGATAATGAAGCTGAATATCTATCACTCAGAATTGTAATTTAAAATAGGAAATGCTGACTATAAAACAATGATTTTGATACAGCAATGACTGGTATTAAAACTTCTATTGGTGCAGTCTGACATAATCCATATTGCTCAAGTTCCATACAGTTTTAAGTGTATATTCAAATGAAGGGAAAAAGACTCAATGTATAAGTAGTTTCATAAAAATAGCTTATATATCATAAATTCAATTCTAGCTGTATTAAAGTAACTTCTGAACGCATTTTTAGATGACTAAAAAAGATGTAAGCACAGAATATATTTAACAAAACCGCATTCACTAGGTATTTCTTCTCTAGCTAATATTTTTTATATTAAATACTACTGAAAGTAAAATGAAAAATAATTAGGAAAATTAGCTTCTTCTTTTGTAGGGAATTGAGTAGAGGCCCTACTTCTATGGGTATTCAAAGAGAACAAATGTTTGCTATTCAATCTACTAACTATACTTTTTTTGTTTCCCTTCATAAAGGTGGTGGAAATACTTTCAAATCACATAATAGATAAAATAGATCACAAATTAAAATTAAAACTAAAGTACCAGAAGTTTAAAAGAAACAAAATAATTTAGCCTTACTAAGTGAATCTACATTTGGATATTACAGACCCAAATAATTAAAAGCAATTCTCACTTAATGGTTTGTGAAAAGAAAATAAAGCTTTGTAATGTTCTTATAAAAGCAATGGGGCATTTAATTAAAACTACTTAAAATTAGGTTAGAAGATGTAATACTTGGTAGGCAGTTAATTCAAAAGCTTCAAATATGATCAATAAAAAGGCTTTCATACTTTACATGCAAACCATCTTATACAAGAGTTATCAAATATAAACAAGGGACAAGAAACTTTTAAATGCCCTTGAGGAGGACACTGACTACTGCTGCCTTAAGAAGCAGTCTAAAATCTGTCATCATGACCAACTAACATTCTGGGGAGAAATGCAATAACCTTCCAAAATGACAAGAACTGGAGGGAAATAAACAGAATTGATTTTTAGTAATCTGCAAATATGTATTAATTATCAATATATTACTAACAAGCAGTCATCCAAATAAGATATCTATAGAGTAAATATCTTAACAGAATGCATTATGCAGTTTCAAGAAATTATTTATTATCAGGTAGAAGTAGAATACAGATTTTTATGAGTCCCATCTACAAAGTGATACTTTCTCAATATTCTACTTCAGTTATAAAATATACAGTTGGTCTCTCACTGCCAATAGGAACAAACAGAACAGAGACCAAAGCATCTCAGAATGGTAACGGGGAGGAAAGAAAGAACAAAGCAGTTAAATTCATGCTCTGCTTTTCCATCAGGGATTCCAAAATACAATCTTCTTGTTGAGTTTAAGAACCAAACATCCTGAATATTATTATCAATAACATTACTGGCCAATTCAAACCTCTGGATCTTAAAATTATTTTTTATATTCCTTAAGCTGTACAAATGTATCTAAACTGGCTTAAGGTCTAGAAATTCCTAGAACTATTACACACATGCCACGCACCAACTGCTAATGTTTCTTCTTTTACTCTCTACCAATATGTATTTTAAAATCTACTCAAATTTGCTTGCAGTTCACTTGCAACTCCTGAGCATCTTTGTAACATTGTTTTTTCTAAATCAGCATGCACAAAGTATATAATTATCAATAAGTTTATGACATAATGAAACCTAAGATTCTGGAAGAATACACACACACACACACACACACACACACACACTCTGCAACAATAATTTCCATGTCTACTTATTTAAAAATTTTGAAGCCATCCTATACCATTCCCTATATAGAAATCAGATTTGGAATCTCTATAGGGTGTATATATGGTTAAGAAACAGAAAGAGAGTGAATAAACACATGAACTAAATTTATCCAGCAGCTGGTTCACTTATTTCCTGTAAGAACTACTTAAAAAACAAATTAAAAAGTGTGGTAGGAAATATTCAGAGGAGGCTGAGATGCTGCCGTGTTACTAGGCTATTTCTCTCAGCAGTAAAGGGACAAAAAGACATATATAAGTGAGCTTGATAAATTTCAAATATACCATAATTCCGTAACAAAACTGCTACTTCCTATTAGTTCTCATCTCTCTTTTATGATCTACAAACAAAATTTACTGTACAAAGGCAAGCTGGCGTCTCAATCATCAGAAACAATCTTAAAACATATATTATCTTTTTGCATGATACAGCTGTAACATGAAATCAGAAACAGACTCAGAGATGAAAAACTATTAAAAAATTAACACATAAGTTGAGTAAATAAAGGGAAAAGATCAGAACAGCTTCACACTTGTAAAACTTCTGCCTTTCTACTGCTGCCAGAACTATTACTTAAGATTCCCAAGAGGAAGTGAAGAAAAAGTCCCCCCACTACTATCTTTTCAAGGCCATCGGAGATACTGCATCACTGTGAATTAAGCTGCTTTCTTTAAAGAAATAGTGAGCTTGAATTTCTTAGTAAGACACATGTTAAGTGTATATTGACTGAAACTAAAAGTATCCAGATTTTAGGGAAAAACATGATGCTGGTAAGCTGGCAGTTGTGCCACCAGTGTCACTTCCATCTTCCTTGATCTTGGCTTCCCAATAAGGCGAGTCAATCTGGGTATCACAGCAATGAGAAGCACTATCCACACAACAGAGCTCCGGGTCCCATTATTCTAACAAAACTGAGGTCTCAAGCTGCCAGCATAATAATCACTAGAATAACATTCACTGGCTTTCTCCAACATTAATAGTTTCTAAGGAAAAGGTGGAATGGGAATGGGTAGAATGATTTGAAATAGTTCCTGTCCTGGGGCCAAATATATCCTTTATCAGAGAAAGGCACAAAAACAATATTAACAAATGGAAAGATTAAATACTCTCACCTGTTGAAACCAATTATAATTACTTAGATGAGTGGGCTTACACTCTGGATAATGGTCAAAATGTTTAATTTACATTTATTCTTGGATCTGATGATGAAACCAACTTTTTCAAATTATTTAAAAGAATGTCAACAAAGATTTACATATTTTATTAGGCCAAAGGCACTAAAATCATTATCCTTAAAATTAAGAGCATGTGACTGATTATTAATTAAAATATTTTAGCACCCCCTTTATAATGTATGTGCTTCCCTGGTGCCTCTGGAAGTAAAGAATCTGCCTACAACGTGGGAGACCCCAGTTTGACCCCCTGGATTGGGAAGATCTCCTGGTGAAAGCAATGGCTACCCACTCCAGTATTCTTGCCTGGAGGACTTCATGGACAGACAAGCCTGGCGAACTACAGTCCATGGGGTCACAAAGAATCAGACACGACTGAGCCACTAACATTTTATAATAGAACACTCAAAAAATTAAATATATTAACAATCTCTTTTAAAGGTTAGAATCATTAGGCCTTGGAAGTGTGGGGCTTAAATATGGACTGGTCCCTTCTTCTGTGAACACTAACCAGGCTAGAATTTCCTGTGTTTTTCATCATTCTAGTATTCTACTTTCTAAACTACAACACGGCAAAGAGAAATAAGCCCTAATTCTAGAGACCAACCTGAAGGTCAGCATAGAAATTTTAAAAAGTTATAGAAGTATTTTTATATTGGGAATTAACAGATTCAGGAGCTGAATTTAAGTCAGTACTCATCTTTCCAACGATCCCTAATGAGACTAGTCAAGAATAAGTATGTTTGTATAATATTTAGAACCTTGGACAGTATGTCTCCACAAGTTGACAAAAGCAGATGATCCAATTTTTAGAGAACTACTCCTGCCACCAAAGTGATTTTAAAACTATGTAATTGACCCCGTGCATCCTCACAACATCCCTGTGAGGTAGGCAGAAGACAGGTGATACTGTTTCCATTTCACAACAGAAAAAACCCATGGTGTCAAAAGGTGATGACCTTAAAGAAACAAAGCAACTGTTTTTCTTATTAATCAGCTACACTAAACCAAAAGATATATTTTCCTTTATTAAAAACAAACTACTGTAAAATCAAACCCTCCATTCCCCCCCCCCACAAAAAGAATCATTGTAGTTTACCAGTAATCTTGTTAAGCCGAGCTCTCTTTGCCTGAAATGAGTTGCCTTGATTATTTTTCCTCTTGTTTGTTAATGTGCTCTCTGGCTGTGGAAAGACCATCTTTGGAACGTTCTCTACATGAAGTCCTACTTTTAATAGAATACATATATGAGAGTTTATCTAGAATCCAAAGTTAAAACACATGAATTATTTTAAGTAGCAAAACACTAAGATAAGATTTGCACCTAAGTTTTTTTAATCTAGTGCTTAGACACAGAACTTTAAAAGACACAAATTTCTCCAGACAAATGTATTAGGAAAAAAAAAATAACTACTAAAGGCAGTTGTGCTTCAGGAATGACTTACTGCTTTTTCTGTATTATATATTGAAATACATGCAAAAGCATTTTAAAAGAAAACAAAACAAAACAAAAAATCCCACACAAAAAGAATCTCAATACCCACTACCAAAAAGTTACAAATCAAAATCACAACTCATTTCTTATTCCAGAATACTGAGGGTATCCACTGTCAAGTACCCATATTAGACCATTAACCTTCAGAGCTGTTAAAAAAGTTAAACGTCATTATGATGCTAAGGAAAAAAGCCCAATAATTCAACTGTATGTTCAAACTACAGGTAGCCAAAAGATCTGACAATTCACTATGTGAGTTTACCACTGCCATGGGGAGTGAACATAAAAACATATTTTGTACCAAAAGTTTCACTAGATGTAGGCAGATCTTCCTTCTTCTCAACTTCTGGTGTGGTTATAGAAGTTGAAGTTTCTTCCTTTTTTGAAGGTACTTTAAACCATTTTCTCTCATCTTTCTCTTTATCTTTATTGCTGTTAGCGCTGGTTCGAGGTTTGTTCCCTGTTTTATTCTTGGCTGCAGCTGCAGCAGCTGCTTTGACTAAAGCTATCCAATCCTCCAAAGGAAAAACACAAAACATGTGAAGCATTAAAAACTTAATTAAAATTACACTAATGAATAAAAACATGTATCACATTTTCAAAGCTACTTTCACAGGCACACAAATATGAAAATCAGATTAACTACATTTACAAGGGAGATCATCAATGTGTTAGATTATCAAATTTAATAATCTAATTGGTTATATGACCTCACATAAAATGGGAAAATACTCAATTTTATATTGATATTCAATAACAAATATCTTTTGATGGAATAAAATTTAAAATACAAGAAAACCTATGATAAATGTGGAAATATCTCATGACATTCTACCTTAGTACTTAAGGGTTTAAATGCCTAAATATGTTTCTTTTCTGTGATGAGATGTACTACAAAAATAATATGAAAAAAATGCTTATGTTTCAATTCTGCAAATATTAAAAGAAATGTATGGTCAGCCAGCACCATCTTTGGGGTTCTGCATCCAGGGATTCAACCAAATGCAGAACAAAAATACTTGGGGGAAAAAAATTTCCAAAGTTCCAAAGTGCAAAACTTGAATTTGCCATGCTCCAGCCACTATTTACACAGCTTTTATATTGTGGTAGGTGCTATAAGTAACCCAGAGATGATTTGGGAGGATGTGAGCAGGTTATATGCAATACAATGCCATTTTATATAAGAGACTTGAGCATCTACAGATTTTGGCATCCATGAGAGTCCTGGAAACAATTCCCTGCAGAAAATGAGAAACGAATATGTTCCCACAGAGCAAATGACTACTCTTCATTAGGAAGAATGTATCACTCAAAGTAAGGTCAATTTCACAAAGGTCAAAGTATGATTTCGTTATTTTTCAAAGTTTTTAAAATTTGCATAACAATCACAAGAGCTTAACATACTACCAGTAAAGGAAACAAAAAGCTACTTGACCAAGGTAAAGTACACACTGTCAGGCTCTAGTTTAATTTCCCTCCTTTTACAACTTTCTGAATCTGTATTAGCTGCCATTCTTTTCAGATGCAAATATTTATATTCCTATGATTTTTTTTTTTTAGTTTGTGACTAAATAATTTCTACTCTTTTACTTTGAACTAAAAACACTTATTCTTAGTCCAAGCAACTAAAAACAATTTCACAACATCAACTATATGTTAATTCATGGACTGTAAGAACAAACACAGGCCATTAAGCAAATCAAGTTGATGGCTGTTCAGTACTGAGAATATATGGTAAACACAACAAGCCATTAAAGGGAAGCAAACAAAATAAAAGCCTCTCTCTCCCCCATGACTGAAATGAACTGAAAACATCATGTGATTGCACCTAACACATTCCCACTGACCAGTTTCCTATTGAATACCCTATTGGTGTGCCAGGAAACATGCTAAGTTGATAGAAGATGCTAGCTGAAAACCTCAGGAACCCACTGGCCTGGAGTGACCACATTTTTGCTCCTGCCTGGAAGACACCCAATATGTAACTTCCCCATATTTTAAACAATGTTCCCAAAGCATGTCTTATTAGAAAGTGAATTATGACAAGGCTGTGAAATAAAATTTTATATCTCTAGTTTGTAAAAACAAACTAACAAAGAAAACCAGATACACCAGTACTATCCACCCCAAGTTTTACTCAGAACCACCCCTTTAGTCCTTCCCATAAGGAACTGACAGGCAGATAAAATTAACTATAAGACAATGTAACAGGACAGATAGTAGAGAATAAACAAAACACTATGGGAGAACAACAAAATTTTGCCTGAAGAGAAAGACTAATAGAAGGCTTCAGGGGAAATGATAGATGATTTGAACCCTGAAAGAGGAATCTGCTGGGGAAAAAGGCAAAGAAAGAGAAATGGACACTCCAAGCAAAAGGAAAACCATTAAACAAAGGTGTGGCAAAGTGTATACTAATAGAAAAGAGGGATTTAAGGTCAAGGAGCAATCTGGGTGACTTAAGTATTATGGCTAAGTTGAGCCTTGAGACTAACATTTAAGTCCAAGGAAAAAAACACCACCAACGCAAATGACTTATAGAGCTCCATCAACAAAGCAGAAAGAAAAAACAAGATTACATACAACAGACAAGCAAAGTGCAGTGCTAAATTCAGTCTTACTAAGAACAGGGCTTTAATTCTAGGTTTTGCATTGTAGGGAAAACTTTAAGTTGTTAAGAGAATGCCAAAAGATGCTAAGGGTAAGAATTCCACACCCAAATGTTTTCTCTCTCCAATAAAAAGAAAAATAGAAGAGATTAATGTTGTACTCTCCAAAAGTGAAATCAGATAAAAACAGTTCTTGATCATAGGACATGTTAATCATGGGGATCACTGTAGTTGTGTGAGTAAAGAATTCTTCAATTATTTCACGCTTCCATTTTTTAACTGGAAAGATTCAATATCGAAAACAACTGGTGTGCTCCTTCCATGAATGAGAACTAAAGATGAGAACACAGAGCACTGTACTAGAATGAATACTGTCTGAAATCAGGTATGAGTTCAGAGCTACTCTGCACACTATGGTTGAGTGAAATTTTAAGTGAGTTGCTGAATTCTCTAAGTTCTGAATTCCTCAACAGTGAAATAGAAATATCAGCTATACCTATGTCAAATGATTTGTTATGAGAATCTAATAAAGCAATGTATTTAAAAAAAAGTTCTAACTGTAGTAAAGGGCCTTATGAACATGCCAAATTGCTCACTCATGTTCGTCTCTTTGCGACCCCATGGAGCCCACCAGGCTCCTCAGTCCATGGGGTTCTCCAAGCAAGACTACTGCAGTGGTTGCCTTTCCTTCTCCAGGGGATCTTCCTGATCAGGTATCAAACCCCCATCTCTTAAGTCTCCTGCATTGCAGGTGGGGTCTTTACTACTAGTGCCATCTGGCCACTCTTTAACACTAATGAGTTACAGTGTAAAGTTTTTATCAGCACACCCTCAAAAAGAAAAAGAATAGGTGAGAAAAAGCTACACAAAGTTTAGAGAAAAACATTCCCATAGTGCATTTATTTGATTCCTTATCCTTTGCTGGTTAAGCAAAAGAAATTTTACTGTATATCTTTACAAAGAAATTCTCAAAGGACTCAAAATTTAGAAGATGGCATGCAAAGTTGGATTCTCTTACTACTGTTTAAACAATACCTGATTTATTATATGACCTAGGTGAAAACAAATCAAAAACTTGTTGGGGGAAAAAGATACTCAAAATATAAGAATATTTTATAAAAAATAATCCTATACATGTCTTTAATGTGCTTGTAATTAAAAACTATGAAAAAAACAAAATTAAAAGAAATATACTAATATTTTCTTTTAGGAGTTTGTATTTTAATATTGATTTTAATGTTACCACACATCACGGTGTGACTAAAATACTCATTAAAAATAAACATGCACTATGTCCAAAAAATTAGTTTTTATAACTTATTTTACCACAAACCAAACTGGTTCAGTGTCACTTGGGAAAAAATAAGAGTTTTAAAGTTAGTGCCATCACATAAATATTTGAATGAACAAAAAAACACTTTTAAAGCAAAAAAAAATAAAAACTGAGAATTTTAAACAGTATATATTAAACTAAGTTGCCAATGTCTCAATCAATCTTTCTGCACAGTAACCAAGGAATCACACCATTGAATGCTTGAGAACATTTTATTTATATATACAAGTAGAAAGACACAAAGCAATTTCCTGATCAAAAGTATTTCCATTTAAATTGCATTTCCATATTAATTGAAGAAAAAAACTCTGCTACTTGATTTCAAAACTACATTTTTGAAAACCAGGTAATTTAAAACATTCCAGCTTCTCAGAAAACAAAAATAATGTTTCAACTGTGGTAGTCTACACCCCAAATATAGCAGTAGGTAGTCTGCTAAATGTATACACTTGACTGGAACTGACCACGTGATTTCAACACAGTTTAGGATGACATTTTTCACCACATGGTATGCAACAAATATGTAGCATATTTCCATATTAGACATTTTTACAGATCACTTTCAATTTCTTAAAATTAATTGTAGGTCCAGGTGCTGAAAATCCCAAATAACAGCAGAACATAAAAGAAAACATTTTAAATTTCTACTGGCACCTTTTCTTTCCAGTATTTCAGGAAACATATTCAATCAATAGAATTATGGTTTTTACTTCATCCCAGATTCTCTTTCAAATGCTTACCGTTCATTCTTGCTTTGAGCAGTGACAGAGCATGTAATACACTGCTTACATCATATAACTCAGAAAGCCCTACCTGAAACAGCCTACAGAGTGTCAGGTAAGCGCCTTTTGAAAGAAAATTAATGACTATGATTTACAGAAGAAAAGAAGAAGATAAGAAACTCAATATAAAATTTTATATTAAAAATTAACTTTCTAAATGATAACCATATACCAGGAAAAACGAAACAGAATTAACAAAAAAGGCACTCACCTCACTTCCCATAGACTGGTTACACGATCCAGCTGGGTCGCTAGGACAACACCAGCTTAGTGGATGCTGGGCTTTCACCTGGAACAGAAACTAGTGACCTGTAACTTGGGCAGGTCTAAAACCAAAGAAGCAAAAATCAAGTGTATAACTGATTTTACATTCTAAGTTTCTCTTTCTTGCTGCTATTTGGGGCTATCAGCACATAATCCTACAATTAGTCCACTTTAAAATATATATATATGTGAAAATATATATATATTTTATCAGTCACCATTCAAGAAGACATCCCTTTGGGAAGCTAGGAATGCTGAACACTCTTACCTGCCCCTTAGCATCCTCAGGCATGGCTTTAATGTGCATTCGTTTTAAACAACGAATTACTCCATCATAAAATTGAACTGTGAATGTTCCTGAAATAGGAGCGAGTCAGGATCATTAGAAAATATAATTCAGTCTTACAGCAACACCTGATATCAAAAAAGTAATGCCCTGACACAAATAAACACCCTATGACTGCAGTAACTGCAAACATCAAGTGTATGGAGTTCATGGTCTATTTCACTGTAAAAATACCTCTGATTTCCCTTAAGGAGTGCACAAATTCCATCTTGATAAGTTAGCTGCATATAACTCTGATTTTTAATGGAGGATTTTAAAATTTATAACAAATATATGTTTAAGTAACATATCAGTTATGTTATAATATATCTGAAGAAAATAAAATTATTTACAAAAGTGAATAATATTTCTAAGAATCATCATTTGCTGTCTTTGAAAGTTTCTTTCTAAATAACAGAGAGAAAAATCTGGGAGAAACATCTCAGGAAAGGATTATTCCTTTTCTCAGGGAAGAATTATTTCTTTGCAATATTAGTTAACTGGCAAACAAGAATTACAGATTCCTGGGCTTTTAAGCTACACACCATTTTACGTATCATTGGCATGACCATCTTCCTGTGCAGATAAAAACACTGACCTCCAGTGAAATGAAATGCTGCATCCAATGACAGTTTATCAGCAGCACAGCCATTCCCTAAAACCCTGATTCCCGTGTCTTTCCCACTAAACCATCCTGCTGTTGGGATTCACGATTTTATTTACATGACTCTTTCAAAGGACACTCACTTTTCGTTACAGACTCCATGCTTTCATGCTTGTCAGTACTATCAGAAAACATATAAATTATACAGATTTTATATTTATGGAAATCCCAGGGTTCTTCTATTATTTCCTGTACCAAACCAACGTGGGCTGAGTGACACTTGATGTAAACAGATATTTGATCTTTACAAAAGAGGAATAAACAATTGGCATCAAAGCCAATAAATCAATGTACAAAGATCTTTTCTTTGTAATACCACTGATTTCATATCTTTCTATAATTAGCATTACATACAAATCATGGACATAAAGAACTAAACCCAAATTATGAGAGAAATGGAGCAGCTGAAGAGCAAGAACGTGAAGACTGTGAGACTGAAAAACCACTTGTGCCCCTTACACTACCACCATTCGTGCCCCTCCCTCCTCCTTCCTCACGTGGCACTGCAGATGAGGGCAAACTCTGCACCACGCTGACCATACACTTACCCCCCGCCTCTGAGGACAGTCTCCCCTGCTGTGGCACCTTTTCCTTTCCCAACTCCAACCCACTCTTCAAAGATCAGCTCTTCAAATCCCACCCGTCATATGAAAACCTCCCTGATCACTCCAGTCTAAAGTGATTTGCCCCCTTCTCTTCAACTCCTCCAAGACATATTATGTGTACCTAAATGTCCACATTTGTTAGTTTTGTTTAGCTTCTGCAGTGAACAAGGTGCTCTGAGGGCCTCCTTTTTTAAGGGGGGAGGGGAAGGATGGTGGCAGGAGACCAAGGGAGGCTCATTCAGCTTGTGGGACACACAGAAAAATCACCAAATTAATACCTCCCCCAGAAAATGTTTAAAAAACAAGTTATATCTGCCAATATTTCACTAAGGGCTTCCTCAAACTGCTCTTGAAATGGCAGAGGTTGCAATGAGTAACATCATTCCTCCACTGATGTAAGCTTACATTTCTGTATTACATGCCTATGGACAAACGGGAGAGGATAAAAAATGAGGGTGGCTTGTTTCTGAGTATGTCCTGCATGTGTGTATGCAAATGCTTTGTAAAAGAAGCTTCACGCTTGAAAGAAAGGTCTCAAAGCTCTGCACATTTAAAGAAATTTCTCATAATGAAAACAGAGAGCACTGTTTAATTTTGTTCTGTTTGGGTTGTTGTCGTTCAGTCGCCAAGATCAAGTCTGACTCTCTGCAACCCCATGGACTGCAGCACGCCAGGCTTCCTGGTCCTTCATGATCTCCCAGTGCTTGCTCAAGCTCATGTCCATTGAGTAGGTGATGCAATCCAACCATCTCAGCCTCTGTCGCCCCCTTCTCTTTATGCCCTCAATCCTTCCCAGCAACAGGGTCTTATCCAGTGAGTCAGTTCTTCGCATCAGGTGGCCAAAGAATTGCAGCTTTAGCTTCAGCATCCATCCTTCTAATGAACATTCAGGGCTGATTTCCTTTAGGACTGACTGGTTTGATCTCCTTGCAGTCCAAGGGACTCTCAAGAGTCTTCTCCAACACCACAATTTGAAAGCATCAATTCTTCAGCACTCAGCTTTCTTTACAGTTGAACTCTTACATCCATACATGACTACTGGAAAACCATAGCTTTGACTAGATGGTCCTTTTGTCAGCAAAATGATGTCTCCACATTTTAATACGCTGTCTAGGTCTGTCATAGCTTTTCTTCCAAGGAGCAGGGAATTAGTCATGGTTTTTCTTCTGTTTGGGGAAGATCCTATTACCTAACGAAACGGATTCTTTTCCTTCCAAAAATTGTTACTGATTCCCTAACTCTGTGCTAGGCTCTGAACTAGACGCCTGGGGAGCCAATATAAGACACGGGAATGTGAGCTCTGAAATACAGCTTTCCAGAAGTTTAAGTAAACAATGATTTAAAGGCCCCACTAGGAAAGAAGTAACCTGAAAACTTAACAACTGAGATGTCCCTCAGGTGACCAGTAATAAGCTCACAGCCGTATCTGTTATTTCAATTAATTAAACCAATAAATTAGACTAAGGCTTTTGTAAAGTTACATAATCAATTCTAGCCAGACAACTGTAACTTACTTTTTCACACTTAACATTTTTTACTGTATTTCTTTTTAAATGTTTTCTTCTACCTTCTCTTACATCTTAATTTTCCTCAATTTTTGTTTTGTTAAATTTTCAGCTTAAATCCTTAGCTAAATTCTTTAGCAAGACTACAAGAGACTTCATATATCAATTCTTGTTTCTTTCCTTCACCTCTTCTGTTATTCTACAAGCCTGAAAGGAATCCTTCACTCCAGTCACATCAAAGACTTGCAGTTCCTTAAAAACAGCATGTCTCTCTTCTTTTCTTTTGCATATACCATTTCTTCTGCCAGAAAACCTCTTCAACCCTGCTTTTCTAGCTAATTTGTTTGTCTTTCAAGATACAAGGTAAAGTCAGTATCTCCTTACTTAAGTTAAATGCTCCTCTTGCAAAAAACGTATCAATGTGGGTTTGTTTTTTGGTTTTGGTCCTGCTGCATGGCATATGGGATCTTAAAATTCCCCACCAGGGATTGAACCCAGGCCCTCAGCAGTGAAAGTGCCAAGTCCTCACCACTGGACTGCAGGGAATTCTCTCAGTGTGTTTCTTTAGTAAAAAGAATGAATGAGTGGTAGAGTTTGAGAAATCACTGTAACAGGAAAGCAGCGTACTACTGATTTGGAAAATGTAAGTATTTCACAATTATTATTTAAATGAGATTTAAAGTCAGAAACTTGAAATATTTAAGTATATTTCCAATAATAATTTAAATATTATTTATAATCCATTTTCAAATTAGTCGGTCTACAAGTTTTAAAATTAATTCTCTGTGCAACAGATTCTCTTGCTTTATGCCACACTAGCACACCTGATTTCTGTGTTAATTTCAGTGTATCTGGTAAATTCAGTAACTTTTCCTCTGTATTAATGTTAGATATCACAAAAGGCTAATAGGAAAATTAATTATCTACAAAAATTAATTAAAAGGGGGCAGGGAAAAAGATGCAAGAAATGAAATCCTCATGTTGGTAAAGTTCACTCTTTCCTCAGAAAATACTGTACTGTGTTTTACTTCCAACCTGAACTGATTTGAATTTTCCTGCATCTTTAGCACTCAGGTAAAGATGTTCATAAAAATAATTTAGCCAGCAAACTGGAAACAGAGAAGCAGAAATAAACTGTGTATAATATAAGCCTGTCAACTGAAAGCTGAAAAAGCTGAAAAATTTTAACCAACTACTCACCTAAATACTCTACTTAGGCAGGATATTATGTATCATCTTATTCTATACAATACATAACGAATTAAATACATAACAAATTAAATTTTTATCCTAAAAAAAGAATATTAGAAGACTGATTAAGTATAAATCAAAGAGAGGTAACAGCTACATGTAACAACTACATGCATTAATTAAAATTAGAAATATAGTTAAATTTTACTATAAATCCCATTTTAATTCTCAGATCATTTCAAATACGTACCTTCTTTGTTAATCGCCTCAATCTTGGCAGGGTAATAGCGACAGTCTGTCCAGCGAGCCAGAACTTCTTCTCCAGCTTTAAAATCCTATTTTAAACAACTTTTAAGATCAATACCATGTATAATAAATAAGCATTTCCTTAATAAAAAAAAAAACAACCTTTCGTAAAATTTAACAGAATTCCTTTAAAAACTACATCATTACACATCTAGCAAACAGAAAGGCTTGCTACTTACAAAGAAATCTTCCTCATCTTTTAGCCCTTCTTTTCTTAATGCGGGTCTCTCAAGGGGACGCAACCTATTGCTGTCCCAGTAAATCCACTCATCATAACGATGACTCCAGCGCTCAAAATGGACCAACATCTTGCCCTCCTCATAGTCAATTTTTTCAATTCGTGATGGATACCTCAAAAATAAAAAAAGCCATCATATCAGGAGAAAATTCTTACATTTGTTTACATAAAGTATGAACTGAAATACTGCTTACTATTATACCCATAAACAATATGGATCCATATTTTTAAACTACTGACCAACAAGGTTTGCTTTAGTCTTTGTCTTTTCTTTTTGATGACTGCTCTCAAGACCTACTGAAATATTAACAGTTCAATCCCAGTAGTTATATAAATTATATTATTTATAATATAAATTATGCTGTCTTGGGAAATAATTTAATAACATGCATCAAAAGCTTTAAACATGTTCTTAATTCTGGAACTATATACACAAAACATGTATAACAAAAACATAAAAACCATATGGTTAAAAAAAAACAAAAACTGTCCATAACTATATAAACTATGGTATATCTACTGAATGGAATATCATACCGACTTTAAATGTAGGAAAATGTAAAAAAGCAGTACTGTGTTCACTAGAATTATAAATATATAAAATGTTAAATAGTAATACATTGGTCGAGCAAAAAATGACATACATTTGTCTATGACAATAAAGTACTTTCTCTTTTCTATTTTTCATACTTTCCAATATTTCATAATGAGTATTAATGATGGTATGGAAATCTTAGTTAAAATTTCAGTTTAAGAATATAAAAACAGTATCACATTGTTCTGTCTTCACATGTGCTGATTCTCCCAGGGTTAATTCCAAAATAAAAATTAGTTAAACTGAAACTTTTAACCAAAAAAAGCTTCATAATTCTTAATGTATACTATATGTAATCTTCACAGAGACTCAAAGATATTTCAAAGTAACATGAGCTAACACTAAGAATGCAACAGCAGCACACAGTAGATTATTTAGCCATATGGTTTATTTCATACTTTTACTAGCTGTATCAGTTTTTTATTTTCCCTGAAGAATAAATATAAATTTATATTGACATAAATTTAAATATAAAGCAAACCAGCCCTCACATAACTTTTAAATTAAGAACTGAGTACTACCTGCTTCACATACTCACGCTATTCAAGGCTTTTTATACATTTCAAGGGCCCCAAATCGTTCTCTGGTATAGCTTCTTTCTTCCCTTCAGTCTAATGACACTGAACTATTTGGAATTTCCTTAAACAGACCATGCCTGTCAAACACCTATGCTTTTGTCAGTTCTGTTGCTTCTGTCTAGACCTAAGCTGCCCTTCCCTTCCTCTGTACACTCATCATTCAAGATCCGATTCAACGTGGAATCACCTGTGTGAAGACCCCCAGCTCTCCACCCCTTAGTGCTCTCACTGCACCCATCTCGCCACAGTCATCTGCACAGGATCTTAAACTGTGGGCTATGGAGCATTTACAGCCTTTGAGACATTAACACATGTGACACAAAAAAAGGGGTCCTATGGTCAAATAAGTTAGGAAAATACTGGATTAAATAAACCATTTTCTTTATTGAAGACTTCTTGGTTCTGTCAACAAGACAGAAATAAGGCATTCACTACGACCAAAGCATGTAACCCTTTCATCACAAAGTATTTACTAACACTTCGCAAGAGAGCAGACATCTCAGAAACAGGATGTTAGCAATTACAAGGGCCTGTGAGTTTCGGGGACTGAGTCATGGTCCCCTTTGCACCCCAGCACTTTCACAGTGACAGACACAAACTGGCTACTGTGGGAATGCTCAGGGTGAACACGTGAGGTTAAAGAAAGAAAATCTGTACATTTCTTCAGAGCTGAGTTGGCAGTCTCACTCTTTAGAGGGCACAGGTGTGAGTAAGGAAACATCCTGTTAAAGAGAAGCACGAACACAGGAAAATCTAGGGGCTCAACACACTCCCTCCCTGAGGTGGACATGCAGATTCCCCATTTAGAATCAAAAATGCTTGTCTTTTGCAGTTTTGCTGATTTGTTTCTGCTGCTCTGGTTTTCAAATCAAAACAAAAAAGGTCAATAGCATTAAGGGAAGCCTAGAGATAAGGTTCTTTATTTTTCAACATTCAGTAGCCATTTAACTACTATAAAAGGTGTTCTATCAATTATAAAAACTAAGTTTCTAATTTATGTGTTTATATCTTTTTTATTTTAAACAAGAAAATAAGAGGTTTATTCTATAGGTTCCTTCAAATTCTAAATGTATACAATTAAATGTACACAAACAAATGGCAGGTTAAAAGGAAACATAACTAACCCTTATCTTCAAGGAGCTTAGCTTAGAGTCAGATGAGGAGACAGAGAAGCAGCATGATATTTCTGAGAGTCATAAATCCGTCAGGCCCTATGTTCTCCTTTATTGAGCATCAGCTGATTTTTATATACCTTATCTCATTAGTTCCTGGTAACCATCCAAGGTACAGATAACACAGTCACCATTTAATAGATGAAGACTGTCCAAGGACACACATGTAAGAGTATTCAAAGGCAGAGCTAACTGGTACAAACAGCCTACAGGAGAAATGCGGTAAGGCCTATATCAAAGTAATTATACTATACATGGGCTTCCCTGGTAAAACTGTTAAGTTTATAAAACACTTTTTTTCTCCTTTGCATCAAGCTTTTACTTCTGAAAAACCATGAATTTTTCAGAGTTAATTCGCTCATTAACATATTTCCTCACAAGTTAGTTTTCCCTGAAGATAGTGAGCAGTAGTACAATACTAATTTTAACTTTGATTTCTCTTTGCCATTATTTTTTTTTTGTAATTTGAATATAATTTGCTTTTTTTCATTGAAGTATAGCTGACTTTACAAAAATCCTACATAAGATGCAATAGTTAATATTTCAGAGAAAACTGGCACCCCGGCGACCATTCTTGGGAGAAGTTACCTACACTGGTCTTGGTGGGGGACTTTAGGGATTCAGACTTAATCAACATGGTACAAAGGTAAAGTGTATAAAAGCATTACTCATTTATTCAATCAATGCTCATTTACTTAAAACCATCATGTGATTCAGGGCTGAGCATCAGCTGGACAAGGAGGATTCAGACAAACAGGTTTCTGTCTTCAAGGACCTCAGGACCAGAGACTGGAGGGGCACTTCCAGGAAACAGTTCCCTTTGGCTAGTCTATACGGTAAGTAGTAAGGTGAGTAAAGAAGAGTGGGCGCTCAGACGGGACTGATTAGCTAGGTTCAAACTAAAGAGCCCTGAAATAGTGAACCAGTGAAATGCCTCTTCATTCATTATATTCAAACAGGGAATCCTGTAAAGTCTGTACTTAATTTGGTTATCAGTTAACCTTAGGAAAAAACCCTAACATCAAGATCTTTGCTATCCATATAAAATACACAAAATGGTCATTTAACATATAGCTCTATTATTTTATTCTATATAGTGAAATGATTTCCCTATTCAAGATGGCCCATAGTAATGCCTTGATACTCAGTGAATAAAAAATATTTCTGAACAAATGTATTCACAAATGCCTCTACATCTTGAACCACAGCAATTATTTTGATGCACAATGTATGTTTTATTATAACTGAGTATGAATGGAATGTAAAATTTTTCTTACTGAATTTGGAAGATGTAGTGATAATGTTTTTGTTTTTGCTTTTCAAAGGATGAATCATGGAAAGCTGTTAACAGTAAAGAACAGTGACTAGGCTGAGTCCCAAATATTTATAAATGATTGGGAAAAAAATCTGAAAAGTGGGAGACTGGAATTTCAGAGTTAAAACAATTAGGGATAAGAAGAAAACAAAACAAATAACATAGTTGGCACCTCTCCAGGGTTCAAAAGAAACAGATGGAGAGAAGGCAACTAGGGCTATGATTCTTCAATGCCAAAATTCTACACAGAGCTCTACTATTCCTTATGATGATACAACAAAATATCATAAAATTTCCACATCTGTCTTCCCTATCATATCCCACTTTAAACTACTTGCACTGTTTAAATGATATTAATCAGTGTCGAAATTAAGGGACTGCCTCCATTGGTGTGGGCCTATCTCGCCCTTGCATGTCTTTTGCACTTGAATCTTAAGAGAACAGAGTTTACTCTGAGCAAAGTTAGCAAAAAAAAAATAATCCATCCTAAATTGTCTATTAGGTTTAATGGAAACAGCATTCAGAAACACTGAGAATGATCCTTGCTGAATTTAACAGAATTTTCGTTATGTGCAATTCTACTTCTGAGAAGGAAATGGCAATACACTCCAGTGTTCCTGCCTGGAGAATCCCATGGGCAGAGGAGCCTGGCAGGCCATGGTCCATGGGGTCGCAGAGATTCAGACACAACTGTACGCAATCTCTCAATTGATTTCTCAGGACTCTTTCTGAATCAGTGTGGTCAAAATTCTCTAATGGTCCAGTTCAACCGTGGCTGTAACAGCAGGGTAAAGTGAAGTGAAAGTTGCTCATTCATGTCCGACTCTTTGTGACCCCATGGACTATACAGTCCATGGAATTCTCCAGGCCAGAGTGGGTAGCCTTTTTCCTTCTCCAGCAGATCTTCCCAACCCAGGGATCGAACCCAGGTCTCCGCATTGCAGGCGGATTCTTTACTGGCTGAGTTACAAGGGAAGCCCGACTAAAGCAAGGCCATTACCAAAAACAAAAATTACTTTCACCTTTCACTTTATTGCCTCATCCAATAATACCAGCATTTTAACACTGTCTCTGGGGCCTCCCACTTACACAAGATGGGTCAGAAAGTAGCAAGCTTTACGGATTCCGAACGCACTGTGTAATTCATTAAAAACCAGACACTGAGCAAAGAGACTAGGTACCCACTGAATAAGCGGTATTGGTTCCCTATAACATCAACTCAAGTCTATTGTCAAAACACAAAAGAAATAAGAAACCTACAATGGGAATTACCATTACAGACAAATTACTACACTGGCTCATGTTATTAACTGTTTTACATGACAAGTCCTGACTGACAACTACATCAGGAGACCATGATTCCCTGAGACTATATGTAAAAAAACCGTTTGGCCCAGAAGTGTACAAGTATTCTCTTGAGAGAAGGGTTCCCAACTTTGATCAGATTTCCAAGGGGTTCATAATTCAAAAAAACCAAAAAAGTCCTCTGGAAAGCAAGACCATCTGTTAGCAGTCAGACCACAGGTGCTCCACATCCCTGGGAGTGAGAAAACAGTGATGGGCACGCAGCTATGTCAGAACTATAACCTGACAGATTAAAGCACATAAGCCAAAGGACATGGCTGTTAACTACTCATCAGCAGGTTACCGCCCACTGAACACCATCAAATAGCCCAAAGACCATCAGAATTCACTATGAGATTTCACTCATCATCTGAACAAGTGCCGTGTTAATCAAAAAGGCAACTGACACAATAAATTATTCAAATTATGTGTTTTATATAATAATCCTTGTTTATATTGGTAAGACAGTAAAATTTCTAATTTACACAAATTAAAAAATTAACAGTTCCTCATCCATTTCATTTAACTCAGCACTGAGTCTCTAATTCACTGAATGTCAGACACTAAAGTAGGAATAAAGCTACAAACAACAAATTCAGGAGGGAGAGGAGAAGAAAAGGGAATCAAATAAGGTAATACAGTTACAAAATAATGTAATAGCTAGTAAAAGTATACTGCAGTAGCACAAGAGAGAATACCTAAACTAGATGTTCTCTTGGATAAAGTAGTTCTTCAATTTTTAAAGGATGAAATACACTTGAAAAATGACTTAAATGTAATTTAAATGTTAGCAGGATCTCCAGGAGTTAGAATTAACAATTCAGAACAGTCTTGTGAATAGGAACTGCATTAGCAAGAAACTCTCAATGTGTCATAAAAAATGACTAAAACATTTTATAAGAAATAGAAATAGAGACCTTCTTTATATATAATTGTCAGAAGAGGTTTATCTGCCAAATAATAAAAATTAATGTAGAATGAAGTCAAACGCAAACCTAGGATTCTTATAAACTCCTAACGTTTTAAAATTTTTAGTTTCTTGGAAACACTTTAAATTTGATTATGCTTTGTAATTTTCAAGTGTTTTCTCCCCCATTAACTGATTATAACTACAATAATGTCACCTATTAGAACAGTATTTTTAGATGACATGCTTCTAGGTATTGCATGTTAATTTGTTTCACACTTGAACACCATGCTGAAAACAAAACCCTTTTGATTAATTCAAACTTGAAATCCCAAAATAAAGCATAAATCCAAAGAATCTAAATTTTAAGAACACTCAGAGGATGGTTATATACATCAAAACTGCATCCAACACTGAATTCTAAGGATCTCACCACATTATCCCTTAGGTCTTTTCAGAGCCATTCGTCATGAAGATACACACACGACATATAACAGATCACCCTGCTTCCTATCTGTTCATAATCTTTGCAGCAAAGAAGGGTAAGACCAGAGTTAGCTATGTATTTTCCCCTAGTGACTTGTGGCAGCCACTTTTTAAACCAAGGTTTCATTTCAGATCACTGGATTTAAACTCCTGCTGCTCTACCTCCTCAGTATCTGAATCTCCTGCTGTGCCTACATGCACTCATGCCCTCGGTTCTGACCAAATCAAAATGCTTACAACACAACCTTTTATGCTCATTACCATCTCCTACCATAAGAATCAATTAGACTATCAAAAATTCCTTTCCCACTCCACCAGAAATGCCACCAATATTCTACTCCAAGTTTATGTGCTTCATATAATTTGTTCAAGCCAACATGATCAAACTTTGTTATTTGTTACAAAACCCCAAACACTAACCTTCGCAGGTTGCAGTTGACCATTTCTTAATATTAGGCACTTAAAAATTAATTTAATATACTACACATAATCATATATGCTTATACACCTATGATTAAAATTTTAGGAATTTACAGTGACTTCTCTCCTATTAGATTCTATTTTCTTAGAATAACTAATGTTCATGCTATTATTACCATTAAAGCTAGCATTTATTAAGTGGTTACCATGTGGCAGAGACCATGAAAAGTTCTTAAAGTACACTCTCTTGCTAAATATTCAAACAACCCTTTGAGTTAGGTACTACTATTATTTCCAGTTATTTAAGGAGGTCATAGAACCTCTGGAAGACAAGTAACTTCTTCAAGTCGAAACAGTAAGTGGTAGATCCCTGAATGGAGGTCTGTCTATCCTTAAAGAATATGCTTTTGATCATCATATATTCTGCATCTTAAAACTGATCATTTTCAGCTCCTGTCAACCTTATTGCAGTACTTAAAATACAGGGGGCTCTTTCTCAAGAGATACAAAAACAATATGAAATCAAGCTATATGTTTATTTTTTCCTGAAAATTTAATTTTAATCTTCTGTTTCTGAAACAAAATGCAAAATGTTTTTGTTAGCCAGAAAGCATGGAAAATAGCTTTTATTATTGTACAAAATAAACATTCCTCTCACACCATATAAAAAGACTAAACAGACTCGTTTTATTACTAAAAATTCTCATTAAAAAAAGGCAAACTGCACCTCAATTATGTCTAAGTATGAAACATTACACTATGATGATAAAAGAATGGAAGCAGCTTAACTTACATGCTTGATTCTGTCATAACTTACACGTAAAAGTTAAGATAGGAAAGTTGGGATATGAGTTGTTGGGGAACTAAGAAAAACACTAGGTGACTTTGAAAAGATATGAAATTTCTTAATAGTTTGATAAATATCATTCTTATTCTATGCTTAGTTTTCAACAAGTCAGTCATAATTCATGTGCAGTAGTGTTTTATAGTGGTGGCCAGATTTCAAGATATCCCCAAAACTTTCAGGTTCATTCTTGACTAACCCACTAAAATTCAATGAAATTTCCTGGGCACCTTTTTATGAGTAAAAGGAGTAGGGTTTGCATATAATTCATTTCACATCTTTAGTACCTTACCTACCCATGATATACTAGAAGCATACTCATTTTTCACTGAAGAGGGTTGGGTTTTTGGCAATGAGAAGACACTTTTAATATACACTGAATATTAAACATCCAGATTCTTTCCTCAATTTTATTACAGTAATTCTCTCCAAGTTCAGTTGATTTTAATGACAGAAATAATGTACCTTATATACCAGCTTCTACTTTAATAAAAAGAGAATTTTTGTATGCTGATTAATGATCTGCATGAGGCGGTAGGAGGAACGGTTAGTAGTTCTTCAATACAAAGTCATATAAAAATGCCAAAGCACTGGGGCCCTTCAGGCGAATCTGACGCAGGCTCAAGTTTGAGAACCACTCTTTTGGACTTCACCTGAATCACTTTTAAAATATAGTTACTAGCATCAATGAACTTAGTAAGAGAATCAATTTGTTAGTAAATGGATACCATACAGGAAGTTAAAGTCTACTACTGAATAACTACTGGCTTCTTAAAGCCTTTAGTTTTAATTCTAAGTAATTTCAAAATTAAAGTTAATAAGAAAGCATTTAAATGAGCAGAACAGCAGGATGGAGAAAGAGTAACTACCTTCCCAACACCACTATAACACAAGCACTATAAAATTCTAAATATTTGTTTCCAATTATATTCACCATTCTCCATCTTTTTCAATTAATTTTCTCTTCTTTTAGAGTCTGGCAGTTTTGAGCACACTGCATGTGACTTCCAGTCTTTACGTACTTTACTTCTGCCTCAAGTCATTTATTACCCATCTAAAAGTGAGACTAAAATACCTGCCCCTGCTCAACAGGTAAAAAGAAGATAAAAGAATTTGTTTCCAGTTCAGCGGACCTGAAAGATTACTGAATGCGTCGCACCTTCATTTTAGGGACATTAAAGCAAAGAATTCTCCAAAGTCCCATAGCTCATGGCAGAACAGCACCTAAAGCCGTGTTTTCTGACTTTAGTTATATCTACCTTTTTCAATACTCCTTTTCTCCTGCCTTTCAAGAAAACTAGGATAAACAAAAAGTTGAGCAAGAAAAAGTAAAAAAAAAAAAAAAGAACTAACATAATGAAAGAATATAAGAGAAAAGACCACAAGAACAAAGCAGGCGTATTTTAAAATAAATATGTCTACTCTACACCTATTTCTAATATTGCTTTCAACATTTTTTTGTGGGGAGTAACAGAGGAGAGAAAGGGAGAACTGTATCTTTGAAAGTTCATAGAGGGACTTCCCTTACAGTCTAGTGGTTAAGACTTCACCTTCCAGTGCAGGGGACCTGGATTCCAGTCCTGGCTTAGCAGCTAAGCTCCCACATGCCTCACAGCCAAAAAACCAAAACAGAAAACAAAAGAAATATTGCAACAAACTCAATATAAGACTTTTTTAAAAACACTCCACATCAAAAAACTATTTTAAAAAAAGTTCAGAGCTTTCTAAGTGGAAATTTTAAAAATTAAAGAACTAAAATGTTTGTACACTGGTGTAGACCTGTTTGATGATTATTAAACTGAGGATTCACTTAGATCTTAGGATTCAAAACTTGTGACTTTCTTATTGTAAAGAATCTCAGAAATTGTAAATCTTACAAAATTCAATTTTAAATTCTCTACAAACAGGGTCCTTAGTCTGGAGTTTCCCGTTAAGCTTCCTACCACCACCCATAATAGATTATTCAATTATTTTGGTGTGTAAATATGATTGTACATTCTTCTGAGTCTACAGCTGAAATTAGGTTTTCAAAGGTAGTTAGTGACCCAAAATTAGAATCAGTATCTTCCAAGCACAAAGAGATTTAGGGAAGTTCCATGTACAAAAGGACATATTTTATTTACATTAGCAAAAGAATATTTTAAAAGTATTCACCCATGGTTTCTACAAATTCCAAACTCACCTAATGTAATTTAAATATGTTTTCAGCTTTTAAATTTGATCTTGTCGTTGTTCAGTCGCTAAGTTGTGTCCGACTCTTGGAGACCCCGAGAACTGCAGCACGCCAGGCTTCTCTGTCCATCACTATCTCCCTGAGTTTGCTCAAACTCATGTCCACTGAGTCAATGATGCCATTCAACCATCTCATCCTGTCGCCCCCTTCTCCTCTTGCCCTCAATTTCTCCCAGCAAAATTTGATCTACACACTCCTTTTCAGGAACACTCCTCTTCTGTTTCAAATACAGACCACACAGCTTCCCTCTACTAGTGTTTTCCTTTGAATAGCAAATCCGATTAGAAAAAGACAACTCTTTTAATTCAGATAATACAAAATTTTAAATTATAAAGTATGTGTACTTGCTACAATCTGAATTTATTCAATTTTCCCACTCTACAAAATTCTGTTCATGAACATTTTAAAAACTCACATTTGCAAATGTTCCATACAGTTCAAAAAACTCCAAATGTGTGGAAACAGCATTTGCCAATTCAAATTTATACTGTTCTATCAAACTCTGACACTTGGAGACATCTCCACTTTTTTTTAATCTTTCATTTTCCTTTCCTTTAGATCTAGAAGAGAATTAAATAGAAATATTCCAAAAAAGGTCAGAAGAGCATAACTCATCTGAATGTTTTAAACTAACTTTATAATTTCAATTCTAAGAGTAACACCAGAACACACTTACTTTACTTGTTGTGTTTTCACAACTAAATCATTTGCTATAGAATATTTTAATTTCAATCTTAAAGTTAAATCAGTAGTCAAAACTGGTATGATTTTATCACTTTTCTTATTAAATAATACTCAGAATGATTAGATACTTGAATATCTTAAGGGTGCTTTGTAAATTATGAAACTCTGTAAAAACAAAGATTTTTATTATCACCTCAAAAAGGTGGTTTATAGCATGTCGCAACGACATGATATTCCTTCTGTATCTTAGATCATTCTCACGTCAACACTAAGGCTGTATTTAAAAACTTACACACCTGAGTCTTCAGATCCCCGAAGATTTTTCAACTCTTCCTCTTTCCTTGCATTTACCTCAGTGCTTTATAATTAACTATTACTTCATATAATTTGAAGCAAGTTTAAATACATTATTTTATTTGATCCTTAAAATAAGTAAAAGTAAGTAACACTGCTTTCATTTTACTGCTAAACCAACCAAATTCAAGGACTTACCCGTATTTACAAGATCAGAAAGTGACAACCTGACTCTTTCCTCTTTAGAATTCACTGATGGTGTGTCAAATATAACTTCAACTCTGAACTTCTCTTTTCCCAAACACAACCTGTATCAACAATCTGTATCTATTTTCATCCTTATGATGTTACTGCATCCAAGAGATTATACAGCCAGTATGTTTAGGTTAGGATATAAAGATAAGAAAGAAAATGGTTGATTGTCTTAACTGTAAACATTAGCATTTTTAAAGACTTTTAACTTAAAAGATTGTTGACGAAAAAAACAAAATGTTTTGAGTAAGACTATAAATTTTTTTTAAATTAAAGCAACCCACACTTTTCAGTAAGAATTAGGTTTAGTTCACATAGAACAGATTCAGGTATCTAAAAGCACACACTGGGATAGAAGGTGAGTGGCCTCTCTCTGGCTTCTCAGACCCTGCATTCATTAGTACTGGTAGATAATCAAACCACCAGGACTTTTTGATGTAGCTGGAAAATTACTCTGAAAGCAAAAAAATAATAATTTGCTACTTGAAAATGTGAAATGTACTTCCAAGGATGAAATATCTTTCTGAACGCCAAAGAGTATGTGATATGATTTGCTCAAGGAACAATAATGTATTTTACCAGAGAAAAATAGGTTCAGTCTTCCTATTAAATCAACACTACCCCAAGCCTATATGTAGGCACTTAACTTTGTTTCTGTCCACTAAATTTAGAGTTTATCCTTTTATTTCTAGGGCACATACTAAAAAAATATTTTCCTTTACCTTTTCTTATATAGGAAAACCCTGCTACATGTAAGACAAACTGGCATTCAGGTGCCTCACTATCACAATTTTTTCTGTTTCTCTTTAAGAGCTAATGTATTAACCTGTGAGAAGTCATTTTCTTAATAACAGCTACACTGCTTATTGTAAATGTCTTGAGTACAAAGAGAGTAAGTAATATTTGCATTCCTGCATGTCCCTCCCTGTCTAATGCCTACAATTCAAAAGACATTTATGTCAAGCAGGGCTTCACTACTATTCCAGCTTAACGAATAAATGTGGAAGACAAAATATGGATGCATTCAATATGGATGCAACCCAAAGAGAATATGAAGGAAAGGAGACTGGGACGGATGAAAGTTCAATGTATTTTCAGTGATTAACTGCTTTGCCCTCATAACAATATCAAAGTTTTTCAACACTTAAATAACCCTTCAATAGTTTTACTTGATATTAAAGCAAAAATGTATAGAATTTATATGGAATACAGAATGGTCCTTAACAAAACATAAAGAATAAAGTTAATCTCATTTAGAAATTAAATCTGTTAAGAGCACCATGTCTCACACAATTTCTTTCTGCCCCACATAAAATTCAATAAATCTTAGCAGTTAATTAGTTGTCCTAGAAATTAAAGGGCCACCCAAGCCAAACAGTTCTTGAGACTACTGACATAAATAAAGTCACAACAAGAAAATTATTTCTTTCAATTATCTAAAATATGTATATACAATACTATTAATTTGTTTTTAATTAAAGCACCACTATAACAGAATGCTAAAATCTTCATATAAATGAATGCATAAAAATCAAACTGACAAGTGTCAGTGATTATCATATGTGATTATTTTGGTTAATGTTTACTGACTTTAAAGAGACCATTATTACTGGGGTCATTTAAATTAAATCTAAATTTTATGAATGAGTACATCTGCATGATATCATGCTATCTAAGCACTTGAAATTTTTTGATGAGAAGCATAAGACAGTGAAAAAACTAAAGTATAACTTTGTTTTCTGAAATTCCACATACTCTAAAAGCAAACTCAGACTTAATTTTTTAAGTAGTCCTTTTTCATAATCTTTTTCTTTTAACTACTGAATCATTGATTTAACAGCTAATGAATTAGGAAGCATTTCACCGTAAGTGAATTTCTTACAAATACCAAAATTAATTATGTCAATATCTCTGAAGGCCACTGGAAGGACTAATAAACTATCTACTTTTTCAAAACTGGAAGCTAATTCAATTGCAACTTTGTCAGTTTGGAAGCCTAAGAAAAGAATCTCATGAATTACACTAGAAATTTAAGCTAGTAACTTTAACAAAAGAAAAAAAAGTAAAGATTAACATCAAAGAAGTAGCATTTCTCATCCTCTTCTATCACAGAGAGATTCAACTATGAGTGCCTTTAAAGTAAAAAGTTTCCTTTGGTCAAAATCAAAACCAAAGAGAGTTAATTATGGACTAAAATAACATCTTTCCTTGTACAGTCTAATGCAGAGGCTCTCCATTAGGGGCACAGAGAGCGTCCCAACCCCAGAACAACTGGCAACACCTAGAGACAATGTTTACCATCATAACTAGGAGGGGATGCTAAACTGTCTGGTTCTCAGGTATTTTCCAAGCCCCTCCTAAGAACACTGTGTGTATTTTCCACCTTATGACAGTAAGTAAGCCCCCTAAAAAGAAACACTCACTGAGATGCAGCTTGGTGGCATGAGGCCAAATAACTGCCTTCCCACCTCAAACTGACCCAAAAAGACCCATTAAGCTGGGGGTCACAGACGTGTGCAGAGTTTCAACACCGGATGCTATCAGACAAAAACCCCAGGCTGGTCTAAAGTCAAACATCATGACTAAACAAGATTTCTCTGCCTGCCACTGCCAACTCAGGAAGTTGACTTAATACAAATCAATCAAAGACAAATCTACAACATGCCCACTACATTTTTAAGACAACTGTAAAAAATGTCCAAAAGTCTGGTAGAGTCGCTGAACTGTTAGACCCTTCATCAGAATAAATGGGCTTCAAGTGGAGCTGAGGCTGAACCACTACCAGGAGAGGAGGCTCTCCAATGCCCATCTCTGTGTAGGGGGCTGAGAATGGCACCAAGAGACATCCACCCAGAGAGCAGAGCTAGAGACCAGCGAATGAGAATGAGGAAGGCATTCCCGAGCAGAAAGAGAGAATTCTTATTCCTACTGTGGTCCAGCCATCCTGGTGTATGCTATTCTTCTTTCTCCATCTGGGCAGTGACTTTATGCCAGGTAACCAATTTCTCCTACACCACTGTATGCAGGGGTATGCTGGAACTATCTGAATTCACCGCTTATCACAGGCAGAGGTAGAAATGGCAGGCAGAGGAGAAGAAGTAAGAGGAGGCCTGAAGGGATTATTCATTTAAAACTAGAAACAGTGGAAACTCGCCTTTAGGTCACCACACTCTGGAGAAGAAAGAGAGATACTGGGTTTTGGTTTCAGGTGGAATAGTCAATGACAACTATGCTAACCATCAACATATTCTGTAGTTTGAAAAAACAGGTATGAAACAGGCCCCCCCAAAATAGATTCATATCAAGTTTTATACAAAACTTGGGAACCTAGTTATTTAGATTAACCCTTTCTCTCTCCCACCACCGATAGAGCTCATATTAAGTACACAAGAGTGCTGATAACTGCCATATCTGTTGAAGAGTAGGAAAACTAAAAAACAATGAATATACTTATTCAAAATGTGAACAAGGTAATGTTTCTGCCACTGTCAGGAAAAGAGAAATTAACCAACCCATGTAGACTACAGACACTGGGCTTTATTTCAGGGGCTCCGTATTTTCCATACCATTTTTGTAAGTAGTCCAGTGCCTCCAAACGAGCACCGATCTCAAAAGTGATTCCAGGACGATTTGGGGGCTTTTTACTCATCTTGAGATCCTATTCTTCAGGATTCTCTTTTCACTACTTCAAGAGAGGAAAAAAAAAAAGTTAGGTTCTGATACATAAAAGGCACAAATGATTAAACAATTTTTTAAACATTAAGTGAGAAGTTAAAATAACCACCAAATTTTTAAGAAATCTGAATGATGATTGCTAATAAAAGTACTGTGCAACTTGCAGGCAATCTTAGCAATAAATTAAGAAAAAGGACATTAAAAAGGTAACTACTTTAAAAGAATGAACAAATGAGAACTAACACTAATGGCTGAAGTGCTTTAAATTTTAACTTGAAAATATCCAAGAAAATTCTTCAAGATAACAGTTGAAAATGTTTTGCATCTTTGAAAAATCAAGACAACTGAGTGATCTGGCACATGACTACTGAAATTCTTGAGAGAATAAATTAACCAAGTTTTTCAACTAATATTTATTGAGTGCCTTATAAAGCACTTGATAAGACACTAAAGAACATAAAGATGAAAGAAAAGTACACACACTTCTAGTAAAAATTTTAGTAATTCCTCTAGTGATTAGGATTTTTCACCACCTATGATCTCCCACCTGGTAGCACATGATTAAATAATTTTAACTAACATAAAGTTGCAGAGGAAACCTCATTTTCTTCATATTCAATAAGCAACAATGACACAAGAGTTTTAACTCTGAGAACTTCTACTGTATTTATATATGGACAGTACCCACATTGGCAATAAAAGTGGCTGTAGTTCAAACAAACAAAAAACTACAAAGGAATACCTATTCCTCTCTAGACCATGGACATGCAGAATATTCACTATCATTTTGGCCAGTGGATGTTCAGCACACTTGGGAGTCTCTTTTTCACAAACTAGCACCTGAAGAAGGATGCATTTTGAGACAGCTTAACCAAAACATATTTAATCAGGAATAGAAACCTATTGCTAATGTGGGAGAGGAGAAATCCCTAAAACCTTTTTGAAATTAAGAATTACAAATATGACTATGCTCCCTCCCAATTTATAGAAGAAAACACACAACTGTACCATGCTTTTTCATTGGTTTTGTCACAAGTGAAAAGGGACAAAACAAAACAGCAAGCATAAAAACCAACTGCCCTTTTCTCTTAGAAAGAATCTGCTAGGTAAGGGAAAGTACATACCATAAAAAAAAATATGTAAAAATCAAACATAAATACTCATGGAGTGGCAAGCAGGGGGGAGATGGAGGCAGGGATGATATCCTCCTGCCGGCCATGGCAACAGCGAAGATTAGTGCATTAAAGTTAACAGCAGGCTCAGCCAAGGGCATTCAGTATAAAAGAAACACTAGTATGAATATTTTTAATAACGGTTTGATCAGTGCCGCAACATCCAAGGCGGTTACTTAAACATTTTGCGTAGAAATCGAATCCACTTTTCCTGCTGTTCTTCACAAGGAAAACTTAGGATGGGTAACCGACCAGTTACACTAACATTTTCTAGGATCAAACTTAGAACCCTCAAGAAGTGACAAAGTTAGGACATACAATCCTCTCAGAGGTGCTTCCGGGTGAGGTTTCAGAAAAAGCAAGATTTCCTTTTCTTGAATGGAGAGGGGCAGGTGGGGAGGGATGTGAGTTTAAGGAAAAGTAAGACAAAGTAAACAGTTCTATTGAGGGGTTAAAACTTGAAGCAAAAGAGAAAGGGGGACAGAGAGAACGAAGAGGGTAAAAAAAAAAATTGGAAAGGAAAACGAACAAGAAAGCAAAAAATATATAAGGACTGTGAAACTTGTGGACCTGACAAACGGCGGTAAGAGAAAATTTAGCTAGAAGACCAACACTGGGAGAGTGAAGCCGGGGTCAGGGAATGGCCTCGGGGCCAAAGAAACGGTGTTGGTTGGAAGGAGGGGGGTGGTTGGTGTTGCGGGGCGGGAGGGAGGTGACCAGAGGCCGACAGGAAAGGCTCAGACCCGGCTCGCAGGGTGTAGGAGACGCCTCCGGGTTTGACAGCCGTCCGGCCCCCGTCGAGAGGCGGCGGGGGAAGGAAGGGAGGGGGAGACGGAGCGGCGGCGCCCAGACAATAGGGGCGGCGAGTTACGGGGAGGGACGCGGGCCAGAGACAAGACACCAGCGCGGGGGTGTCCCGGTCGGCCAGCCGGGGGTCTCGGCGGGCTCCAGGCTCTGCTGCCGCCGCTGTCTCTTACCGACTCGGCCTCCTCTTTTTTGCACAGTTGTCCGGCTGTCCGGGGCCGAGCCGGGAGGCGAACAGGACGGCCAGCCCGGGCCTCCGCCACCGGCCTCCGCCCAGGCAGCGGTCGCGGAGGGAGCAGGATCGGAGGGAGCCGGAGCCGCAGCGCGGGCTCGGTCCCGAGGTCGCGCCGGGTAGGGAGCAGGTCCGAGCGCTCAAGCCCGCTCGATGTCCGCTGCCATCGCCTCCTCAGCCGCCGCCGCCGCCGCCGCCGGCCAGCCCTGACGCGACGCCGGGCCCGGCGACGTCAGCCACCCGCGACGCGCCGGAAGCGGGCCTGGGCGCGTCACGTGACGCAAGAGGGTTGGGCGCGGGCCGCGCGGCCGATTGGAGGGCCGCTCTAGGAGGCGGGGCTTTGCGGCAGTTGGCTGACCGCTGGCTGCAGGGACCCTGGTTAGCAACCGAGGAACGCGGGCCCAGGCACCTCATTGGCAGTTGTGAAGTGTTTAACCTTTGGGAGATGAGGCCTAAGCCCACTGACTGTTAATGCTGTTGATTTGTTGTTACCCGGACTCTCAAAATTTCCTCAATCGCTGCATCCTGGGCAAACTTTTGTATTGATGTATGCACACTGCACCCCCGTTCCACGTAAAGAATAGAGCAAGTGGTTACTCTTATAAAAGTGAATAAACGTCTATTGAATGCCTCCTTTATGGCAGGCACTGTGCTGTGAGTGCATCACATGACAACTACAATCGCACAATTGTATTCCTTTATAGGCGATCCTTACAACACAAAAGGCAAATATTACTAAGACATTTTGTGAGGGGTTGCTTCAATAGTAGAACTGGACATGGAACAACAGACTGGTTCCTGATAGGAAAAGGAGTACGTCAAGGCTGTATATTGTCACCTTCCTTATTTAATTTATATGCAGAGTACATCATGGGAAATGTTGGGCTGGAAGAAGCACAAACTGGAATCAAGATTGCCGGGAAAAATATCAATCACCTCAGATATGCAGATGACACCACCCTTATGGCAGAAAGTGAAGAGGAACTCAAAAGCCTCTTGATGAAAGTGAAAGTGGAGAGTGAAAAAGTTGGCTTAAAGCTCAACATTCAGAAAACGAAGATTATGGCATCTGGTCCCATCACTTCATGGCAAATAGATGGGGAAACAGTGGAAACAGCGGCAGACTTTACTTTTTTGGGCTCCAAAATCACTGCAGATGGTGACTGTAGCAATGAAATTAAAAGACGCTTACATCTTGGAAGGAAAGTTATGACCAACCTAGTAGCATATTCAAAAGAAGAGACATTACTTTGCCAACAAAGATCCATCTAGTCAAGGCTATGGTTTTTCCAGTGGTCATGTATGGATGTGAGACTTGGAGTGTGAAGAAAGCTGAGCGCCGAAGAATTGATGCTTTTGAACTGTGGTGTTGGAAAAGATTCTTGAGAGTCCCTTGGACTACAAGGAGATCCAACCAGTCCATTCTGAAGGAGACCAGCCCTGGATGTTCATTGGAAGGACTGATGCTGAGGGTGAAACTCCAATACTTTGGCCACCTCATGCGAAGAGTTGACTCATTGGAAAAGACTCTGATGCTAGGAGGGATTGGGAGCAGGAGGAGAAGGGGATGACAGAGGATGAGATGGCTGGATGGCATCACTGACTCAGTGCACATGAGTCTGGGTGAACTCCGAGAGTTGGTGATGGACAGGGAGGCCTGGCATGCTGCGATTCATCGGGTAGTAAAGAGTCGGACACGACTGAGCAACTGAGCTGAACTGCCCGTGAGGGATGGGTGCAGCTGAAGAACCTATGACTAAACTGAAGTGACTTTCCTAAGAATAGGGCTTCCTTGATGGCTCAGAGGCTAAAGAATCTGCCTGCAATGCGGGAAACCCAGGTTCAATCCCTGGTCTGGAAGATCCCTTGGAGAGGGCATGGTAACCTAAGAATAAATAAAGAATGATAGCAGAACTACTTTTCTTGAACACCTGCTGCCGCTGATGCTGCTGCTAAGTCGCATCAATCGTGTCCAACTCTGTGCTACCCCATAGACGGCAGCCCACCAGTCTCCGCCATCCCTGGGATTCTCCAGGAAAGAACACTGGAGTGGGTTGCCATTTCCTTCTCCAATGCATGAAAGTGAAAAGTGAAAGTGAAGTCACTCAGTCATGTCTGACTCTTAGCAACCCCATGGACTGCAGCCTCCTAGGCTCCCCTGTCCATGGGATTCTCCAGGCAAGAGTACTGGGGTGGGGTGCCATTGCCTTCTCCAGCTTGAACACCTACCATAACTCAAACTCTGTACTGGTTACAGAACAAAGCGTCCCTACTGTAAGGGAAACCAACAAGTGAACACATTGAAAGAATTTTGAGATAAACATCTTTTTTCTCTTTCCAGGTTGCCACTCTGATCCTCAAGCTTTCTAAATGCAACACTGCCTACAAACAACACAATACTCTTATCACACTTTAGATAGTGGAGTTAAAATAGAAAAGTATCACTCTTTAAGCTTCCAGTATAGTGAGATTCAGTAACTTAAATAATTACATCCATATCCTTTATTCAACAGACATTCAATCAGCTCTTACTATGTTACTAATAGCTACTGAATTACAATGAAAGATGGTAATACACAGGAAAGATATAAATAAGACAGTCTCTGTGGACATTTGTCGTCTTGGTTTTTCTGTTGACCAGTATCTGAAATCCTTTTCCATCTTTGGGAAATTTCCCATCATGGTTGTCATTAGAACAGTACACCATATATTTCCAGAATCTTCTGTACACGTGGCAAGTTTATATTTTGCACCCTCCTTAGAATTATGTGTGACCATTCGATTTGCTCTGGCTAATAAAATGAAATTGGAAGTTTTGTCACAGCCAGCTGGTAATTTAAAAAGCCAGTTCACCAAGCTATCTGTGTCTGGCACAGTGAAATGCAATTTCTGAGATGGTTACTGTTCTAACAACTCATATTCTATTAAGATTATGATGATGCTAATCCACAATTTATATATAATATAAGGAAAAAATAATTGTTGGTTTAAGCTATTGAATTTTGAAAGTTGTTTGTTACATAATGAAAACTGACATATATACCCACCTTATGAGTCTTAGGGCAAAAACTCAACCTTGCACAAAATAAGATGAAAATATAAGAAACTCATGTTCTCAGTTTCCCTTGCAGCTAAAGTTCTGTTCTCAGCTATACCAATTAGCCTCTCTCACTGAGAACTGTGTATCAGAAACTGCTAGTGATGCTCAAAATGAGAAAAAAAAATTTTCCAGCCGCACTGGCAATACCAGTAATCACATTTCTGATTTCAGTCCAGAGCTAACTAACTGAACCCTGGCAAAATCTGTACTGACCCACAAACCAGTAGGTGAGAAAAAATATGTATATTTGTTGTTTTACCTCACTGAAAATTTAAGGTTGTAATTTAAATAGAATACATACATGAAGGATAGCAGAGATTCTATCCAATCTCCACAGTTGTCTGACAATCTACCAATCTACCTGAACAGATGATTCTTCCATTTTAACTGGAATTTAGCAAGAGATCCCTCCAATAATGTAATTTGAAAGAAAATAAATGGAAACTAGTTCTAATGTAAATGATTTCTGGCTTGAGTGGATTGCATGGGTGATTCTTTCAATGGAGTCAATACCTTCCTTTAAAGGGCTCCTTGGAAATGGACAGGGCTGGATTGGCAGGGCGCGGTGGGGGCAGGGAGGGGGATGTGAGTGTGTGTAATTTTAGCTGTCACATGCCTGGGGTAAGGCACTGCAGAAACTGAGTGGGGAGGGACCCCACATTAGTGGGGAGAGCAACCAACCTCCAGGAATGCATAAGTTACTCTCATACCTTGAAGAATTTCCATAGGTCATACATGACTTTTGAATGCTTCTCCAAATATTCATATAGGTAAAAATAATAACAATAATAATTTAAAAAAAGAAACTGTTCACCATTTTCACAGAATAGAACTCAGTCTTGTAAGCACACAATATTTTTGCAAGGTTTTAATATATACTCCATTTTCAAGGACTGAAACCACTATATAACGTGACAGAAGGCTCTCCTCTTTGTATATTACCAAGAATTTACTTGTCACCAATGGCAGGGCCACTCATAGTAGTTGAAGCACTAATAGAACACACCTATGTCAGTCTGCATTTTACAGCTGTTACATTCAGGATAAACCTAAATTTCTCTGCTAGCACTTGACCACTTTATTGTGGCTCTGTGAGTCGAGGCTGAACACCTATATACTGAGATGTATATTATTTTTATTGAGTTATTTTCATAAATAATGTTTTTTTAATTTATCATATGACATTGTATTGATTTTTTTAAAAAAATCAATGTGGAGTTTTTCTATGTGAAGCTTGATTATCTTATTTATGGATTTAATTTCAGAGAAGTACAGTGGATCTTAACATATTATTAGCTCTAAAAAGGGGACATTAAGTCCTATAAGATTGATAGAAAGCTCATATAGGCTATCATTGCTGCTTTTGACTCTAGAAAGTCAAAGGTCAGAAACAGGAAAGGGATGCAAGATATAGAAAAGTCTAGAGCTGACTCCCCAGCTATACAGTGAAGCTATGCATCGCCCTGTCCTCTCTGTTCTCTCCCACCCAACACACCCCTCATCCAGATGGTAAATGTTAGCCATCAGCCACTTCATCTCCAAATTTAGATAGAAAGAATTTACAGCTGTGTTTGAGTAGAACCAAACAAGCAGTGGGCAAATTATCTTGAAACAAGGGTCCTTAGATAGAAATCACTGAACTAAATTCCTCCAACATTAAAAATATGCATATGGAACCATAACATCTCCTGGAATAGTCGAGAACTGTATATACCTAACTTAAGAAAAGAAGTCATTACTAAACACCAGGTATTCCTTAATTACATATAAAACACAAGAAAGCTATTTTGTGTGTATTGCTTTAATATACAAAATTAGCATCAGTGAAGAAAATTGTAGCAATTTAAATTTTTAAAAAATAGACTGGTAGAAACTTAACATACTGCAAGAAACATCCTTTGCACATTATCTATTCCACTTACAAATCTTTGAAAATGGCTCTAATGTCACATTCTTCACCTGCCAAAGAATTTGGTTCTCTTGTCTCTCTAGCACCGTATCCTTTAATCAGTTGACCAGAAGTGATAGTTGTTTCAGAATTAATCTCTAGCAGTTTGGCCCTTAGACCCAATATGAACCTGCCAGAGCAATATCATCTCTCCCGTATATTCACACACAGAGTTCTACTCACATTCCTAATGCATTTCCCATTGGGATTCTGGGTTCATAGGCTGCTTTCCTAGAATGAGTCAGCCCTGAGAACGATGAGACATTCTAGACAACTTTATTTATTTTACTGTAAGTTTATATGCTATTCCAAAGCTACCTGGGTTCCTGAGATTTTTGAGGATTTTGGACTTGGCAGTAATTAATGATTTCAGTCTCTGCTAGTAAAGGTCATAAAATAGAAAAAAAAGTTTGGCTCAGAAAAAACTTGGAAAAACACAGTAAGAGGCCTGAATGATAAAGAACTTGTATAGATTGCCCTGAAGCAATGGAGAGACCATAAAATTTATCATCCAAACCAGGGACAATTTTAAGAATGGGAAGAAGTGCTATTAATAATTATACCAGAACAACAGGTGGATATCTGGGCAGTCCTGGACAAACTGAGACATATGATCATGCTACATAAAGTAGGAAAGAAAAAAAAAAGGAGAGAAATAAGAGATTTCCTAAATGGAAAAGAATCGAATATGAAATAAACTCCTGGTTCCTCAATGAATTTTCCCATTTTTGATAACTAAGCAAAGGATGAGCTCTTTACTTCCCATGTCAATGGGCTGCCCAGGTGGCTCTAGTGGTAAAGAACCTGCCAGCCAATACCGGAGACATAAGAGCCGTGGGTTCAGTCCCTGGGTCAGGAAGATCCCGTGGAGGAGGGCGTGGCAACCCACCCCACTATTCCTGCCTGGAGAATCCCATGGATAGAGGAGCCTGGCGAGCTACAGTCCATGAGGTCACAAAGAGTCTCACGGGACTGAAGTGACTTGCCATGCATGCACGCACCACGCTAATACTTTGAAGTTCCTCTGATTCTGATTATTGGTGTTTACTGTTATCACTTGCATGAACCCTCTGTGTTTCTCTAGCATTGGTCCCTCAGTCATTGACATTAGACCCACTCAGGCTGTTTGTTAAAATGCAAGTTCATGGGCCCTAACCTGTATCTTGGCCACAGAGATTGAAAATCTGCGTTTTAAAAGCATTCCTAAATGATTCTTATGTACATGGAAGTTTCATACCTGCAGAGTGTTAAGAGTTTTGTGGTTGCAGGAGACAAATTCAATACAAACAGACCTAAGCACAAATGGAATTTCTGTTTGTGGAATTAAAAAGGGAGATGGGATATTTTGCCTTCGGGGGTGGTTTGAATTAGGGATCAAATAATAATACCTTGCACTCTGCTTTCTATGGATTAGCTTGATTCTTGGGATCCACATCCAGGTCCCCAACAGCTTCCAACTTGTCACTGAAACATCCTAAAGAACATACAAATGTGTCCTAGACATCATTCTCTCATTGGTCTAAATTTAATCAGGTGCCCAATTCTGAGCCAAATGTAGTGACCTTGGAAATGACTTATACTGATTTGTCATGAACCTGGGTCCAATCCCCAACCAAGCCAGTGGAAATGGAGCGTAGCCCCAACCTCAAGGACTGAAAGAAGGGGATAAGTGGGTCCTTTAAAGAAAATAGAGGTGCTGTTACTGGAAAGAAAATGGGAAACAGACAACAAAAACAACTGATATTCCTTGCCACTGACTTATACTGACTCTAACTCCAAATGACAGTTTACAGCTGCTAACTTGTTCTCTACATCTGTGAGTCGTCTGCTTCTTTTTTGTTATGTTCACTAGTCTCTTGTATTTTTTGGATTCCACATATAAGTGATATAATACAGTATTTGTCTTTCTGTCTAACTTGTTTCACTTCGCATAATGCCAAGTCTATCCATGTTGCTGCAGATGGCAAAATTTTCATCCTTTCTTTATGGCTGAGTGGGTATTCCATTATATTCCGTTCCCCATATACCACATGATCTTCATCCATTCATCTGTTGATGCATATTCTTTCTAGTTTTGATTCAAATTCTGACAAATCAAAGACGGCATGCTACTTCCAATTCCTCCACAGCAATTATTGAACATTGGCAATGTGCCAAGTTCAGCGCTAGGCCCAAGAAGCATAAGGATGAATAAGCTTAATTCTTGAGCAAAGGCATTAATAGTGTAGTCCAGTAGATCAACACACTAACAAGTCATCTTGATACAGCATGAAGGCATATTCAGGGTCAAAATATGTGCTCTAACTGGTCACTTGCAATTTGACTAAGTATCTGTCCTGTATCAGACTGGTTTCAAAGAGGAAAAGGAGTATGTCAAGGCTGTATATTGTCACCCTGCGTATTTAACTTATATGCAGAGTACATCATGAGAAACGCTGGATGGAAGAAACACAAGCTGGAATCAAGATTGCCAGGAGAAATATCAATAACCTCAGATATGCAGATGACACCATCCTTATGGCAGAAAGTGAAGAGGAACCAGAAAGCCTCTTGATGAGAGTGAAAGTGGAGAGTGAAAAAGTTGGCTTAAAGCTCAACATTCAGAAAACGAAGATCATGGCATCTGGTCCCATCACTTCATGGCAAATAGATGGGGAAACAGTGGAAACAGTGTCAGACTTTATTTTGGGGGGCTCCCTCAAAATCACTGCAGATGGTGATTGCAGCCGTGAAATTAAAAGACACTTACTCCTTGGAAGAAAAGTTATGACTAACCTAGATAGTATATTCAAAAGCAGAGACATTACTTTGCCAACAAAGATCCGTCTAGTCAAGGCTATGGTTTTTCCTGTGGTCATGTATGGATGTGAGAGTTGGACTGTGAAGAAGGCTGAGCGCCAAAGAATTGATGCTTTTGAACTGTGGTGTTGGAGAAGACTCTTGAGAGTCCCTTGGACTGCAAGGAGATCCAACCAATCTATTCTGAAGGAGATTAGCCCTGGGATTTCTTTGGAAGGAATGATGCTAAAGCTGAAACTCCAGTACTTTGGCCACCTCACGTGAAGAGTTGACTCATTGGAAAAGACTCTGATGCTGGGAGAGATTGGGGGCAGGAGAAGGGGACGACCCAGGATGAGATGGCTGGATGGCATCACTGACTCAATGGACGTGAGTCTGAGTGAACTCCGGGAGTTGGTGATGGACAGGGAGGCCTGGCGTGCTGCAATTCATGGGGTCGCAAAGAGTCAGACACGACTGAGCGACTGAACTGAACTGAACTGAACTGATCTGTCCTGTTGGTCAGGACCAGAAAACAATATCAATATCTCCAAGGCAACTGTCCAGACACTCAGAAGAAAGAGGGTTCTGCCTGTGGGGGATGGGAGAGGGTTGGACCAGGGCAGAGAACTTGTTAGGTCATGTGTTGCCACAGTGCACAGTTTTGTCTTAGTGAAAAAACACTGAGGCAATCCAACCTTGTGGTCAGGTATTAGATTACTTCCTCTTTTGCAGTTTGCAAAACATTTAGCAGAGCCAGTGTCCCCAAGAAAAAGGTAAACATCCTTTGATTTCCTTTATTTTCTTTCCTTTTTATTTATCTATTTTTGAGAACTATAAGTACCATGAAGATCATAGGAGACTATATATTTGAAGGAAATCAATCCATTAATGTATTTCTTTCCGTTGTCTTTTAATGGCAACTTAAAATAAGAAAGCGTATGAAAACCAGAAATTAAGAATACCAGAAATTGTATGTTAGACCTGACACTCAGAGTGGTTGGGGTCTAGACACTTCTCTGATTTTCCTTTCCTCACACGTACATGAGAATCTCAAGTCTACTTCACGGAGTTGTAATGAGGATTAAATTAGAAGGAAGCAGCCTTACATGTTTTCCAAATGATAATTGATACACAAATGCCAGATGTTTCTAAATGTTCCTTTCTCACCTTTCATGCAGACCCTTATACCTGATCACTGTCATCTCTGGGGGTTCTCCAGTTCCCTGTCTGTGATTCTATGAAAACACACATTTTCTGAAGACTCACTCTGCTTCAAGTCCTCTATTTGCTGCTGGAGATCACGGAGATGAGTAAGGCACTGTTCTTGCTGCCAAGAATGCAAGCTTTTATTAAGACTTTATTACAGGCCTTTCACTAACTAATCAGTCTCTCTCTGTCTTCCTCCTCTACAAACTCCCCTCCCCTCAGTTTGTCAGTCTGTTTCTTGTCTCTCTCCAACTCTCCCTTTAAAAATTACTCCCATGACAATTAGAACGGCAAGAAGTAGTATGTAAATTCTAAAAAGACACAGTAGTAACAAAGGCAGTTTGAGAACATCAGTTTTAAGAAAATCTAATGTAGGACTTCCCTGGTGGTTCAGTGGTTAAGAATTTGCCTGCCAGTGCAGAGTATGTGGATTCCATCCCTGGTCCGGGAAGATTCCACATGTTGTGGGGAAACTAAGCCATGCACCACAGCCACTGAGCCTGCACTCGAGAGCCCAGGAAGCACAGCTGCTGAAGCCAAAGCACCTTGAGCCTGTTCTCTGCAACAAGAGCAGGCACCCAATGAGAAGCCCGCTCACAACAACTAGAAAGCAGCCCCCACTTGCTGCAACTAGAGAAAAGCTCAAGCTGCAATGAAGACCCAGCACAGCCAAAAATAAATAAATTTTTTAAAATGATTGACTATGTTTTTGACAGATTACAGCCAAAGAGGTACTGGCTTGGTATCAAAGACATAACAATTCAGGATTTAGAGGACTTCTGCCACTTTCCTACTCCTAGGAACAGAGAGTGGGCTGAGAAAGTTGCTCTGTTCCCCAAAATAGGCATATTCCCTAATCTTCAGAGGTAGTCAAGGAGAGTAAGGAAAAGGAGTGACTTACTTTCCAGGGGGTAAAACCAAGAGCCACAGATAATTGCCTGGGTGGCCACACCTCGGGAGCAGAACTAGGGTCTCATCAGGAGCATCTTCCATTTGCTGGGTGTAGGGCTCTTGCAGTGTCTGACCATTCAGTTATAGAATTTCTATGGAACAGCCATTGCTGTGTGTCTGCCATTAATCCCCTTTCTAAAGGGGAAAGTTTAGGGGGGAAATATCCTTTTCTTCTTCCAGTATTGAATGTTGGGTGTAGGGGGCAAGATGGTTCAGAGATCTCCATATAAAAAAGAACCAATATAGAAATATTAGAAGATTCTAGACTTGAAATCTGTGGTCATGATTGAATGGGATTTGGGGGTGCTCTCTGTGGAGACACATCCTCTCCGCATTTTTGAAAGTTAGAGAGGAGGTAAATATTTGTGACCGAGGTTGAAGGCTATAAATTACATAATCATTTCAAGCTATTCCCTTTCTTCCCTACATACATCTACTCCAGTCCCCATTCATTGCCTTGTGACTTGCAGTGCTTTCCGTGGAGACGTGTACTTGCCCCGCTGACACTGAGGCTGACTGCATGATCTGCTTTAACCAATAAAATACAAGTGTAAATGTCAAGTGCCAACTCAAGACATGTCCTCCCCACCCCACCCCCAGGGGCTGATCCACCAGCCTGGTTCCTGGAATAAAGGCCTGAGGGGCAGAGCTGCAGCCAACTTGCAGCTGACATAGGGCAAGATGTGTTGGCCAGATTCAAGCTAAGAAGCAGAATCATCAGGAACGATGGAAAGTATGAGTTTTTAAAAAATAAGCATTGAATCTTAGACAATTTTATTTTATTTTTGCAGATATGATTATTATTACTGTTTAAGAAACTTGCTTTTAGAAGAGAGTTTTATTTTGGTGACAATATCAAGTCTGTGAAAATGCAAGGTATAGATAGATATACCTTAGATATATTGAAAAAAAATCTGTTGCCCTTGTTTACCACTAATCACACAGTTGGCTGGTAGAAAGATGTGAGTTACTGAAATGAACAGTGTAAACATGTGTGATCAATCATCCACACAACAGGAAGAAAAATTGGGCTCCTTACCATTTGCTTATAAAGATGCTACAAGGAAATGTGTGGTTATTGGAGGAGGTCATGGACAGAATGTGACCAAAGGGTGACCTGTGGGCTGGATCCAGCCAGTGGAAGGTTACTCACCCTTCCTACCCCCAAACCCCCACCCTCTGTCTTTGGAATATTTGTTCTGTCCACTGTTCCTGCCAAGCAAGTCACTTTCAGTGATGCAGCTTTAAGAGAGTAAGTAAGTTGTTATTGGGACAACCTGGACTGAATACATGACTAAATCCAGTTAAAACATCTATATAAACTTTGGAGATTCAGTTGGGTGGATACAGAGATCTACTCATCTTGTGATACTCAAGACAAGTCTTGGAGGTAGGTTCCATTGTTTATTCAGCGTGCCAAATACCAGTCTGGAGTTCTCTGCCTCCTTCTTTGGTATGTCCTTGCTTTCTGTGTGTGGGGGCCAGGTTGTAAACCAAGAGTGTGGTCCAGACAATCTGAGATTATGTTAGGTATACATGTTCTGTTTATACAGTTTCTTTGCATTAGGTTTTTGAGGGAGAAGGGAACAATTTTGACACTAGTAAGAAAGTTTCAGTTTATTTTTTTTGTTGCAGGGATGCTGAACCGGAAGTTATAAGGGGATTGGTCTGGATTAAACAGTTGGCAGGAAGTAGGGTGAGTGGGGACCACTGGAATCCCTGGAGAACCAGCTGGAACATGACTCCATCTATCACTAAAACCCACGTTGACCTCTTCCCATCTCTAAGCCTCCAACTTCATTGCCTTTATTGCCCTACTATAGAGCCACTCTCACTCCTGGACCAGGATTTGGGAAGCTGAAGGAAGCCATCCCTCAGGGATCAGAGCTTTGGGTCCAGTCCATTCAGTGAGCCAGTAGGTAGGTCTGTGAAATTTTGCATGGGCGACAATGAGGCCTGAGCCACATGGACCTTCTGAGGAATACCATGTATCCTGCTGAATCCTCACCTTCCAACTCTTGTACTAATTGCAATTCTGGCCCATCCTAGCTAGGGACATACAGAGAAAGAATTCTGAGACATATGGTCAGTTTAACCATATTGACACATAAAGCCACATTGTGGGACAATATGTGATAATTATTACAAGCTACTAAGACTTGGGCTTTGACTTTTACTATGTATGCTCAGTCACTCCATTGTGTCCAACTCTTTGAGACCCCATGGACTATAATCCACCATTCTCCAGGCAAGAGTACTGGAGTGGATTGCCATTTCCTACTCTAGGTGATCTTCCCAACCCAGGGATCAAACCGGCATCTCTTGTGTCTCCTGCATTGGTAGTTGGATTCTTTACCACTGTGCCACCTGGAAAGCTATAGTTCTGCCCTGAGAAAGAACTATTTGCATCTAAAAGATCAGTAGGAGAGACAGTGGCTGGGGAAGGAGATGGCCAGGGCAAAGGAAATAGCGTGTTCAAAGAGTTTGAGGTGGGACTAAGCTGGAGAACCTGAAAAAACAAAAAGACACCATGACTGAATTCTAGAAAGATGGGGTGTGGTGAGGGAAAGAGAGGCTGGAAAATAGGCAGTACTGGACCTCCCAGGACCTTGTAGATACTGGAAGGGACTTTGAACTTGATCTGAGAGAGGAGCAATGACAAGCCACTGAAGAATTTAATCAGAGGAACAACGTAATCAGATATTTACGTTGTAGAGATCATTCTGGCTGTGGCTTAGAGCAGCAGTCCCCAACCTTTTTGGCACCAGGGACTGGTTTCGTGGAAGAAAGTTTTTCCACATATAACGGTGGGGTGGGGGGTGTTTTCCAGATGATTCAAGCGCATTACATTTATTGTGCACTTCATTTCTATTATTATTACATCAGCTCCAGCCTCAGATCATCAGGCATTACATCCCAAAGGTTGGGGTCCTGGATTTGGGGAATGTATTCGGAAAAGGCAGGTGGCAGAAAGTTGGTACTGAAGTCCAGATGAGAGAAGGTGGCCTCTGGAGTGCCAGAACTGACAGTGGAGATGGAGAGAGTCTCATTCAAGGGCTACAGAGGGAATACTGTTGACTGCTCCTAGTCTCCTGACCTGAGCAATTGAATGGAAGGTGATGCCATTCAATGAGACACAGAAATCCAGAGGCAGGTGAGGCTTAGGTAGGAAGGGAAATCATGAGTACTGGAAGGAGTTAAGCGAGCATGCAAGCATGTTTATTTATTGCTTATAGTATTTTAAAATTGATTAATTCATGACATGCACCAAGTAATATTAGCACTTCCCAAAGTGTACTCACTAGCATCCTGCTCATCAAAAAACAGTGTATGAACTACAGTGTTTTCACCAGGAGCTTGTTGTGTGTGTGTGTGCTTAGTCGTTCATTCGTGTCCGACTCTTTGCTCACAAAGCTCTTTTGTCAGTGGTGATTCTCCAGGCAAGAATACTAGAGTGGGTTGCCATGCCCTTCTCCAGGGCATCTTCCCAACCCAGGAATCAAACTCAGGTCTCCCACATTGCAGGCAGGTTCTTCACTGTCTGAACCACCAGGGAAGACCAGGAACTACTTATAAACACAGAATCTCTATTGCTACTTTAGACCTACTCACTTCTACAAAATCCCCAAGTGATTCACAGTGCATTAAAGTTTCTGAGACACAGACTTAGAACCAAGTTTTATGAGATGTTATGTGGCCAAAAGGTTTCCAAGGAATATTAGTTTCATAAGTGATGAGAACAGGTGTCTTTTGAGTAGTTTCAAAGCCCATTATTGCTTAAAGAATTTATAATGATTTCTATTTTGAAAACTTATTTTTTCTAGAAGCTTTTTATAAAACTACTTTTAAAAAATTACTTTACAATCATACTGAGGCATGATTGACATAGAAAAAAGCTGAACATATTTAATGTACACAATCTAAGTTTAGAGATAAATATACACCCACGAAACCACCACTAAAATCAATGCCAATAAATAATATCCATCACCTTCAAAAATTTCCTCCTGCTCTGTCTATCCACTATCTATCTATCAATCTATCATCTGTTTTGTGATAGGTCACTTAACATAAGATCTGTGTTCTTAGCAAGTTTTTAAGTATGTAATGCAATATTGTTAATTGTAGGTATTATGCTGTTCAGTAGATCTCTAGGACTTGTTTATCTTTGTATAAACTTTGCATCTTTTGACCAACACTCCCCTGTTTTCTCCTCCTCCCAGTCCCGGGCAACCACCATTCCACTTTTATAAAGCTTACTAACCTGGTTGTTGGCTGCATTCTTGGCTCAACACCTCAGGACAACTTTTGAGACAACTTTCAGATCCTTGCCATGCTTGCTTCTCTAACATGACAGCTTGCTCCATCCAAGTACGTAAGACAAAGTGGTAAGACAAATGCCTCCAACTTTTGTAACCTAATCATAGTAGTGGCAACCCATCACTTTGTCTTGTTCTATTTAGAAGAGGCAAATTATTAGCCTCAGCCTCCACTGAAGAGGAGGGGATTTTGCAAAGGATTCTTAGGGGTCAGCTTTGAAAGCTGCCGACCACGGACTAGATGGGCTTGCCTCCTAATAGCTTCTCCTGCCTGGGGGTGTTCTACAGAAGGCTCTACCTTTGGCATAACCTCAGGGGGGAAGGAAACCCCCAAGAAAGAACGAGATTAACTTTTCTGCAGCCTGGTGACTGGTGCCTCAGAAGGGAAGCTGATTTATAGAAAACAAACAAGGAATCCATCTCGGACATCTGAGCTGAGGACTCACTTGATTCTCATTTTTTTAAACCTCATTTAATGTTCCAGGCCATCCTGTAACATATATATTATTACATTTATAAATGTAATGAGAAAGTTACAACCCAGAGGTTAAGTCATAAACTGGGGACATAGCTAGTATGGCAGACAGAGTTTATATCTCTGTCTGTGTGACTCTCCATTACCCTATGCAACTCAGTATTGATGGAAGGTCTATTTCTTTTATCACTGACAACTGCAGGCTTTGTAGGGACCCTACAATAGCATCTGGTGCTTCCCTAGTAGTTCTGATGGTAAAGAATCTGCCTGCAGGTCAGGAGACCTGGGTTCAATCCCTGGGCCAGGAAGATCCCCTGAAGAAGGGAATGGCAACTCACTCCAGTATTCTTGCCTGGAGAATTCCATGGACAGAGGAGCATGGTGGGGTACAGTCCATGGAGTTGCAGAGAGTTAGACATGACTGAGTGATTAACACTTTCATTTACACTAGCATAAAGAAGTTTTATAATAGCTGAAGAGTTTTCAGCTCTAGAAACATTTAAATATAAAATTTAAAAGGCTACTCACAGAGTTTCTTGAAAAGTCCAACCTTTGATGGATAAACATATTGGCACTGCAGACTTTTTCAGAAGATCAAGCTCTGGTATTTGATAGTCTTCTGAATTGAATAGCATCAATGCCTGGTCACCAATAACGATTGGGGCAAAGCATTACTATGCACTAAATGCATGCATACTAACTTGCTTCAGTTGTGTCCAACCCTTTGCAACCCTATGAGCTGTAGCCCATCAGGCTCCTCTGTCCTTGAGAGTCTCCAGGCAAGAATACTGGAGTGGGTTGCCATGCCCTGCTCCAGGGAATTTTCCCAACTACGCACTACTCATACTGAAAATGGCCAGAAGATGATAAGTGAGAGGTGCTGCTTTCCTGAAAGTTTTTCTTTTGTTCTTGCAGCTGGGGTGATGAGTTGGCGCAGAAGAGCATCCCTGGGGTGCCCGTGACGCATCCAGCTGGTCTGATTCATCCCCCACTGCTGGGGTAGGAGACCGCTTTAATCTCCACCATGTTCCTCAGCGTGAGCGCCACTGATGTGAGTCGCACAGGAAGTGTGACCTCATTGTGCCTCTCAGCCTCTGGTTACGCAGGCTGTTTTTAAAAGAAAACAAGAGCAGTTGTAGGCTGCTTTCCAGAGAACTACATGCCCTTCTATTCTCGGAAACAGCCAAAGGAACAAGTGGCTGCTGAAGACAAAAGTTCCCTGCAAAAGCCTGCACAGGGAGATGCCTGCAGCTATCTATCAGGAGGAGGGAAAGACGGGGTTTCCCTTCCTTAAAAGACTTTTGCACCTGTTGATATGCTGTCATTATTTTCAGCTGAAGACCTGCTAAGTCCTGGATCTCTCTGCTGACTCTCAACCACAGGAAGCATCATATTTCAGTAACTATTTTGTCATTTATCAATTAGAAGAAGAGGTTGGGAACTTTCTTTGGAAGAAAGACAGACACACGGGCAAACTGCTTTTCAGGACAGATGAGTTGCTTTCGTAGAACTGATAGATGGGGTCTGTTTTCTTGAAAAGTCTTAGAGCTGCACCGGAAGTCTTTTTCAGTGTTACTAATATTTGATTAACTGTTAGCTCACAGTAGCCTGTTGTATTTCCATTAATAAGATGTAGCAGTAAGACCTTACTTTCTGCTGTGCAACTTGCTGGCTTAGAATTGAACTTGATGATTGGGGGAAACTAACATAGGGTAACTTGGGCTGGACAAAAATGGAAAGGATTAGTGACATACTAATGTACAGTATTGTAGAGCAAACAGTATTATTTTATATTCCAAACCATTGAAATCTATGCATATGCATTGATTTAGAGATCTTTCAGGGAATTGCAGAAAGTTCTCCTAATTTCTCTTAAGGTCCCTATAAGGCAGAATCTATATTGTCTGGCAGGTTTTGTGTCTAGTTTATTGAAAGAATCAATTTGAATCTATAGAATTATTCGGGTTTGCTTTAATTGTGTGACAGCTACAGAAACAATCCGTTAGTAGTTACCACATTTGAAAAAATGTGGATAGAGATGATGAATCAGAAAAGAATTTTTACTTACCTTACTATGCTGCTAGGATAATAACGTATACAAAATTGAATGATCAGTGGAAAGATCCATACAATGAGTGGTAAGTGATGAAAGTTTACATAATATACACACTTCTATATGTATTTAATTTGTAACTGAGAAAGTAAATTATATGTTCATAAAAGGTGAGTTTTGAAATCTGCCCAGCAATATACTATTTTTAGTGCAATGCTTCTTATGCTACTTGGAAATGTCCAGGCTGATAGTAATGATAAAGACCACCAGCCCTCTCTGTAGCTACCTGTCAGTGGTTTGAGGTGTTAGGCAAAAGACGGTCCCCAATCTTCTAGCATTGTTTGAACTTGATAATGAGGTTGAAGTGTGTCGGATGATAAAAATACAAATACATCTATTTAGAGAATTCTAAAACCATTTTTTTTTCGGATTTCTTGACCAAATAATTAATTTTCATTATTTTATTTTGAATACAGGTCAACCTTTGTAAGTTTTGCTTTCCCAAATAAAATGTTATCTTTATTTACAGGAAAAGACTATTTAGATGCACTGAGTGAGACAATGGAAAATGAAATATAAAATCATCGAGGCAGACACAAACTCAGTGGTCCTTCAACTCTGCCTTCAATTCCATTTATCTCTGTATTCTTTCAGTAAACAAATCTGACTAGTGCAATGAGTAGATGCCATCTGTTTTGGCATCATCCTTCTATTTTTAATACATAATCCACCCTTTTTTTCTTTTAATGTCTTGTGCAGAAAATCTGTGAAGTTTGAACAAACAGCCGTCCCAAGATGTACCAAATATCTCAACTGATGTCAACACCAGTAGCAAGTAAATGTAAGAGAACTGCTCTACGCAATTATCTTTTGAACGATTAGATTCCTTTTAGCAATTTCCCTGCTTTGATTTTGCTGATACTCATACCATTAACCATCTGTCAGTAGCTTGTGCTTCTTAAATGCCAGCGTTCACTTTGGCAATGATTTTGACTTCATTTCTTTCCTTGAGAGAAATGTGATATTTTTCCTTTTAGTAGGAAAAAAAATTACTTTTTTAAAAATGTCTGTGCATAAACGTGAAAGGAGATTGTTTATCAGCTACTATTAAGATGCAAAACGGTTTGTCTATAAAAAAATACTGAATGATTTTGATAGCTACTTACAGAAAATATGGGCGTTGTTAAAACGGTAGTGGTTTCAAATTTCTTCCTTCCTCTTGTCGTTTGCTTTTTCCCCAAACCCTGCTTCTAACCCTCCCTCACACACCTACAATTTTCTTCTTCAAATCAGCCAACTCAATCTGAAAGTCTAAGCTCCTTTCTTTGTCTTAGATATTAATTATCAGTAACAGAACCAAGTTTCACTGAGGCTGTCTATTATAAGTATTCACACCATTTCTATACAATATAAAATGCTGCAATAGCATTTAGAATATTAATCAACTGCAACTTTTCACAACTGAAATCTGTTGCCAGCCCTTTGGTTAAACTGGAATGAATGAATGCATGCTCTTTTTTAGAAAATTAAGAATATTCACAGGTGTCATACATTGGAAAATCATTTATAGAAAACAGAAATTTTTTTCCTCCAACCTAATAGAAGTGCCTTCAGATGCACTTATGAGAGAGAATCTAGGCAGATGATTGAATTCCTCAAATGACTCCATAAGCTAAACTAACCAGCATGTTGGGTAATTGATTTGGGTTTTCGACAGCTTCCCACAAGACGTTTTCTTCCTCTTTTTCATGAGTCAGTTTGATGCTGATGGTTTATTATTTTTGTTGTTGTTCAGTTAGTAAGTCATGTCTGCCTCTGCAACCTCACAGCCTGTAGCCCCCCAGGCTCCTCTATCCCTGAGATTTTCCAGGCAAGAATACTGGAGTGGGTTACCGTTTCCTTCTCCAGGGGATCGTCTCAACCCAGGGACTGAACCCGGAGTTTCCTGCATTGGTAGGTGGATTCTTTACCGCTGAGTCACTAGCGAAGCCTAGTTTATTATTGCCTCGTCCAAACTAAGGAGTCTCTCAAGGAGTGTTGAAGGAGAGACGAGACAGAATATAGAAACCCCTGGATTAGGTCTTGCTCCGGTAGAGTCCTGAAAATGAGTTATGTTAGTCATGAGTCACTGGAGGGTTGCACCTGCTGAAATCTGCCAAGGCTGGGACATCAGCTAGTCACACCCTCCACTGTGTGCAATCATGCATGTTGATGCAGTGTGATAAATTTGTATTTCTCTCTCATTTGCTTACACAGATTCTTCCCCGTCGGAGAAAGAATGTGCTGTAGAGCCGTCTCCCCCATGTATTCTCCCAAGGTATTCTAGGGGACTTTTCTCATGAAACATCAGTCAGATTTTTTTCTGTATGCATTATTTTGCTGTATTCTTGACTTGGTGATCCAGCAGCGAAGACTCTGTGCTTCCAATGCAGGGGGCCCAGGTTACATCCATGGTGGGGGAACTAGATAACATATGCCACAACTGAAAGATCCTGCATATGGCAGAAGCCAAAAAAAAAAAAAAAAAAAAAACACCTCTTAAAAAAATATTTGTGTCTTTATTTGGCTGCATCAGGTCTTAGTCGCAGCTGCCAGATCTTTCCTTGCGGTGGTCAGACTCTCTATTGCAGCACGCAGGCTTAGTTGCTCTGTGTAGCATGTGGGATCTTAGTTCCCCAACCAGGGATGGAACCCATACACCTTGCCTCACAAGGCAGATTTTTTTTTTCTTTTTTGCAAAACAGATTCTTAACCACGGGACCACAGAGAAACCCCCCAAAAGATCTCTTTGACTGCATTTTCTCCTGTAACACATTAGTGTCTGGTGGCTGTGTAGTTGCCATTTCCCTATTACAGTGACAAGAGTGAGGATGTAGCGGTTGGAGGGCTCTTCAAAGAAAGGGTGGGGCGTGAAAGATGCTCTGAGCTTCCAGCATCCCAGGTAGGCTGTTTTGCAATTTCTTCCATCCAAAAAAATGGATCATGTCAAGGACGGGGTGGAGGGGGCATCATATGTCAAAGAAACCAATTCGCCCTAAGTTTTCATTAAAGTGTTTAAAACAGAAAGAAGCACTAAACGTGCTGTAGTTCAGTGGTCTCACAGGTGAAGAGATGAAGCTCAGAAGATTAAGAGAGACACCATCAGAATTGCAGAAGTAGTTGGTCATCAGGAAGGCAAAGAGGTGGTTTTCCTCCATGGTGACTACATGTGTGGTTTGTGTGTGCCTGGATTAACCAGATACAGGCTGAAAGGGCTTAATCGTCCCCCTGTAGCTCTGTCTGTGATTTCCTCAATGGTGACAGTCCCTTTGAGGGTTGCTCCGGAGATCCCCTGATGGGCTCCCCGTTCACCTGTCGACGAAGTCCCAGACTTCTCACCAACGGCTACTACATCTGGACAGAAGACAGTTTTCTCTGCGACGAAGACGGCAACATAACCCTGAGCCCCTCCCAGACCAGGGTTCTCTACAAGGAGAACTTAGTCAGGTAAGTAGAGGAGGTTAGGTCAAAGGATCTGCACTCCAGCCCATCTGTCAATTATTCATTCATTCACTCATTGGGTCATTCAACGTTGTTTATAAGCAGCCTATTTCTGCTCCAGATCATGGGAGTACACAGGCTCATAAGAAGCAGGGGTGGCTGACACATGAAAATGAACAAAAGTTAAGAACTGGGTTATCCCTGGTGGTCCAATGATTAAGACTCCATGGCAGGGAATTCAGGCTTTATCTCTGGCCAGGGAACTAAGATCTTGCATGCTGTAATATGTGATAAAAAAAATAAAGAAAACTTTTTTTGGGGGGGATTTAAAGTAATGAAGATGGGCTTCCCTGGTAGCTCAGTGGTAAAGAATCCGCCTGCCAATGCAGGAGACATGGGTTCGAAATCTGATCCCAGGAGATCCCACATGCGACTAGGTTCAAGTGGCACAACTATTAAGCCTGTGCTTAGAGCCTGGGAGCTGCAACTACTGAGCCTATGGGCCCTAGAGGCCATGCTCTGAAACAAGAGAAGCCACCACAATGAGAAGCCCTTGCACAGCAACTAGAGAAATGCCCGCACAGCAATGAAGACCCTGCACAACCAAAAATGAATTAATTAATTAAAAGAATGAACTAGTTTTTTTTTTTTTTTTAAAAAAGCAATAGAACTGCTGGGATAGAAGACTGGATGGAGGGTAGCAGAAGGGAGAAGGAAGGGAGGCCCATTTTCTTTGGCAGGATAGATTAAAACGAGCTTCCTTGAGATGAAGATGATTGATTTGATGTTAATCAAGACGGATGTAGGAAAGAGCACTTCCTGAGAGAGGGTGCAGGTATGGACGCCCGAGAGACCCTGATACAGTGTGAGGAATGGCAAGTCGTTTGGAAGAAATACAGCTTATGGTGGAAAGACTGCTCTCCACGAGAGGAGGCTAAACCCAGAAGCAGGGCTGGATGGAGGGGGTTATGTTCCAGCCTGAAGAATCTGGGCTTTATTCTGTAGATTGACAGGAGCCCTTGACAAAGTGTCAGATTCATCCTTAGCATGATAACACTGCTTATAAGGTAGAGGATGGATTGTTGGATTGTTGGGTGTGGGGACACATGGAGAACCAAAATCTTTGGAAATGCAAACCCAATCAGGTCACCACCATCTGCTTCTCCTTGCCATACTTCAGAGCACTTTATGTTAAATTCTAACTCCTTCACATAACAGTCAAGGTTATTATCGGCCCTCTTTTTACCTAGCATGACTCAATATGAGACTATTTGTTTGTTTATCCCAGAAAAGCCTTCCTTGTCTCCAGATGAGCAGTACCTCCCCTGGTGCTCTCAGAGCAGCCCTAGTTGACACTGTCAGAACACACATGCACACAGCACCGTCACCAAGGGCAGAAACGATGGAGCCAGACTGCCTGGGTTTGCCTCCCAGCTATGTCAGCTACTAGCTGTATGACTTCAGACAAGTTATTTAACTTCTTTGTGCCTCAGTTTCCTGATCTGAGATATGGGGTAGCAGTAGTACCTACCTCACAGGGCTGTTCCAAGGATAATGTGAGTCACTGGACATAAATCACTAAGAAAGACACCAAACACAGGATGAGGTCAATGAAAGTGTTCGCTATATCTGCATTACTTTTGTCTTTCGACCCGAGGTTTTGTCTCTTATCTCAATATCCTTGACATTGATGCAAGCACCTGGCACATACAGGAATTTAAGAAACTTCTCTGGAATTAATGGAGGAAAACAATGAAATGAGCTTCATGGACCTAGGCGACAGACACGTGTCCCATGTGTCTGCCTTCACGGAATTCTCTGCTTTGACCGTGAGTTGACTGCTATTGGTTATTCACCTTACTACTTTCATTTCTCTCCAGAATATTTAGAAAGAAAAGGAGAATCCGCCGTTCTTTTTCTTCTCTCTTCAACCTCAGCGCCTCTGAATCCTGGCTGCATGGGAGCATCTTCGATGATGTTGACTCCTCCCCCAGTGAGGATGTCTGGTTGGAGGGGGTCAGGAGACTGGAAACAAACCCCTGCAAAGAAAATGGTGAGTTTGAACCTCTGTTTTCCATGGTGAGGTAGCATTTCCAAATGGGCAGTAGCAACCACATGGTTCTGGACCAATGTCAAATCCAGAGACAATAGTCATTTTGATATAAAGGATGAGCCACCTTTTAAATAATCACCTAAAGTCCTCTCCACACTACTTATGTGATCCAAATGTATTTATCTGCATCTCATGCAAAATAAGCCTAATTTAAATGTGCAAATTATTAAACTGATAATACCTGGAACATATCTGCACGTCTCCAATGGATCTTTTCTGTACAGGACATGGGTAGACAAAGGATACTGGAATCAGAATTCAAGTCTTAGTTTGGGCACACTGTGATAGTTACTTAACTTTGCTAAGTTTCAATTTCCTCATTTTAAAAATAAGATATGTATACATAGTGTAACACATATACATACTCATCAAAATTTATGCTATATGTATAATTAGATATATAATATACACATATTATATAGTACACATTATGTGATATTAATATATCTAAATATGTATGTATAGATACATATATAAATATAGTGATAGGAACTCAAAGCACATCTTTTTTCTGATGGTTATATATTTTTATTTAATCAAGAAAATATAATAAAATGGTTACATACACATACAAGTATTTTTAATACTAATTCACACCATATACAAAACCCAATCTGGGGTGGATATTAGACCTAAATGCAAAAACAGGGCCTATAAATCTTCTTGAAGAAAACTTAGGAAACTCTCATCACAACCTTTCCCAAGCAGACCTTTTTTTGGATAGGACCCAGAAAGCACTAAGTAGAAAAGGGGAAAAGAAAAGTAAGATAAAATGATTTTCTGAAGACCCAGTTCAGAACATGAATACAGACAAAAACCATTTTACACAGCATATTAAAGGTGGCATTGACACCTACGCACAACCTTGTGTTAAAAAAAATAGGAATGGCCAGTAGGAAGCTGCTGTATAACACAAGGAGCTCAGCTCGTTGCTCTGTGATGATCTAGATGGGGGGAGGGGGGAGGTGAGAGGAAGGCTCAGTTCAGTTCAGTCGCTCAGCCGTATCAGACTCTTTGTGACCCCATGAATCGCAGCACGCCAGGCCTCCCTGTCCATCACCAACTCCCGGAGTTCATTCAGACTCACGTCCATCGAGTCAGTGATGCCATCCAGCCATCTCATCCTCTGTCGTCCCCTTCTCCTCTTGCCCCCAATCCCTCCCAGCATCAGGGTCTTTTCCAATGAGTCAACTCTTCGCACAAGGTGGCCAAAGTACTGAAGTTTCCGCTTTAGCATCATTCCTTCCTAAGAACACCCAGGACTGATCTCCTTTAGGATGGACTGGTTGGATCTCCTTGCAGTCCAAAGGACTCTCAAGAGTCTTCTTCAACACCACAGTTCAAAAGCATCAATTCTTCAGTGCTCAGCTTTCTTCACAGTCCAACTATCACATCCATACATGACCACTGGAAAAACCATAGCCTTGACTAGACAGACCTTTGTTGGCAAAGTAATGTCCCTGCTTTTCAATATGCTGTCTAGGTTGGTCATAACTTTCCTTCCAAGGAGTGTCTTTTAATTTCATGGCTGCAATCACCATCTGCAGTGATTTTGGAGCCCCCCAAAATAAAGTCTGCCACTGTTTCCACTGTTTCCCCATCTATTTGCCATGAAGTGATGGGACCAGATGCCATGATCCTCATTTTCTGAATGTTGAGCTTTAAGCCAACTTTTTCACTCTTCACTTTCACTTTCATCAAAAGGCTTTTTAGTTCCTCTTCACTTTCTGCCATAAGGGTGGCATCATCGGCATATCTGAGATTATTGATATTTCTCCCAGCAATCTTGATTCCAGCTTGTGCTTCCTCCAGCCCAGCATTTTTCATGATGTACTCTGCATATAAGTTAAATAAGTAGGGTGACAATATACAGCCTTGACATACTCCTTTCCCTATTTGGAACCAGTCTGTTGTTCCATGTCCAGTTCTAACTGTTGCTTCCTGACCTGCATACAGATTTCTCAAGAGGCAAGTCAGGTGGTCTGAAATTCCCATCTCTTTCAGGATTTTCCACAGTTTATTGTGATCCACACAGTCAAAGGCTTTGGTATAGTCAATAAAGCAGAAGTAGATGTTTTTCTGGAACTCTCTTGCTTTTTCGATGATCCAATGGATGTTGGCAATTTGATATCTGGTTCCTCTGCCTTTTCTAAAACCAGCTTGAACATCTGGAAGTTCACGGTTCACGTATTGCTGAAGCCTGGCTTGGAGAATTTTGAGCATTACTTTGCTAGCATGTGAGATGAGTGCAATTGTGTGGTAGTTTGAGCATTCTTTGCTATTGCCTTTCTTTGGGATTGAAATGAAAACTGACCTTTTCCAGTCCTGTGGCCACTGCTGAGTTTTCCAAATTTGCTGGCATATTGAGTGCAACACTTTCACAGCATCATCTTTCAGGATTTAAAATAGCTCAACTGAATGCCATCACGTCCACTAGCTTTGTTTGTAGTGATGCTTTCTAAGGCCCACTTGACTTCACATTCCAGGATGTCTGGCTCTAGGTGAGTGATCAGACCATCGTGATTATCTTGGTCATGAAGATCTTTTTTGTATAATTCTTCTGTGTATTCTTGCCATCTCTTCTTAATATCTTCTGCTTCTGTTAGGTCCAGACCATTTCTGTCCTTTATTGAGCCCATCTTTGCATGAAATGTTCCCTTGGTATCTCTAATTTTCTTGAAGAGATCTCTAGTCTTTCTCATTCTGTTGTTTTCCTCTATTTCTTTGCATTGATCACTGAGGAGGGCTTTCTTATTGCTCAGAGAAAAGGAATATATGTATACACAGAGCTGATTCACTCTGCTGCACAGCAGTGGGAACACGGAGCCAGAACCACTGGGAGTTACATTACTCTTTTAACAAAGAACAGGCTCGGAGCTTTCCCCTACTAAAGTATTTAGTGCAACTTAAATAAGGTCTCATGTTCATTGTACTTGTTCTTACATTTACTCTTTCTTTAGGGCATTTAAATGAGTGTTATAAAGTTTCCTTTAAAGTAAAAGACTAAGGTGAAACAATCTAAGAAAATTTAAAGTGGCTAGGAGTTAAGAAGGCTCTGGGAGGTGGCAAAAATCAGGTGAACTGTCCGTGGATGTTTAGAGTCTGGGAATCGCCACTCTAAAGGCATAGTTTCACATATTTGGAAATTCACATGTTGTTTTTCCCATTGCTGCCTCTTCAAAATATGTCCAAACAATCCTAAAGCAATTGGATTGCAGCAGTGCTGCACGTGCATGAGGTATCTTGGTAAAACTCTCATGGTTTCCGAATGTCTTCTAAATATAACAAAATCAACTACCCCCACTCCCAATCAGTAATTAGTCAACCCGGGTGCACATGGGACTTTGAAAGCACTCATCTCTGCTGTCAACTGTAATCAAATCTTCCCCAGACTTCTTGTTTTCTGGATTTACCCAAAGCCCCCTGACTTTTATCAGCAATTCCTTTTTCTCTGGAAACATCGCCGAGTTAGAAGACTCGAGAGAAGAATTCAAAATTAAATTGTTTTGCCGTTTTCTCTCTGGGCAATGGATGCAATCAAAACTGACTTCCTCTGATTTTCTTTGCCTTAATTTTTCAGGCTAAAATGGGCTTTTTTTTGTGGTGTTGGTGTTGTTGCCTGTTTTGTTTATCCTCAGCTCACCCCTTCCACAGCTGCATCCAGACACCTTTCCTCATTAGCTGCAATTCATTTTCTAGCTCTGATGTTTCGTGGCTGCCCAGATCCAATGCTGCACTTTGGACTGCGTCCTCAGAGTCCATGAGTCATGCTGATAGAGGACCCAGGATCTAGACAGGGAGGACTCATCAGGGCTTCCAGCTCTATTTCTGCCAGTCCCAAGAAAGAAAGACACGATGACCTCAGACAAGGCACCCCCATCTGAGGTCTGCAGTTTTCTCTTGATCTAGTGCCTCCTCCATAAATGTTTTTGATGGCAACATCTGTACATGGCTTTGCGTTTCCCTCTGTAGCAAATGATAATGCCTATTTTGTATGTAAGGATAGGGAACTTGCTTGGAAGAATTAGATTCATCCTTTTAAAACAAAAGCCAAAAAAAAAAAAATCAGAAGCCAACCACACAATTTAAATAAACCAAGAGAAACAGAATGAAATTAATATCTTCAAATATAATCCCAAAGAACTATTTGTTGATATGTTCTCTGGATTATGCAGGGCTTCCTTCATAACTGAGATGGTGAAGAATCTGCCTACAGTGCAGGAGACCCAGGTTTGATCCCTGGGTTCAGAAGATCCTCTGGGGAAAAAATGGTAACCCACTCCAGTATTGTTGCCTGGAGAATCCCATGGACAGAGGAGCCTGCTGGGCTACAATTCATAGGGTCCCACAGAACCAGATGTGGCTGAGCGACTTTCACTTACTTACTGCATGGTGATTCTTTCATTTATTGTTTTAAACATGTTTTTCTATTTAATTTCAGCTGTGCTGTATCTTTGCTGCTGCACATGGGCTTTCCTCTAGTTGCAGCGAGCTGGGGGCTACTCCAGCGGCAGTGTGTGGCCTTCTCATTGTGGTGACTTCTCCTGTTTCGGAGAGCGGGCTCTAGAGTATGAGGGCTTTGGTAGTTATGGCACACGTGCTCTGTAGTTGCAGCTTCTGGACTCCAGAGCACAGTCTCAATAGTTGTGGCACACTGGCTTAGCTGCTCTGCAGAGTGTGGGATCCTCCCGGGTCAAGGATCGAACCTGTGTCTCCGGCATTGACAGGTGGATTCTTCACCACTGAGCTCCCCCAGGAAAGCCCCTTTCATTTATTATTAAGGTTAGAGGGGGAAAAAAAATGTCAGTGAATGGAAGTGTGAACTAGGGGAAAACCACGTCTTTTCAGAGATGAAAATTCTTTGATCATTTTTTGTGAAGACTCTTTTGTCTGTAAGAACTTTTTATCTTTTTTTCTCTTTTTAATGCCATCTCTTCTTTTAGAATTTTCTTTTAGAAATTTCTGTGCAATATTTCCAGAATTCTACATGAGATACATTTTTATCTCATCTAACTCTCAGTGGCAAAGCGTAAGTTCAACAGAGCAGCTTTGCGCGACGGCACAGGAATATTTTTACTGTTGTCGCATCCTCATCACGTCTCCCCAGATCTTAGTTCAATGCCACTCTTGAATACATAATTAGCCACAAAAGGTACCAGTTCCCTCTCACTTCCATGTGAATATGACCACACAGCTTCCTCTCTTTTTTAAAAACAGCTTTATGGAGATATAGCTGATATATATATATCAACTTATATATATATATATATATGTACTTCCCTGGTGGCTCAGATGGTAAAGAATCTGCTTGCAAAGCAGGAAACCTGCATTTGATCTCTGGGTGGGGAAGATCCCCTGGAGAAGTAATTGGCAACCCACTCCAGTATTGTTGCCTGGAGAATCCCAAGGACTGAGGAGCCTAGAAGGCTTCAGTCCACGGGGTCGCAAAGAGTCAACATGACTGAGCGACTAAGATGCCACACCACACACATTCTATACAGTTGTGCCAACTGGACGTTTACAGGAGGTTTTTAAGGTCAGTATTGGCTGTATATGATCTTTACTCAAGATATCAGAGCCCAGCGTCCCTCCAACACTGCAAGATTCAGAGTAAGAGTAGTCCATGGGGTTGCAAAGAGTCGGACATGACTGAGTGACTAAGCAAGTGCCGTTGCCCAGGAACAGCATAGCACAGTCGATATACACAGATGTTCATCTTTAATATGAACACTGTGATGAGCTCGGATATTTGCAAACTCCCTGTAATATCACCACAGTCAAGGAACAGACATCCAACACCTCCCAGCGTTTCTTTGTGTCCCTTTGTGGAGTTTTTTTTGTCTTTTGTAGAGTTTTGGGTGTTTTTTTGGTCTGTGTGTGTGTGTGTGTGTGTGTGTGTGTGTGTGTGTGTGTGTGTGCGCTAAGAAAAAAAAATCTACCTTCTCAACACATTTTGAAGTACATAAAATACCACATTGATATCTATAGCCACATGTGTAGCAGAGCTCTAGAACTTATTCATCTAACATCACTGAAACCTTATATCTGTTGAACAATTCCCCTTAGCCCCCTCCCCCCTCCCCCCCAGCAGCCACCCTTTTATTCTCTGCTTCTCTGATTTTGACTATTTTAGATACCTTGTGTATAAGTATAATCATGTAGTATTTGTCTTTCTACGACTGGCTTATTTCATTTAGCTGAACCTCCTAGTTCATCCGTGATGATGCAAATAGCAAGAATTTCTTTATTCATTTGCCTATTGATGAACACGGGTTCTTTCTGTATCTTAGCCATTGTGTTTAGTGCTGCAGTAAACAAGGTCCAGGACCTCCTCTGCAGCCTGGGCATTACTGGATGCTCAGCATGGTTCACTTCCTACCATTTCCTTTTTCTATGACAAGCAGCAAAGATGCTTCTGCAGACTGCTTTATCAAGAAGCAGCAAGTTGTGGGCGGGAGGGTAGGCAGGAGCCTGCAGGGTTGGCAGGAATTCCCATGTCCAAAAGCATCAGTTCATTGGTTCAGTATCCAGGCCTGTCCCGTGTATTAAATATGGTTTCACAACATCCCTGGGCTTTATTCCTTTAGATACTAGTGGCACCCTATCCCTTCTCCCCTGCTGAAGTTGTGACCATCCAAAATGACTCCAGACATTGTCAGATGTCCTCTGGGAAGAGAAATGACTTCTGGTTAAGAAGCACTGCTATATGAGGACCCCAAGAGTCTCTTGGAGCTCCACAGTCACTCCTAGCTTCCAGAACAGGGCTGGGACTCTCTCTCTCCACCACTCACTGCTGAGTGAGCACCTCAACACACAAAGCACCTCACAGTACTCCCATCCTCCAAGTTGCCTGCAGGACATATCTGAGCTCCTGAGTGAGCATGACCCATGAGGCCCTTCATGATTTTGATCACCACTCAGCAATCCCAAGTAACTCAGCTGATAAAGAATCCACCTGCAATGCAAGAGACTCCAGTTTGATTCCTGGGTTGGGAAGATCCTCTGGAGATGGGATAGGCTTCCCACTCCAGTATTCTTGCCTGGAGAATCCCCATGGACTGAAGAGCCTGGCGGGCTACAGTTCATGGGGTTGCCAAGAGTTGGACATGACTGAGCTACTAAGCACAGCATTAGCAATCCAGCCAGAACCATCTTCCAGGACTGCCCACACTCAGGGGCTCCTCCCTGGCCACATAGGAGGGCTCGTTCTTCTGGGAGCCCGCCACATTCTGTCTGGGGCTGATGTCTTTCTTTCTTCTTTCCCTTCTTTCTTCCCCTCCCCTTCCTCCCCCTCCACCCTCCCCTCGCCCTCTGTCTGTCTGTCTCTTCCTGGCCTTTGCTCTTCCTTCTGTCTTTCTGCAAGTCCTCCTCCTAGGCCTTCAGGTTTCCGCTCAAGCACTCAGACACTCCCTCCCAGGCTCCATCTGGACACCTTCTGCCAGGTTTCCGTGCAGTGATGACCTCTTTGCCTCCTAACTGTGGGCCGGTGCGCCTGTCCCTCCCCAGCCACGATGGCACACAGCACTGTCTACTCTGACTTCTGATGCCCAGCCTCCCGAACTGCGTCACGTAAGCAGTTATACAATAATTCTGCATTGAATGACTCCATGGATCCGCCTGCCCCAGGCCCGTGAAGCTTTGGCCTTCCCCTCAATGCTGGCTCCCCTTCCCAAATGTCTCAGGCTTGGCGCCTTCTCAGGGGGCTCAGTCACCCGTAGGCTGCCTCCGGCTCTCCTCCCTGCTGTCATTTCCCCTTCGTCACTTTATGCTCCATGGAAATAGAGGTTAGGAAAAAATGTTTCTGCTCGTTCAGTTCCAATTCTCTGTGCTTCTTGAGACTATTGCTATGATCATTAGAGTCACGGAAATCACACACACACACACACACACACACACACACACACACACACACACACACACACAGACACACACTGAACCTCTCTGCTCTTCCAGGAGGTGATTTTGACTGTTCTCTGACTGATGACTGGGAGTCACAGAAGCTGAATGCAGAGTCTGTGAAAGCCTCCTTTTCCGGCCCCGTTGCCTCTCAGAGACCCAGAGAAAACTCCCACGGCTTGTCTCCTCAGTCCCAGTGGACAGCTTCTGAACGTTTCCAGGAAGATGCATTGGATCATCCAAGTGAGTTTTTTTAAACCTTTGCTGCACCCACATAAGTCCTCCTTTCAGGGCCTGGAAGTGACTAACATCCCCTTAGGTGCTGGCATCAGCCTGCAACCAGGTGGTGCATCCACAGAGGAGGTGACTGACCTGGAGGAGTCATCGTGGAGGCACTAGAAGAACTGGATTTGCCGTGTTTTCTTTGTTTTTAAAAAACCCTGAAGACATTTGGGAAAATACTAAGTGTGACTAAAGCTGAGTCGTGCTCATGCATAGGTATCTGATCATCGTCTTCATATCTAGCTGTGTGTTTGATATATTCTAGAAGAAGAAAATAAACAAGAGAAAGAACATTCTTTCATGCTATGCCCCTGGCAAGGAAAGTCAAAAGATATCAAGGCCTTGATGCTTGCTGTCAGTAGTAAATCTGAAATAAATTCAGCAAGCATCTCCCTTAATCTCTATGCTAATATCAGGTGGAACAGGTTTGCACACAGTGTTGCCTCAAGGCGCTGTCTTGCCCCCAGCTTGACAAGTTTCAAAGCCCAGTTCCCACTTCAGTTTACGCAACTCTCCAAAATGTCACATTTTCATCTGTAAAGGGAGATAATCGTAATTCCTACCCTGTATCAATAAATGATTGAAATAATCCTCAACAAGCGCTTAGCATCATGTGCCATGTATACTAAGCGCTCCAAAAATGTGATGTTACGGTTACCTAAGATGGAAGGTTAAACGAAAAAATAATGTCTTCTCTTTCTTCGCCTTCCTCAAATCCTGAATATTTATCTCACTGACCACTTCTACTCCCAAAGACCAACATGCCCTGCTTCATTTTGTTCCCAGTGCAGCTATTAGATAGGTGTTAAGGATTTTTTTTAATTCCCTTTCCAGGGGTCAGGATGACCGGGACAGCAGTGTTTATTGTTTAGACAGTTTCCAGCTGACAGTTTCATGTCCCGCCTCCTCCAGGGAGTCCACCCTGTTTTCTGGGGAAGAGGTCTTCAGCGACCCCTTTTTGTATTCCTCCAGCTCTCAGGACTCCCCTCTCTCTTGCCCATTTCTTGTGCTGTTCTTGAATGTTTACTTTTGTATCTCCCCCATCAGGCCGTCAACTCTTTCACGATGGTGGTGACCATACTTTAGGCATCTGTAGAGTCCCAACTGCCTATGTAGTGCCTGGCACAGAGCAGGGGCTCCAAGATAGTGGTGGACTAGTTAAATGATCTGTCTCCATTTTACAGAATAGAATACTCAAGTTCCAGTAGGCCAAGCCAGCCTTTGTAGAAATTCTTTGTTGTGTCTGAAATGTCTCCCAAGGGGCTATATACCTGGAAGACCCCTGCTGCTGCTGCTGCTGCTGCTAAGTCACTTCAGTCATGTCCGACTCTGTGCAACCCCATAAATGGCAGCCCACCAGGCTCCCCCGTCCCTGGGATTCTCCAGGCAATAACACTGGAGTGGGTTGCCATTTCCTTCTCCAATGCATCAAAGTGAAAAGTGAAAGTGAAGTCACTCAGTCGTGTCCGACTCTTCGCGACCCCATGGACTGCGGCCTACCAGGCTCCTCTGTCCATGGGATTTTCCAGGCAAGAGTACTGGAATGGGGTGCCACTGCCTTCTCCGGGAAGACCCCTACTCTTCTTTTAAGGTCCTGTTAGAGGAGATCACCTCTGCGGGGTCTGCTCTGCCCTGTGCTTGTGGGTGGAGGTAGCACTTGGCTTCCCCAAGATGCCATAGTGCCCAGCACCACGTATCTCTCTCTTGGCGTCATCTTCCTTTGCTTCACTTGGCTATAAAGCCCTGAGGGGATGAGGTCTCCATCTGATGCTGTTTCATCTCCTTCACGTAGGTTTTGAGTGTGCAGACTGTTTGAGGTACTGATCCATATGCTAAAGGTATAAGTGTGCCTGGCATCATTTTATCAGTCAGGGCTTTTTGAGTTCCAGCGGAGGAGAACCCAACTCAAAATCGATTGATCAGTCATTGACTGTATTGGTTCATATTAATAAACATTCCAGGCAAAGATTCCAGGTCTCTGTCGGTCTCTTTTCCTCTGTCCACTTTACTTTTTGAAATGCTCTTTATTACTCCAAGGTAGTTCTGCTGGCTCTGTGCCTGCAATTTCCCCTGTTCAAAGTCAGCAGAAATAGACTCTAGACTTAGGAGAAGAGGGCCGGTTACCTTGGTTCTGGAAGGGTCCCAATTACACAACAAAACCTATCCGTTTGTCAGTAAGTATATGAAGATCCAGAGGCTTGCCAGGTGATGCTAGTGATAAAAAACCTGCCTGCTAGTGCAGGAGATGTAAGAGGCGTGGACTAGATCCCTGGGTTGGGAAGACCCACTGGAGGAGGGCATGGCAACCCACTCCAGTATTCTTGCCTGGAGAATCCTGTGGACAGAGGAGCCTGGCAGGCCTATGGTCCAGAGGGCTGCAAAGAGTCGGACATGACTGAAGCGACATAGCACACATGCCTGCATGTGAAGCTCCAAGTGGATTGGAGCGCATCAAAGGCTGGAGGGAAATCAGACGGTCCACTGGAACCACGCACTAGGAGGACGGGAGAGGGGACTTCTCAAGGAAAATATGGGCACTGCTGCTGAAGAACAGCAAATAGATGCCAGCTATTGTCAACAGTCTGATGGGGAAACATAGAGAAAGAAAACAATAATTTTAATTCAGTGTGGAAATTTTGTTGATGGAGACATGCATGAAGTATAATGGGATTTCAAAGACAGAGCAGCTAAGGGCCAAGGGGGAGGTGAAGACATCCAAAAAGACTTCTTGAAGGAGTTTACACTTGAGCCAAGCCAAAATTAATGCTAAGTGAATGGCTACTGGTTGAATGAATCAATGAACACCTTGTCCACAATCACAACGCATGTCTTTATAGAACTTGAATTTAAACCCAGTCTTCCTTCCATATTCAAGTCTAGGGATCTTTGCAGTTTGTCAACCTACACTTATTTCTGGGAGAAAATATGTTTCAAATTCCACATGAAATCAGAGGAGGCTAAGAATAGAAACACACTTTAGAAGGATGGTTGAGTGTTCGATTGAATCCACAATAACTTATTTAAATGTCTGTATATATTAATAGGAAATACTGTATATGTGCAGTGATGTCATTCACAACTGCTCTATTTTGCATTTGCCCATCTTCAATGTTTCGACCATATTATGGACTAAGTAGGTTCTTGTTAGCTGACTCAGTCTCAAATCAGAATGCAAATAGCAAAAATAAATACATGCAGAGCTCAAAGTCCTTACAAGTTTTAAACAACTTGCAAAATTGAGCTTTTGAAGCATTTGGCAAAAATGAAGCTGAGATCTGTTCTATTTTCCTTTAGATCTTAACGTGGTCATCCTTAAAGCAGCTCTGATTCCTTTTAGGTGGTTAAAATAAGACTCAGAGTCACAATTGGTTTAACTCTTCCTTTTTATAACTGCTGGATGATTTGCAGTCCTTTCCACCATGGCTCAGTAGCGCTAAAGTATTTAAAGATAGCGAAGAGTTTTGCAAGGACAAATAGTTCAGACTATTTATTCTCTTTTTTAGCCCTTTAGAGACTCCCAGTATGCCAAGTTGCCATTCTTTTACCCACCCTATTTCGGACAAAACATGATGTTCTGGGTAGACGTGGTTTTTCAATCTTGGCTCTGGCAGCACATAGCTCCATGACCTTGGATGAATTTCATCACTTGAAATTTGGTCTTCTCATTTGCAGAACTGTGATCATGGTTCCTGCCTCCCAGTCTGGTCATGTTGATGAAATGAACTGATGTATGAAAGCTCTTTGTGAGTTATAAGGCACTCTACAAAATTTAAACTTTAATATTATAATCATCATCCCAGTTAGATTTCTGACATTAGCATCAATTCTACAAAGCCTTTTCCAACATTGAGGTAAAAGGCAAGCTCCAAACTGTCTATGTAGTACAATCGCTTATGTTTTAAGTGTTAGGAAAAAACTGATAATTTTCAGAAAATTTCTAATGAATGGCCCTAGACAGCATTTGATAATTTGATCTTATTGCCATGCTGTGCCATGTCACTTCAATGGTATCCAACTCTTTGTGACCCTGTGGACTGTAGCCTGCCAGGCTCCTCTGTCCATGGGATTCTCCAGGCAAGAATACTGGAGTGGGTTGCCATGCCCTTCTCCAGGGGATCTTCCCAAACCAAGGTTCAAACCCACGTCTCCTATGGCTCCCACATTGTATGCAGATTCTTTTCTGCTGAGCCACCAGGGAAGCTCTTAATCATATAACTTAGGACAAATTTCTTGAACTGACATACATTTAAAAACTTTTTTTTTTTTTTTGGTGTATCAAAAAAAAAAAGTTTTAGTATGATTTTGTTGTTCCAAGACTACTTAATCAACAGTGATTTCTAATTCATATATTTTTTATTTTTCCTGTTAGAAACCAGTTTGTTACGAGAGGTCTCCTTTCAAGCAATTCTGCTTGCTGCATGCTTAATCATTTCTGCCTGTGCAAGGTAATTTAGCTTTTTATGTTCATGCAGTGGTGTTTCATAATTAATGAAGCTGTAATTGATTGATGATTTCCTTGCCTTATACCACAAAGCGTTTTAGGTAGCTCTGTGGTTAAGATTTGTCCATTTTTCTGTCCATTGGCTTTTTATCTACTCCCTCCCTCCTCCCATTATCTCACAAAATGTACCAAAGGCAGTGGATCTTGCTGCCTTGCATTGATACATTATCAATGCTTGTACCATGCATTATCCTTTGTTTAAATCCTCAGTGACTCCCTGTTACAGATACAATCTAAGTAACCCTACATGGAGTTCAAGGGCATATGCCATCCCCACCAGGGCACTTGGAGTTCCCACAGGGACTCTGTCTTTCCCAGTATATTTTCATAACTTCACATAAAATGTCTTCTCAGCTTCTCAGAGGACATAATGCTCTTGGCTGATCACAGGCATGTTTCTGTCCCTCTGTCCAACATGTCCTTCCTACTATTTTCATACCGAAGTCTCCAGGGCAGTCATCAAGTCCCTTCTGTGCTAAGCCCACCTGGGCCTCAAGGCCTTTGCCCTTGCTATTTATTCTGCCTACTACAGTCTTTTTTCCCTGGAGAAACAATAACTTGTGCCCTTACTTCTTTCTGGTTATCTGTTCAAATGTCACATCGGCAGAGAGTCCTTCCCTGACAACCACATTTAGACAGAATACCATTCTCTATCACGCACATCTCACTTGGCTTTTCTCCAGAGCATTCATCACGACCTGACCTAGCCTATGTTCGCGTGTTTAAAAGTTAATGCTCTATCTCTCCCTACAAGATTGTAAGTTCCTTGAGAACACAGATACTGTGCTACAGCCTCATCGATATTTGTTGAACCAATGAAACAGGAATGAATGATACATCTTGGGGTCTTGTGGTCCTTGTACTCTGGTTAGTACGTGCTGCTTCTCCTCAAGTCCTTCCTCTTGATGGTCAAGTGCCTCACATCACTTGGGAGAGTTGTATTTTTAAATACGAAGTCCTGGATCCCATCCCTGGAGATACCAATTTAGATCTAGTGAGAATCCGTACTTTAAAACAGCTTCCCAGATAATTATGAGGTTTGGAAAGTATTTTTAGATCATAATGGGACCAAACGAACAAAAAGGGGTGGGGGCCAGTGCTGTAGTTAAAAATAAAGTTGCAGAATTCTGTATTATATATCCCAAGTCAGGGGACTCACGGTGTACATTAGCATAATAAAGGCTCAGTGAAATAAAATGGTGAAGAAACCTGTTCAGCTTTGCTTAACTTAGCTTTTCCCAAACTTAGCTGTTCATGGAGACTTTTCTTTATTTCACAGGACTATTAATGGAATGTTCCTCTTAGGTTAATTCATGTAGAAACTTCCTCCTTAAGAGGAAAACTTGACTCCTTTGGGAACTTGATTCCAAAGAGTAGCATTTAGATAGAGGAGGAAAAGGAAACTTGACAGCTGAGAAGCCTGACAAACACTACCTTGTTACGGTAAGAATAGCGTTTCACCTCTCAGTTAAGTTCAGTTCAGTCGCTCAGTCATGTCCCACTCTTTGCGACCCCATGAATCGCAGCACGCCAGGCCTCCCTGTCCATCACCATCTCCCGAAGGTCACTCAGACTCACGTCCATTGAGTCAGTGATGCCATCCAGCCATCTCATCCTCTGTCGTCCCCTTCTCCTCCTGCCCCCAATCCCTCCCAGCATCAGAGTCTTTTCTGATGAGTCAATTCTTCGCATGAGGTGGCCAGAGTACTGGAGTTTCAGCTTTAGCATCATTCCTTCCAAAGAAATCCCAGGGCTGATCTCCTTCAGAATGGACTGGTTGGATCTCCTTGCAGTCCAAGGGACTCTCAAGAGTCTTCTTCAACACCACAGTTCAAAAGCATCAATTCTTTGGTGCTCAGCCTTCTTCACAGTCCAACTCTCACATCCATACATGACCACAGGAAAAACCATAGCCTTGACTAGATGGACCTTTGTTGGCAAAGTAATGTCTCTGCTTTTCAATATGCTGTCTAGGTTGATCATAACTTTCCTTCCAAGGAGTAAGCGTCTTTTAATTTCATGGCTCAGTCACCATCTGCAGTTATTTTGGAGCCCCCAAAAATAAAGTCAGCCACTGTTTCCCCATCTATTTGCCATGAAGTGATGGGACCAGATGCCATGATCTTCGTTTTCTGAATGTTGAGCTTTAAGCCAACTTTTTCACTCTCCTATTTCACTTTCATCAAAAGGCTTTTTAGTTCCTCTTCACTTTCTGCCATAAGGGTGGTATCATCTGCATATCTGAGGTTATTGATATTCCTCTCGGCAATCTTGATTCCAGCTTGTGCTTCCTCTAGCCCAGCGTTTCTCATGATGTACTCTGCATATAAGTTAAATAAGCAGGGTGACAATATACAGCCTTGACGTACTCCTTTTCCTATTTGGAACCAGTCTGTTGTTCCATGTCCAGTTCTAACTGTTGCTTCCTGACCTGCATATAGGTTTTCTCAAGAGGCAAGTCAGGTGGTCTGGTATTCCCATCTCTTTCAGAATTTTCCACGGTTTATTGTGATCCACACAGTCAACGGCTTTGGCATAGACAATAAAGCAGAAATAGATGTTTTTCTGGAACTCTCTTGCTTTTTCGATGATCCGGTGGATGTCGGCAATTTGATATCTGGTTCCTCTGCCTTTTCTAAAACCAGCTTGAACATCTGGAAGTTCACGGTTCACGTATTGCTGAAGCCTGGCTTGGAGAATTTTGAGCATTACTTTACTAGCATGTGAGATGAGTGCAATTGTGTGGTAGTTTGAGCATTCTTTTTCATTACCTTTCTTTGGGATTGGAATGAAAACTGACCTTTTCCAGTCCTGTGGCCACTGCTGAGTTTTCCAAATTTGCTGGCATGTTGAGTGCAGCACTTTCCAAGCATCATCTTTCAGGATTTGAAACAGCTCAATTGGAATTCCATCACCTCCACTAGCTTTGTTCGTAGTGATGCTTTCTAAGGCCCACTTGACTTCACATTCCAGGAGCATACAAATTTTTCCTTTGTTTTTTTCTAGAAGTTTCACACTTTGTGGCTTACGTTTCAGTCTATGACTCATTTTGAGTTGAGCTTTACGTTAAGATGTGATGCCTATGTGGAGTTTCATGCTTCTGCATGTCTAAACAACTGAACAGCATTTGTTGAAAACTTTCTCCATTGCATTGCTTTTGCACTTCTGTTAAAAATCACTCAACTTGGGCTTCTCTGGTGGTTTGGTGGTAAAGAAGCCACCTGCCAACGCAAGAAACACAAGTTTCATCCCTGGTCCAAGAAGGTCCCACATGCCTCGGAGCAACTAAGCCCCTGGGCCACAGCTACTGAGTGAGCCGAGGAACCGCAACTCTTGAGCCCATGTGCTACAACTCCCGAAGCCCCCGCACACTAGAGCCCATGCTCCACAGCAAGAAACCTACAGCCCTGAGAAACCCACCAACCACGAGGAAGAGCTGACCCCATTCACCACAACTAGAGAAAAACACACAGGGCAATGAAGACCCAACAGCCAAAAATAGATACATAAAATTTTTTAACATTAAAAAACAATCACTTAACTTGTATCTATTTCTGGGCTTTCTCTTCTTTTCCATTTGGCTATATTTCTACCCTTTTTCCAATACTGCACTGTTTCAGTTACTGTCATTCTATAGTATAAATTCATTCATCTATAGTGAGTCTAAAAGAACATCTCATGTGTTGGAAATATACAATCAGTTTGCTAAGCCTGAGCAATCCTGCTGTTTCAGGTGGTTTCTGGGAGGAATCATAGCCAGTGTCTTCTCCTGTTCCTTGGTGATAATCATTGCTTGTAAGTAACTATTTCCCATATTACTGCTCTGATTCCCGTATTTTATTCCAGTTTGAGGCATTTAAAAATATTTTCTCAAAATTGAAAAAATAATAAAAAATATATTTTCTCTTTCTCTTCCGAGATGTTGTCAAGTCATCCTTTTTCAGCCTTGCCAAATATTTCAAAGCCACCACCTGCACTTGGTAAGTATTTCTTGTGTTATCCTTGTTTGTACAAAGATAATCATAATCTGACATCTGAGAAAGCTTTCTGCTGAGCAATGGATGGCAATGACTACATGCAGGAAAGGTCCTGACTCTTTGTCCTGAAGAATAATTTCTATTACCAACCTGTCTCCTAAATACTTATACCAAAATAGATAGAATTAATTTTTAAGGCAGCAAAACTTAGGAAATAATATGAGTTTTAAAATTTTTTAAGTAGTCTTTGAAGGGATTTTATAGATTATATAGCACTGCACTTCATAAACACCTCATATTAAAAGGGCTTTATCTTAAAGTTTCCTAAAGAGCTGGCAAACTGCCCATGAAATGATCTCAGTTACAAACTGATTTCTCCACCATCTCTCACCCACTTAATGATCCCCCTGTATGCTGACTGCATGGTTCAGCATATTTCAAAAGGTTACTGGGGTCTGGATGAGATGCTCACAGAATCTCAAACAGTCTGCAAAGCGCCCTCCCCTTGCAAGACGGATTGTCTTAATTACCTTCACTTCAATATGGCTCTCAGAGGCAAAGTCCCAGAGCTTGGAGGCTGAGGTCTGTAATTCAAATTAGTTTACTGGCCTTCACTCTTGACACTCTGTTGCCTTATTTATGAAATCCTTGTATTTAACTCTGAAATCACAGCAGGGCTTACGAAGATTTATTTTATTTTGAACTCCAGCCAATATAGATTTACTGACACCCTGAGCAATGTTTTCCTTCATTTCCTAGCATTCCAGGTTTCTAGGGACAGGTATTGGTAGAGCTAAGTTTTATCTAACCTGATAGGTAGAAAATTGAGTCCTGAGGTCACCAGAGAAATCCTTATTCTTTAGCCCTTGTAAATTAATGTTGTTGTTGTTCAGTCACTAAGTTGTGTTTGACTCTCTGCAATCCCATGGACTGAAGCACACAGGGCTCCTCTGTCCTCCACTATCTCCCAGAGTTGGCTCAAATTCATTAAATTAGTGACATTTGTTTGAAATCCTCCTAAGAGGGACTTACCTGGTGGTCCAGTTGGGGAAATAAGGTCCCACATGCCACATGGCATGGGCAAAAATTTTTAAAAAGTAAAATAAAATAAAACCTTCCTGAGATGCCCAATTTTCTCCCTCTAGCTGTGGGGCTGCACACAGGCCTGTCTCACACAAGGTTAACTGTAGACGTACATGGGTGCTCAGCTTTTGGTGCAGGCTGGACTGGACTAACATATAAAATCTGAACAAAAGACTCAATGGCAGAATTGTTTTGTAACCCAGCTCACAGAAATGTCAGGTGGTGTACATTGTATAAATCCATTTTCTTTGGGTTTCAAGGTGAATATGTACAATTAATCAGAACAAGTATCATCTTGTTAGAAAGCTCTGTAATGAGGGCAGAGTTTCTCAAAGCACAGCACTGGGGACATCTGCTCTAGAATCAACTGGGTAATTTATTTGAAACCAGTTGTATGGATTCCAATTCCAGACTTCTGAATCCAAGTTTGTGGGGGAGGGGCTCTTTATTTTTAATCACCTCTTCAGATAATTCTTTGCACATTAACTAAGAAAGTCTTGGAAAGATGGTCTGTAAAAACCTTTATCCCTTGATTTCTAAAATGGCATTGCTTAACCTAACAGTGTCTTCATTTAGAACTCACAATGTGTTCTGCGCTGTGCTGGGTGTCCAGTAATGCTCAGCAGATGTTTACCGAGCCTCTGCCAAGGGTCAGACACCATTGTTGGGTGCCAGGGTTATGATGCCAAGGCCTCAAGATTTGAGTCTAATTAGAAGGACTTGTGAAGGGCGAGACGAAGTTGTGTTTTTAAGTCAATAAGCGCAAGCATAGAGTTAGCACAGAGGCTGTGGGACCACCAGGGGCGATGTTTGGCCAGACCAGGAGAGATGACGAGGGCGGGCAGGGAAGGCTGGCTGGATCAGCCAGTGTCTGAGCTGCAGGGGTTATGTCATCTATTGCTTTAAGGGCGTCGCCCACTGTTCTGTGCTCCTCCGAAAAGAAATTATATCAAGACCAGGATGATGTTTCCGTTTTAAACACTCTCATCTATATTCTCATTTATGGAACAAGATCACTTCTTTGAGTACTTGTATACATACTTCAACTTGTTTTTCTCTCATTCCCTCTCTGTTTTTTTTTTTCACCCTGTTTCCCACCCTTCCGACCTCATATACACACACTCTTGCAGTCAAGATATGAAAACAAGGACTATTGACTTCATTTCCGTATCTGATGCCTTGAAAAGAGTAGGTACTGTACTCCATAAATATTCATTGAATGTATTTGCTGCATCATTTCTTAAAGTACTTCCTTTAGAGCCAAGAGCTCTGAGCCTGTACGTGAAAGATTTTGCAGCTCTCTTCCTCACATATAAACATATCCAGAAACCAGTCAAAGACATGATTATTAGCATCAAGAGTCAATAAGTCTCCTCTAAGAACCAAGGATGAGAATCTAAGGGAGATGAGGACAAGTGCTGTACTTGGTTCAGCCCTTGGTTCAGCCCTTCCATACCTGTCCTGCACCGCACATAGTTAGATAGATAGCGGGCCTGTTTATTTATTTATTTTTTTTAACATTTTATACTTCTCAAGTCACATCTCTTTTCACAACATTATGCAGTTCTTACTCAACTGCCTTCTTGGTTAAATTTAAAGTCTTTGAGTCTTTGGGGACTGTCTGTACTGCTCACCATTGGCTCAAAGTCCCCTTTCCAATGAAGGTCGTCAGAGGTACCCCATGTTACCAAAACCAAGTTAGCATCAGATGGGTCCATTTTGCATTTATGACATCATAGCAGCAAAATGGGTAACATCTCTTTTCCTACATTCCCATGCAGGAATGGATGTTTATATAGTTGGTGAATGAGTGAATCAGTTTTGTTGTTGTTTAGTTGCTCAGTTCTTTGCGACCCCATGGATTGCAGCTCACCAGGCTCCTCTGTCCATGGGATTCTCCAGGCAAGACTACCGGAGTGGGTTGCCATTTCCTCCTCCAGGGGATCTTCCCCACCCAGGGATAGAACCCGCATCTCCTGCATTGGCAGGGGGACTCTACCACTGAGCTACGTGGGAAGACTTGAATCAATTTTAGGGAGTAGAAATACGGGGAAAACTCACTTGTTACTCTGTAGGGATTTCTATCCTAGAAGGGGTGGGGAGAAAAGGACAATATAAAATAGTAGTTAACTAAGTACCAAGCTGGGTTTAGGGACAAAAGGCTCTGTAGCCTGTCCCAGGAAAGAGAGAGAACTGAGAACCGGGAGTAGGAAGGAAAGACCTGGGGCTCCCCTGCCCTAGTTCTGATTACTTAAGGTAATTCCACACACTCACTCATGCAGTAATTCAAGCAGATACTGCATTTCTTGTGTATGTGGATAAACGATGAATTTCTTTTCTCCTTTCTCTGATCAGGTTTGCCAAAATCTGACAACCATTCATGAGGGCCTCTGATGAATGTCTTCAATCTGAATATCCAGAAATTGTCTGATTTGTGGTCTGCTTGGAATCAACTGTTTGTTGGAGAGAGTGCACAATTGGATAATTGAGGGAAAAAAAGGATTTTTATTTCGTTATGTCGGTTTTTTCAAAAAATCTATTTTGCCCTCACAGTGATAGTATGCTCATGAAAATAATATTAATTTGTCTTTCCTTTGCAAACACTAGCAGTTGGAAGGGAAAGGACTGGGAAATGTGACAAAGAACAAACCACCTGGATGAATGGTCTCCTATTATACCTTATACCTTAAGGCAATGGTTCTCAAACATTAGTTTTTGTTAGAGAAGTCTATGAGGAGCTTATAGCAATGCAGGTTCCTGGGCCTGCCTGTCTATACCTATCCTTTGATGAACTGCTGCAGTTGTACAAAGAAAAGGAATTTACATAATCAACACTGACTCGAAAGTAAATAAATGTGGTCTACATAAAATACAATGTAGAAAAAGTTAGCAGTTCTCCCCAAGGAAACCTTGTAATTGAAGGTGGTGACCATAGATAATGGTTGATAGACAACAGGCAGGAGAGAGCCATTTTCTAGACAGTTCTTCTTTTGAACCAATTTCTTTACCAAGTTTTCAATCATCTTGGGACTCATGACTACTTTTCACTCAAATTTAAATTCAAGCAAAGATACAACAACAACAAAATCCTTTAGGGGCAAAATAAAGGCAAAACACCATAGTGCTTTAAAATATGTAAAAAATGGTATGGTTACACATGCGTTATAGGAGATGTTCCCTCTCCATTCCTCTTGCTTCATATATATTCCCAAAGCAAACGTGGCCTGCAATTCAGATTTACTTTGTATGGTATTCTTTAACTAGAAATTTGTATGCAGAAAATTGCCTGTGTTTAAAATGGTCAAAATATCACTTTTTCTATTGATCGTACTTAATGCATTTTTTTGTTGTTGTTGAAAAAGTATTATACTAATAAATAAAAGGAGTCATCACTGACTTGTTTTGATCAAATACTGGTTGATATATTGCTCTGAAGGTGTAATTAACATTTACAATCAATTAATTTTAGGTAAAGTAAATTACCCTTCATCATGTAGGTGGGCCTTGTGCAATCAATCGAAGGCTTTAAGAGAAAAGACTGGAGTTTCCTGAGGAAAAAGGAATTCCACCTACAGATTGCAACAAACAAACGCTGCCTGCATTTCCAGCCTATAGACTCAGGACCACAATATCAACTCTTACTTGAATTTCAAGTTTGCTGGCTTGCCTTATAAATTCTGGACTTGTCAGCCCCCACAACTGCATAAGGTAATTCCTTAAAAGCTCTCTAGATAGATGGATATGTCTGTCTAAATATATCTATAGATATCATACCATATGTATTAATATGCCATATTGCTTCTGTTTCTCTGGAGAATCTTGACAAATACAGCAGGTGTTATAACCAGCATTTGATCGATAACTTTAGTAAAGTTTGATAACTTTCCCCAAGGACACAAAGGGTAGGTCAAACTCGGGTCTGTGTGATTTCACAGCCCTTACTCTTGCCACCACTGATTGGTGCTGAGAAGGGTTATAGGGGAGAGACATGTACCTTGAAGATCAAATATTGCCTGAATCACTCTCTGGAAATTCTAACCCAGGAAAATGTTTTCCATGAGTCGAAAGATTAAGTGGAAAGAGTTATCTTTCAGGGACACCTGTGACCTTTACCTTTTTTTCCCCACATGATATGGCTTGTATAGTATTTTATCTATAATTTTTCAGAATTATTCAACCTCTTGCTTTACTTTTTTAAAAATTAAGGGTATAGTTACTTTACAATGCTGTGTTAGTTTCTGCAGTACAACAAAGTTAATCAGCCATACGTATATCTGCTCCCTCTTTGTGTATGTACATGTGTTTGTTTTTGTTTGGATCTTATATCTCAAATCTAGTCCCGCAAAGATTTGGTGTGAATGAGATGACAGAGAAATCATCTAATGCTGTCTGGGTTGCTTTAGGACCTCTGCTTGTAGAGGTTTCTTTAGCTGCAGTCAGTTCACGCTGGAGCCTTCACTTTGTGCCAGATGTCTTATCTTAGTTACCTGTAATCCTTACCATAGTCCATAGTTGGGTTTCAGTTGTTACAATAGGCAAATCCATGTAATTCCTAATGTGGTCCAGGGAGCCCTCCTTCTGCTTGTAACCATGCCATTGGCTATCTTTGACCTCCCAGCTTGCCTGCTTACCTGCCTCAGGCTGGCAAGGGACACGTGCCAGGAGTGAGGGACAGTCACATGATCCCACTAGTGGGGGTGGCTGGGAAATGCAGGGAAGCATTTGGGTCTTTGGTGAGCTCTAGCAGACCCTGTGAGACCCTCATTTTAAAGAAGAGGCAGGTAAGTTGCAGAGAGAATGCATGACTTGTGCACCCCAAGTCTTTAAGGCTCCTATGTCAAATCTCCCGCCAAGTAAAATCTACTGTAGTTACTTCAGAGCAACTCAAAACTATCTGCATGTGCTATAGTGGATGCCAACCATCTCCCCCTCCTCGCCAAAAGGAATCCCACTATTGCTCACACGATACAGCAGAGCAGACACCTGCTAAGCTGGCATACTTTGCCTCAATGCCACATTTCCCTACCAAGCCTTGATGAAGGTCTGATCACGTATTAAAAAATATCTATCCCGCAGTGATGGTTATATCCCCTCCATCTGTCCCATGCTGGGTAAAATCTGCTACAGCTGTAAGTGACACCTGCTAGAGAACCAGACGGGGTACCTCAGGGGTTGGGGGGTGCAATTTAGCAGGTGGATGCTAAGAGCTGGCAACCACTCTACCAAAATTTTCTACCATCCTTTTGTAGCCTTAAAGGAAAGAAAAACAAAGAAAATGCAAGGCAGGGTGAGAGATGAAGGCTGGTACACCAGGATTTTGATTTTCAATGCAAATACTTAATATTGGCATGGTGAAGAGAGAGTGACCCGCCCATCACCCTAACCTGAATTGCATTAGCATATTTCTGTGTGGGTGAAACTGACATTCAGGCTGTAAATGATCTGCTGTGAGGGAGGTGGTAGAAGCTCTATGCCAGGGGCTCCCTTTTTCTCCCCCCACCTTTTTTTTTCAGTGAAAGGAAAAATCAAGGACCACATTCTAGATCTTTCCACCTTCCCCATTTCATTTTTCTTTCCTCTGCTGAGTCACATCCTTTGAAAATCAGCAAAATAGTTAACAGCACGATATTCCTGCTCTGGAGTCAGGCTAGACCTGGGGCTGAGTTCTGACTGGGCTGCTTACCTGCTATGTCACTTTGGACAAGGTGTTTCATCTTTCTAAGGCTGAATTTCCTCATCCATAAAACAGGATAAAGTATTATTTAATTCCTAGTATTCGTATGAGAAGTAAATGATTCCATGCCAGCAAGGCAGTTAAAATTTGACACAGAGCTTAAGTACACGTAAAGCTCTTCCAAAGTGGGATCTGCCATTGTTATCAACAGAAGTAGTAACATTAGTAGTGGGGCGGGGGGTAACAGTTTTTCTGATTTCTGGGACCATGTGAGTTTTTCATTTACTAGATGAGATGGTATAACAATCGGGTGAGACCTGGGCTGAAGGTTGGCCAAGGACATGTCAATCTGGCTGAATAAATACTTCCTCCAATATTTAACACAAGGTGAAGTGATTATAAAGCCAATATGCCTTTAAACTTTTTTAATATTTATTTTTATTTATTTGACTGTGCTGGGTCTTAGTTGCAGCATTCAGGATCTAGTTCCCTGACCAGGGATCAGACCTGGCCCCACTTTTTTGGAAGCAAGAGTCTTAGCCACCAGGGAAGTCCCAACAATTGGGTTTTGCGGTTAGACAGAGATAGGTTGGACTTGGCTGCTGTCATTTATGACCTTGTGACATTGGGCCTATACTTCAGCTTCTCTGAACTGCAGTTGTAAAACAGATACGTTCACATCTCATGGTTGCACAGTACAGGGGTCGGTGGTGGTGGTGGCATCACTTTAATGACAAAGAGGAGACAGAAGAGAAAATGAGCTTCTATCTTGGCATGAGAAGGGATTCACTTTAAAAATAACCAGCTAAATTTTCTTCATTTTATAAGCGCTTCATCCTCATTTCATTTAAATAAAAAAAGAGAAAATTCAAATATGCAAAAGAGAAAAGGCAACCCGGGATTCCTCAACCCAAAGACAGCCACCGCCAACATCTTGGTGTTGAGCCAAGAAAACTGTCTTGATGGCAAGGTTGATGAGACATGGAAACAGGCCCCCCAGAGGGGAGGACTTTGGACATGGAAGCAGCCACCATCTGGGGTCAGTCGTGTGGCCATTGCCCTGATGGAAGCAGGGAGCTCCAGCGACGACAGGCTCAGCCCCCCACTGTGCTTTAGTGTAAGGGCCATGCCATCAGCTGTCACCCCGCAGGAAAGTTATCTCTCCCCTCCCCCAACTTGGGGGCCAAGACAGCCACATAATGAAAGTGAGCTGTGAAGACCCTTTATCAAAAGGGAAGCAGGAATAAACTAAAACCTAGTGTCCAGAACGCCACTGTGCCCTCATTCCCTTTCTCTCTCCCTGTTTTCAAATCTTTACCCCAGTGGCAGAGCTCCACACAGCTCTGGGCTCACGGTTTAATGGGTGAGGCAGACAAAGAGGCAGTGACATCATCAGCCTGCTGGGCAATAAGACGGAGGGGACTCCAGGTAGCCATGGGGCCCTGAAGAGGGTGGGGTGCTCCCACCTCCGCCTGCACCATAGAGTCTCCCAGGTGTCCTCTACACCCCCTGCACAGCACTCAGTCCCACTGGAGTAAGTCCAGCATCTGTCATTCCTCATGAGAATAAGCTCCAGTAGTGCCGGGACCATTTCTTTCCCCAGTGCCCAGCCAGTGTGCCTAGGGAGGTGCTCAGTGAATACTGAACAGACAGCTGCTGTTGAAAGAACACGTGTCCCAGGGGTGTCTATAGTGGGCACCAGCTGTCTTGTTCTGTCCAGTATCCCTTCTTCCCCCTGTCTGGTTCCTGTAGCATCTTTCTTAGTCACCCCTACCCCAACCCATGGGGTTTAGTGGGGCTGCTAATCCCAAGCCCTGGAGGAGGTGGAGGTACAGGAAACAGTTTGGCCAATCAGATTCTCTTTCTCCCAGGGACAGAGGTGATTAGAGGCAGGCTGTGAGAGAGCCTGGAAGGAGGGCTGCACTCATCCTGTGGCTGTGTCTCCCTACTCCGGTTGCCCAGTTCTTTCCTAGAGTCTCTGAGAAACCTGAGTGTCTTTCCGATAGAGACTTTCTTTTAGCTGAAGTTAGTCCAAGTACATTTATCTTGCTTGGCAGGAAAAAAAAAACCCAATATAGTCTTTTTTTCTTTAAAAATTTTAATTGAGATGAGATTCACAAATGTAAAATAAATCACATTAATCATCTTTCCAGCTCACTATCTCTCTACCTCCTTCAGTGCTGTCAGAGTCAAATTATATCAATCCTGACAGTCTCTCTGTCTCTCATCTTCTATCATGTCATTTTTGTTCTTCTCCACCTGAGGTTCCATGTGTACATACTCGGTCATATCAGGCTCTTTGTGACCCCATGACCTGTAACCTGCCAGGTTCCTCTGTCCATGGGATTTCCCAGGCAAGAATACTGGAGTAGTTTTCCAATCCCCCCTCCACGGATCTTTCCAACCCAGGGATCAAACCCACGTGTCCTGTGTGTTCTGCATTGGCAGGCAGATTCTTTACCACTGAACCACCTGGTAAGGCCAAGATTCCATGAGTCATCATTACAGTCATTTGTTTGCTCTTATTTATGTTCATTGTGCTTTCCTGGTAAAACCGCATCTTTGGTTACATCCAAGGCGACATCTGTTAGGCATCTTTGCCCACACACTGAACATGACTTGAGAAAGACCATACAGCTAGGACTTTCCTTAAATTCATGATCACAACCCTCAAAGTATGTTTGGTGGTGCCTGGCAATCACCATACCCCATCCAAGGCGACATCTGTTAGGCATCTTTGCCCACACACTGAACATGACTTGAGAAAGACCATGCAACCAGGCCTTTCTTTAAATTCATGATCACAACCCTCAAAGTGTGTTTGGTGGTGCCTGGCAATCACCATACCCCATCCTATGTACGGACTCTCCTACTCTATAGTTGACTATTTCATACCTTGTCCTTTCCCTTAAATCTTCAGGATATCTTTCTGAGTCTCATTCTTAGCTGATGTCCTTGCTTCCTATTTTGCTGAGAAAATAGAAACAATTATGAAGACGCAACTAACCATATCTATCCACCTACCAGCATCTGTTCCCGCTCTCTTCCTTCCTGTTCCCTGGATGGAAAGTCCTTGCTGCTATCTAAGACCAACTCACTGCTCATGCACTGAAACCCACCCCCTCTTATCTATTCATAGAAAAGCCTCCAGGAATTTTTCTCCCTTCTGCAGTAGCAGCCTTGATTATGCTGTCATAACTCCTGCCATAATTAAGCCTTTGATTGACTCCACACCCCTTAAAACTCTCTTCTTCCATTTCTCTGCTCCTGGTAGTAGAACGATTCCTTAGTAGATTTGTCTTCTGTACTTATTTGTCTCTAATTCACCTCCTCCAAGTCTTTCTTCAACTCAATCAAGATTCCACTCTAACCATCCATCACAGCATCCCCCTGTCAAAGCTGCAAGGACCTTCAATGTTGCTAAATCTGGTGTAGGTCTCATTTGACTTGACCTATAGCAGCATTGGAGAAGGAAACGGCAACCCACTCCAGTGTTCTTGCCTGGAGAATCCCAGGGACCGGGGAGCCTAGTGGGCTGTTGTCTCTGGGGTCGCACAGAGTCAGACACTACTGAAGCAACTTAGCAGCAGCAGCAGCATAGCAGCTTTGGGAGAAGGTAATGGCATCCCACTCCAGTACTCTTGCCTGGAAAATCCCATGGACAGAGGAGCCTGGTAGGCTGCAGTCCTAAGAGTTGGGGTCACTAAGAGTTGGACATGGCTGAGTGACTTCACTTTCACTTTTTACTTTCATGCATTGGAGAAGGAAATGGCAACCCACTCCAGTGATATGCGTGGAGAATCCCAGGGACGGGGGAGCCTGGTGGGCTGCCGTCTATGGGGTTGCACAGAGTTGGACACGACTGAAGCAACTTAGCAGCAGCAGCAGCAGCATAGCAGCATTGTGTGGATCACAATAAACTGTGGACAATTCTGAAAGCGATGGGAATACCAGACCACCTGACCTGCCTCTTGAGAAACCTATATGCAGGTCAGGAAGCAACAGTTAGAACTGGAAATGGAACAACAGACTGGTTCCAAATAGGAAAGGAGTACGTCAAGGCTGTATATTGTCACTCTGCTTATTTAACTTCTATGCAGAGTACATCATGAGAAATGTTGGGCTGGAGGAAGCACAAGCTGGAATCAAGATTGCTGGGAGAAATATCAATAACCTCAGATATGCAGATGACACCACCCTTATGGCAGAAAGTGAAGAGGAACTAAAAAGCCTCTTGATGAAAGTGAAAGTGGAGAGTGAAAAAGTTGGCTTAAAGCTCAACATTCAGAAAATGAAGATCATGGCATCTGGTCCCATCACTTCATGGCAAATAGATTGGGAAACAATGGAAACAGTGTCAGACTTTATTTTTTGGGGTGCCAAAATCACTGCAGATGGTGATTGCAGCCATGAAATTAAAAGATGCTTACTCCTTGGAAGGAAAGTTATGACCAACTTAGACAGCATATTGAAAAGCAGAGACATTACTTTGCCAACAAAAGTCCGTCTAGTCAAGGCTATGGTTTTTCCTGTGGTCATGTATGGATGTGAGAGTTGGACTGTGAAGAAAGCTGAGCACTGAAGAATTGATGCTTTTGAACTGTGATGTTGGAGAAGACTCTTGAGAGTCCCTTGGACTGCAAGGAGATCCAACCAGTCCATTCTAAAAGAGATCAGTCCTGGCTGTTCATTGGAAGGACTGATGCTGAAACTTAAACTCCAATAATTTGGCCACCTCATGTGAAGAGCAGACTCACTGGAAAAGACTCTGATGCTGGGAGGAATTGAGGCAGGAGAAGAAGGAGATGACAGAGGATGAGATGGCTGGATGGCATCACTGACTCAATGAACGTGAGTCTGAGTGAACTCCGGGAGTTGGTGATGGACAGGGAGGCCTGGTGTGCTGCTATTCATGGGGTCACAAAGAGTCGGACACGACTGAGTGACTGAACTGAACTGAACTGATAGCAGCATTTCACATAGTCCCTCCCTCCTTCTCAAAGCACGTTTCTTACTTGGCTTTACCTCCTACCTCACTGGTTTTATCTCTCCCATTGAGGCAGTCTGAGCACGGGGTGGAAGAGAATTTCCAGACAGAGCACTTCAGAAGGCAGTAAATTTATTAAGAGCAAAGAGCAGAGATAATGTGGGCACTGTGAGCACAGCAGGGTGACACCTCCTGACAGGCCAGAGAGAGCTGATGCTTTTCATGGGTTAGTAGCCAATTTTTATAAACCTCAAGACAAAGAAAATTTCTGCAGAAGGTTGACATTAGGTAATCAGTTAGGGTGCTACAGGGTGACTACTGAGGCGGGCATTCTTGCCTAATTTGGGCTTAAGAAGCTGGCTGGTGATGATCAGGGGTCTTTTGGCAATGGTTACAAAGGGGTTCAGTCAGCTTCAGGGTGACATTGATTCTGGGCTCCACATCCTCCTTAGTACCAGGCCTTGCATCTGTGGCCTTGGGGCAGGACTCCACATCTCCTTTGCTAACTCTTCCACATACACCAACTTTCAAATTTTAGAGTATCTTCGGCTTTGTCCTTGGACCTCTTCTCTGTCTAAACTCCTTTCCAGAGTGTCTCATCCATGCATGCGAGTGTAAACACCTCTACAAACCGTGACCTCTCCAACTTGGTCTCCAGCTTGGACCTCTGCTTCACATTCACGTACTTGGCTGACCTCTCACAATTTCTGCCCGGATGTCTAACATATACCTCAATTTTAACATGAGCAAAACAGAGTGTTTGAATCCTACCTCCTCCAGATCTTCCCTATCCACTGACTTCACCATGTCAGTTCATGGCAATTCCATTTTTTGGCTTTCCTAATAAAAAATTGAACAGTCCTCCTTGACTCTTATATTACTTTGCTGGGGTTGATGTAATGACGTGTCACAAACTGGGAGGCTTAAAGGACAGAAAAGTATCTTCTCAATTGTTCCGGAGGCTAGAAGTCCAAAATCAAAGTGTCAGTAGGGCAGGGAGGGAAGGATCTGATCCTAGCTTGTAGACAGCCATCTCATTCTTGGGTCTTCATGTGGTCTTCCTATGTGTCTATGTCCACCACATTTGGAATAAAAGCCTTGCAAGGTCTTACATGACTCTCAGCCTCCTTCCTGCCCCTTAGCCCTTGTTCTTTGCTCATCTGTTCCATCACGCCAGTCACCTTTCTCCATTCCTTTAGCAGGGCAGGGTTCTCGCCATCTGAGAGCTTGACCTCTTCTCTCTCCCTGGGAAAGGTCTTCCCTTAGTCCTTCATGTAACAGACTCCTTCTCATATTCAGGTCTCTTCCCAAATGTGACCTATGTGACTGCCCAAGTAGCCCTCCTCCAAACTCATTCCATCTTCCATGTTTCCTTCATAATCCATATTATCATATCAAAATGTCTTATGTAGTCTTTGTTTACTTGCTTACTGTCTGTCTTCCCCTATGTGTATATAAGTTTCCGAATGGCCAAAACCTTTAAATCTCAGTCATCACTGTATCCCAAGTCCAAGGGACTGAGTACATGCTTATTAAAAGATAAATACATAAATGAGTGAATGGGACCCTTTAATGCCCACCCAGATGAAAAAATTTTACACCAACTACATCATATTCTTGAAACAATTATTTGAGCACACACAGGCACGCACACGCGCACACACACACACACACAAACTCACATTCAGGTAGGCAAGAGGAGACAGAGCAAATAAAAGATTATATTAAGATCAGAATTTGGAACAGACAGCATCAGTCCTCTGTTCATATAACCGAAGCCTTTGAACATATACTTTTCTCTAAGTTGAAATGGGAGGTTATGAATTCTAGAAGATTTTGTGGGCAAGGCCTCTTTCTGCCTTAGGACAAATGGTGCTTGTGTGATAAGGAAGGTAAGATCATTTCCAGCAGCTGCCACCCAACTTGAAAAGGGTTGATTGATATGACAAAGTCTTTTCAAAGAACATACATCAAAGAAGATGATTGACAGTGAAGTAAACATTTTAGAACTAGAGTAATTAGGAATATATTAGCAATTAAAATAAACTTATTATCATTAGCAAAATTGGCAGTTACTTGCAGTTTCCCCAGGGGCCTCATTTCAAGTTCATCCTTGTAGATTATATTAAGGCAGGATTAATGTTTTTGGGGATGCAGTTTTAATTTTTGTGGATTTTGTTTTTTCATATCCCTGTCCATAGCTAATAGAGCTCACTGGTTCTCAAATAAAGGTCTTATTGATCTTGGGGCTTCTATGAGCTGAACCCAGGTGTGCTAACACCAAACTGAACAAAGCTGCTATTTACCCAGTTCTTGGAGAAAATTAAATAAGTGGATACAATTTTTTATCTTCCTCTTTTATACAATCTTTTAGGCCTTCACCACTTGCTAGTGCATGTCTTCCAGAAGGTACTAGAAAATGACAGAATTCCTGAGCTTGAAGCAAATAAACAAACTAATCAAGGAAAAACCTTGGTCACCAGCCTTCTGAGATCAATGTATCTTCCTTCTATGGACATGTGTATTGATGGTTTGGACTCTTTGGATGGTAACAGAGGCAGGATTGAACCCTCTATCTTCTTTACCTTTTGGTTTCTGCTCATTATCCCAATTAGTGGAAGGGTATCTATTAGCATCAAAATCATCAAAGTTGTATCAGTTAGGGTTCTTTGTTGAGAGTAATGAAAACTGACCCTGGCAATAGAACAAAAGGGTAGTGTGGGTAACTCTGGCTTCTATATCAGGAAGCTGGCACCTGGAATTGCCCTCCAACAAGATCCAGAGAAATAAATATGGAGACAAAACAAATGTGCACTTTAAACATAAGGTTATGAGTGACAGTCATGGGCAAGATTCTACTCTGTGTTAGAGATGCTTTACTCAGAAGAATCTGGAAGAGTTAGTCTCCTCCCACTGAGGCTGGAGAGGGTCCAGAAACAACTAATGTCCATGGGGCATGGCAGGATGGCCTCATGCAAAATGAAGAAAATATTTTATTCCATCTTTCAGACTCTGAGCTCACTTGTGACCTGCCACTAGTAAGACTGTGCTCTTCATGGCAATGACTAGCTGAGTCTGAACCCTTTCCCATGGGTGCTGTAGGATGTAATAGAAGGATTACCCAAACAGCTGTATACTCATCTGCTCTGACAGTGAAGGGTTTCAGTTTAATTAATGGGCTTTAAAGCACCCATCAATGTTTTATACTGCTTTCCTTTTCAGGTGAGAATTAATTATTGGTCTAGTTAAGCAGGAAGAGAACTCATAGGTGTGGAATTTTAGACTCTGGAGACCACCTAATGGGGCTGAGGAAGGTGGGCTGATCTGGGCACAAAGAGAATGGACAGCACATAGTCTTGGAGTCTGGGGAGACTTGAGCTCTAGGTGTTTCAAACCCTACTTCTGGGAGTTTCCCAAGGGCTGGGCCTCTAAGAGCAAACAGAATCAAATGCTGTTTTTTGCCCAGGCTTCCCCGATGGCTCAGTGGTAAAGAATTTGCCTGCAATGCAGGAGATGAAAAGACACAGGTTCAGTCCCTGGGTCAGGAAGATCTCCTGGAAAAGGAAATGGCAACCCACTTCAGTATTCTTGCTTGGGAAATCCCATGGACAGAGGAGCCTGGCCGGCTACAGTCCATAGCGTTGCAAAGAGTCAGACGTGACTGAGCACATGAGCAACACAGACAACCTATTGAATGGTCTCAGTTTGTATGAGATTAGTGCTCAAGGACACTGACACCTGCTTTAATGAGAAAAAAGCCTCAGAGGACTGAAGCTACTCAAAGGATGTTGAGAAACCACTGAGTCCAGATTCCTGCCTAAATGAGGCATCTCCTTCTACAGAATTCTGCACAGATCAATCAAACATATTCCAATCAAGTAATTGCAAACAACGAACTTCATTTATTTGGACATCATTAAACCATTCCAAAAACATGCAGTGAAAGGGGCCTGTCCACCCTTTGAATCTAGGTGTGTTTCCCCCCACTTTGACCAATAGAGTACAAGGGAAGAAACTCGTTCACGCCCCACAGTAGTCATTACCACCGTTTCAGTTGTTTCCTGCTGTATGAAAATTACTCTCAAAGTTATCTCATGATTTTGTGGGTGAGGAATTGATGTAGGGATCAGCTGGGTGATTCTCCTGTACCATGTGGCATTGATCAAGATCAGCCACTCAGTTACAGTTAGAAATGGATGGGCTGATTTACAAGGTCCAAGCATCATTCAGTATCTGCCACATGAACAGGGAGAGCTGGAAGGCTGGCGGGGGTACCTATTCTTGGCTTCTCAAGCATGGCAGCCTTGGGGTAGTCAGACTTCTTATGGGACAGCTCAGGACTCCATAAGTCAGTGTTTGGCAAAGTGGACGCTTCATGGATTTTTATGAACTAATTCTGCAAATCACACAGCACCTCTCTCTCTGTACCCGACTGGTTCAAGTGGGCAGAAGCATGTCCAGATCCAAGGTGAGGGACAGTGACAATGCCTTTCAATGGGAGGAATGTAGACTAATTTCTACCCATCCATGTGTGCTTTATCGCTGAGTCATGTCCAACTCTTTGTGACCCCATGGACTGTAGCTCTCCAGGCTCCTCTGTCCAGGGGAATTTTTAGGTGAGAACACTGAAGTGGGTTGCCATTTCCTCCTCCAGGGGATCTTCCTGACTCAGAGAAAGAACCTGCATCTCCTTTGTCTCCTGCATTGCAGGCAGAGTCTTTACCTGCTGAGCCATTGGGAAAGCCCAGTTTCTATCCATGCATGTTTAAATCTTTCCATCCACCACTGGGAAATTCTGGATTAAAGAAGGAAGAGAGGAAGAACATGAAACTGCAAGTGCTGGTAAGCATGGAAGATTGGTTTACTTGTTATAAAGCTGCAATGAGGAAATTCTTCAGAAGGAAAATTAATGCAATGGAGCTGTAACCAAAGTATTTGTTACACATCATAAAAATACTGATTTTATATAATAAGAACCCAATAACTTTCTAGGTCAATGTCCTTGGAATTTAGCCAGCACAAAAGAAGTAGGAGGCCAGTTTTGCTGTTACCGGAATTTTTTAAAACCCTCTCTAAAATTTATTTCTACTTAAATATAGAATATGTTGCAGCAGTTTTCTCAGGAAGTCCCGCTCATCTTGTTACATTTCCAAGAGCCAAAGAAACAAGTCTATTTTGAATAATGGTTTGCATAAGCAGACACACACCAAGGCTTTTTAAACCACCACGTTCAGTTGGAATGAAATGAATTTGACTTCACTTGGAGCTGTCACACTGTGATTTATTTCCCAATTTCCCTTCCCATCAGTGGAGGGTAACAATCAAAGCACACTGTACACCTGTCCTGCGTGACCCATGGGTCCTCTGATTCTAAAAAACACAGTGTCTTGTGATGCTGGGTGGAGAAAGGGCACAGCAAAACCACCCCAGCCTGGCCCATAACAAATTATGAAGAAATATTCCTGGTTTTCTTGTTTTATCACCCACATCTCTTCTCTATTCCACCAGAATGTCAAACAGCCTAAGATCTTCCTCTTATAAGAAGGATTTCTTACCCTAGATTTCAGTAAAAACGTCTCGAGATGAAGAAGTTATTTCAGAGAATGGGGCACCTTTCTTGGGTAGCCTGCTTGATCCCCTAAATACTGAGTCGGCTGTTTGTTTTTTAAGTGTCTTTCATTCACTGAAATTATTTCATTAAGCTTCACAATGACCCTTGGAGGTTATTATCAGTACTTACCTAACAGGTGGAAATTAAGGTTAGGGAAGTTTAAGGTCACACCTTGGGAAACGGGAGTGTGGGCCGATTCCAGTGTGGAAGGCCTTCAATCAAATACGAAGAGAAAAGAGCAAAGGACAGGCTAAGGGGACTCAGGAAGCAGCTCCCCTCAGGAAACAGAGCGTTCTGTGGTTCTGTGTTTAGTTCGGCCAGCTGATCTGGGGTCAGGGAAGCAGTCTGCCGAGATGGAGGCTGGGGCCGTGTTGGAGGACTAGGTCTGGGCTATGGGGCACCCTGGTCTTCTCTGGGGTAGACCCTCCTCCCAGCACCTCCAGAGTCGGGAAACGCGGCCCCGTCTGGCCCCGCGCGGCCTCCGTAGAGTCCCCGTTGCCATGGCTCCCAGGTGCCGACGCGCGGAGGAGAGACCGAGGTGGCCGGGGAGTCTTGGCGGGTCCTGGTGGAGCTTCCCGGGCCTGGTGGAGACCCCCGAGACCCTCGAGGGGCGACATGGGACGGAGTAAGCGCCCCCTCCCATCTTCCGCCCTCGATCGTCCCCATTCTAGGCATCGTCCCGGGCCTCTCGGGACCCTCGACGCCCCTTCTGCCCGCGGACCCCAGCCCCTCCGGCCCTTGGCCCTCTGCAGACCCGGCTGGGGCAGGCCCTGCGCCGACTGACTGGGCTGCTTGGCCCCGGGGAGACCCAGGTTCCCGATCTGTAAAGTGGGGCAGGTGTGGGGCTGGGGGAGAAAGGCATGGCACTTGATGGAAGGGCTCGTGGAAAGTCTAAGCGTCTTGGCGTCAGACACGCCCGGTTCGAGCCCGCGCGTCCCCTTGCCTGCAGTGTGGGCTAGTCGCTGTCTCTGAGCCACACTGGCAGCAAAGTGTAGCCTCGTGGTTGAGGGACCCGACCGGCCAGAGCCTTACCTCGTCCACCTTCCTGCCACCAGCTGTGAGACTTCCTCACCTCCAAAATGAAGGCAGTAATAGTATCTGTTTACAGTCAGTGTTGTAAATATGATTATGAATATACCAAGAGACTGTGAAGTGGCAGAATTAGCAGTTACTTATATATTTTAGGTTGTACCAATTATTTCAGGTTGAACTATTCCAATACTGACACTATCTTTGACCTTTCCAAATTACACTTTTATACAGTTACCCTGAATTTATCACTTACTGTAGGAGTGTCATAGTGAATACTTCTAAATCAAGAGACTGTGGTAGATGGTGGGGTATTTCCCCTGCAAGAGCTGACAGTCTGGTGGTGGAAAGGGGATGGTGATTTTAAATGTTTACACTGTCCCAAATCTTGAGAGTGTTATTTCCTCTCCCTTCCCTTATCCCCATCCCATGGTTTTCTTTTTTGCTTATCAATATTTGTTACTTTTCTGTGGATTATCCTTTGCCCTCTGCCTTTGAATCCTGTCCACTTTCATTTGTTAAATCATTAACATATCAGACTCATACTGGAGTTCCTACCCTGTGGCTCAGACGATAAAAAAAAATCTGCCTGCAATGTGGGAGACCTGGGTTTGATGCCTGGATCAGGAAGATCCCCTGGAGTAAGGAAATGGCAACCCACTCCAGTATTCTTGCCAGGAGAATTCCGTGGACACCAGAGCCTGGCGGGTACAGTCCATGGGGTCACAAAGAGTCAGACACAACTGAGCAACTAACACTGACACGCCTCGTGTCGGATGTTGAGGGTGCAGTGGTGAACAAAAGAGGTGGGCCAGCCCTCTTGGAGCTTCTCCCTTTGAGGAAGAAAGCCAACACTTATTTTAAAATATCAGTCCCGATGGAATAAAACACTAAGATACAAGACCCTTGGCTTTTACTGCTCTTTTCACAGTTCTGAACTCTACATCAGAAGAAAAAACTTGAGCTTCCGAGAAAAGATGGTAATAAGGGCTAACGACTGTCGTGTTCTTGCTGCCTTCTAGGCAGTGTTCTGAGTGGTATCCCTGTGTTAACCCCTTGAGTTCTCACAAAAATCTTGTGAGACAGACACAACCTCCATTTTGCAGTTGAGGAATCTGAAGAACAGAGAGGTTAAGCAACCTGCCGATTGTCACACAGTCAGCAATGTATCTGGGATGTGAACCTGAACAGAGCTGGCTTTCTTTAATCTGTGGCTACACTGTCTCCTGAGAGTAAGGGAAGGTCTGATGAGGAAAAGAGAGCCGTGGTGTGAGCTCTCATGTTGAAAGTCAAAGAAACTACTTTTAGTGTTGATGTCTGCCCAGAGAGATCAAGGTCAAGCCTGGGAGCAGTGGGTGGGGGAAAATAAAAGAATTAGTGCCTCTCTGCACTTTTAATCCAGTACAAATTATGACTTAGAGAAAAAAGAACTTCTTTCTTAATATTGAATTCATTTTGTATTGATATTACTGTGACTATCAAATTAGTGTGGCTAGTCTCTAAGATGTAATCTGTGTGTGCATTTGCCAGGGGAAGCTCAGTTCAGTTCAGTTCAGTTCAGTTCAGTCGCTCAGTCGTGTCCGACTCTTTGCGACCCCATGAATCGCAGCATGCCAGGCCTCCCTGTCCATCACCAACTCCCAGAGTGCACTCAGACTCACGTCCATCGAATCAGTGATGCCATCCAGCCATCTCATCCTCTGTCATCCCCTTCTCCTCCTGCCCCCAATCCCTCCCAGCATCAGAGTCTTTTCCAATGAGTCAACTCTTCACATGAGGTGGCCAAAGTACTGGAGTTTCAGCTTTGGCATCATTCCTTCCAAAGACATCCCAGGGCTGATCTCCTTCAGAATGGACTGGTTGGATCTCCTTGCAGTCCAAGGGACCCTCAAGAGTCTTCTCCAACACCACAGTTCAAAAGCATCAATTCTTTGGTGCTCAGCCTTCTTCACAGTCCAGCTCTCACATCCATTCATGACCACAGGAAAAACCATAGCCTTGACTAGACGGACCTTAGTCGGCAAAGTAATGTCTCTGCTTTTGAATATACTGTTTAGGTTGGTCATAACTTTTCTTCCAAGGAGTAAGCATCTTTTAATTTCATGGCTGCAATCACCATCTGCAGAGATTTTGGAGCCCCCAAAAATAAAGTCTGACACTGTTTCCACTGTTTCCCCATCTATTTCCCATGAAGTGATGGGACTGGATGCGATGATCTTCGTTCTCAAGTTAAGTACCCTCAAAGCCGTAGGATGTTATTGCTGGAAGGAAGCTCAGCGGTCTCTAGTTCACACCATCTTTAAAACTATATAGATGGACTCTGTTATGCAGCAGGTTTAAGCATCTGGTCTCAAACTTTATACTTGTTATGTGATAAGTTAGCATTCAATTTGAGGTCCAGTTCAGTGGCCTTTCATAGTGTCTGCATTTTCTTAAAGGCACGTAGAGGAAAAATCAGTTTTACATTAATTCCTCTCAGTTCACCTTAAAGAGGAAACTCCAATTAGAATCATCCTTCTAATGCATTGGCTGTTATATTGTAGACTTCATCAGCTGCTTATAACAAATCCTTTAAATCGTGTTTCCTACTTTTAAGTCCTAATTCATTTGGTGGACAGTATTGTTTACCATTAATTTCAAGCTCTATTTTTTTTTTCGCCACACCTAGCAACATGTAGGCGGAGAAGGCAATGGCACCCCACTCCAGTACTCTTGCCTGGAAAATCCCATGGATGGAGGAGCCTGGTGGGCTACAGTCCATGGCGTCGCGAAGAGTCGGACACGACTGAGTGACTTCACTTTCACTTTTCCCTTTCATGCATTGGAGAGGAAATGGCAATCCACTCCAGTGTTCTTGCCTGGAGAATCCCAGGGAAGGGGGAGCCTGGTGGGCTGCTGTCTATGGGGTTGCACAGAGTCGGACACGACTGAAGTGACTTAGCAGCAGCAGCAGCGGCAGCAACAGCATGTAGGCTCTTAGTTTCCCAGGGATTGAACCCAAGCAGCCTGCACTGGAAGCTCAGAGTCTTAAGCACTGGACTACCGGGGAAGACCCAATTGCAAGCTGAGATATGCTGTTGATATCATATGGCTAGTTCATCACACACCTATGAATAACTGAGAAATGCTTTTAATAAACATTTTAGCTACACCAGAAAAAGCTTTTTGATGAAAGATGGGCTTCCAAGAAAAGCATCCTTTAAAGAAATTGCATGGATTTACATCAGTCAGTTCAGTTCAGTCACTCAGTTGTGTCCAGCTCTTTGCGACCCCATGGACTGGGCAGCATGCAAGGCCTCCCTTGTCTGTAACCAACTCCCAGAGTTTACTTAAACTCATGTCCACTGAGTCGGTGATGCCATCCAACCATCTCATCCTCTGTCGTCCCCTTCTCCTCTCACCTTTAGTCTTCCCAGCATCAGGATCTTTTCAAATGAGTCAGTTCTTTGCATCAGGTGGCCAAAGGATTGGAGTTTCAGCTTCAACATCAGTCCTTCCAATGAATATTCAGGACTGATATTCTGCAGGATGGATGGGTCGGATCTCCTTGCAGTCCAAGGGACTCTCAAGAATCTTCTCCAACACCACAGTTCAAAAGCATCAATTCTTTGGCTTTACATACTAAGCACATAAACAAAGTTTCAGAAATAAGAAAAAACAATTATGGATAAAGAGAATTCTTAGTTTGTTTTATTTTTTATGGAGTGAGTGAAAAGCCCTTAGTCATGACTGACTCTTTGTGACCCCATGGACTATACAGTCCATGGAATTCTCCAGTCCAGAATTCTGGAATGGGTAGCCTTTCGCTTCTCCAGGAGATCTTACCAACCCAGGGATCAAACCCAGGTCTCCCACATTGCAGGTAGATTCTTTACCAGCTAAGCCACAAGGGAAGCCCAAGAATACTGGAGTGGGTAGCCTATCCTTTCTCCAGCAGATCTTCCTGACCCAGGAATCAAACTGGGATCTCCTGCATTGCAGGCAGGTTCGTTACCAGTTGAGCTATTACAGAAGCCCTTATTTTTTATGGAAGACCTAATTTAATTTTCAGACTGAACTGTGTACTAAAGACTGTGCTGATTTGCTTAACTTTGTTTTTAACTTAATTTATTTGACAATATATTGCTTTACGGCTAGAACAGCTATTTCCTTTCTGTAATTATTCATTAATGTAACTGAAAGAGGAATGGTTTGGCACATGTTCTCTGCCTTAAGAAAATTAAAATAGTTTGACTATTATATTCATTTAAGTTTATATGAGTGGTCACAGTGAAATTGCTCAGACAGCGCACTTGAAGATTTAAACTTGTGCATAATTCGTCTTTATCCAGTCCTCCTTGGAGAGTGTTCCATAAACCCTGCTGAATGCTTTACCTGCATAGGACACTTAATCCTCCCAGTAACAGTCTCAAATAAGTACCACAGAAGATCTCTTGAGACAAGCCATTGGAAAAACTTGGTTAAAGTGCTTAGTCATAAATATGAGGCATTTTAGGGCTGCTTTCTGCAACACTGATAGAGTAAGTGGTATTGGAGTTAACCTTCCTCTATAAACAACTGTGAAATTGGGCAACATGAATAAGGTAGCTGTTTTCAGGAACAATCGGTGGGACATAATTGTGCTCCTTGCGAGAAGGGAAATGCAAACGTTGTGCCCCACTGTTACCCCAGTTTTCTGTCTAGAGGCACTTTCCTGCTGCGGTAAAGGGAGATAGAATTCAAGCGAACTTCTTGAGCTGGGGAGGCAGAAACATCTGAGCTGCTGAAGTTGCTATAATCTGGGGAGCTTTCAGCTGAGAATCAGCAATAAATTGAGGAACTCAGTCCTATTACTATAAGGAACCAAATTCCGCCAACAACTCAAATAAGCAAGAAAACGGGTCCTCCCCTGGAACCTCCCGAAAGGAATGTAATCCCCCTGACACCCTGATATCAGGCAGGCGAGACCCATATCTGGCTTCTGACCTGCGGAACTGTCAACAGCTAAGTTGGTGGTAATTTGTTACCGCAGCTGTAGGAAACCAGCACAGCTGCTTGAAGGTGCTAGTGTGCTCATTCCAGCGTCTCTGTCATCTTGAGATCTGTTTCTTAAACAGGAAGCGGGTATTTGGGACCTCTTTTCTTTCTTGCTATAGGCATTTAGTGCTATAAATCTCTTCCAAGTTATGTTTTAGCTGTACCCCACGGATTTTGATATACTGGTTATTTTTTTTCACATTATATTCTGTTCAAAATACTTTTTTTCTTTTCAACTTCTCTATGACAAGTTTAAAAAAACAACATTATTTTCCTATATTTTGTCTTGGTTTTTAGTTATCATAGGCTGGAGGCTAAATCCTGTGCCTGTGACCCCAGCGTGTCTGGAACCTGAAGGCTCTGCTTCTCTAGTGATTCAGTCCCTGGCCTGGTTCTAAGCTCTCTCTGTCCTTCACTTTCAGGGAGAAAACCTCTTTATTTGCTACCAATAGAGTAGTCTGATGTTCACAATTGGCTTTTAATGTTCGGTTGTCACTCTCAGCCTTACCTTGTCAATTGTATTTCCAGTGGTAGCCACCCCAATACAATCTTCCTTTAAGTTACAATTTCCCCTGTGTTTCTCTAATGCCTGATTGCATCACTCTTATCAGTGTGTTCCCTTCCACTAATATCCATTTGCAGGAGACCGAATGTTTGTTTCCCACTGAAATTTGTAAAAGTATCAATTCGAAACCTTGACCCTCAAGGTGATGTTATTAGGAGGTGACTCCTTTGGGAGGTGATTAGGTCACAAGCACAGAACCCTCGTATTGGGCTGATGGTCCTTAGGAAAGAGGGCCCAGGGACTGGCTTGCACCTTCTGCCATGTGAGGTTGCTGTCAGTGGGGAACAGGCGCTGAGTGCTCTGTGTAAGGCAGTGGCTGCTCTTGTGTACCACCTGCGGTATCCACTCTTCCAGGTTGGGTTCCCCAGGAGTCCGACTTCTCAGTGGAGGCCAGCGTGCAGGAAGCGTATGAGGAAGTGTCATTGGACAAGAAAGCCAGGTCCAGCAGAGAGGGAAATCAGGTTGGGATGCATCTTAACAAAGGCCTTAGCTAACCAGCCTGGAGCTTGTGGAAGGAGCTCTGAACTTGGACCTCTGGTTTTTCCCAAGTTGGGGTGAGAGGGCTGGGCCTCTATAGTACCACATCAATCAGGCTTTCCTGGGAAGAGGGGCATGATTTTGGTTAAGATGTCTCTGCAGCTGGGGTAACTTCAAAGAAGGTGGGCAGCTGAGGGCTGCCCTCCCAGCAGCAGGAAGTCATCTTCAGGCCAGAAGCAGGGAGCTGGGCCTCACGGCGTCTGTCATGGCCTGCGGTGTGCTTTCCTTACTGGTGCATCTGGCAAATGTCTACTCGCGTTTCAGGATTCAGCCCCGGCTTCTCCTCCATAATGCCCTGTTTGACCTTCTTCTGTCGCTCAGTAGTGTGGGTCACTCCCTCCTTTGAACTCACGGTACTTTCTGGATCCTTCTGTCCTTGCCCCATACACTCTGTCCATGTTTGTAACTGTCGGTGCCCCTAACTGTGTGGTGGGATCCCTGTGACCACCAACACTCAGATAACCCTGAGTCAGTGAGAAGAGGCAGGGCAAGTGACTGAGAAATCCTGTTTCTAAGAATTTCCATGGAAAACAAGAAAAGAAAAAAAGTTTAGATGCTACAAGATGAAAACTTTACCTATTTGTGACCCCTTCATTTGGGTTTCCCCAGTGGCTGAGTGATTAAGAATCCACCTGCTAATGCAGGAGATGGATTCAATCTCTAGGTCAGGAATATCCCCTGGAGAAGGAAATGGCAACGCACTCCAGTATGCTTGCCTGGGAAATCCCATCTCCTCTCCCAGGACAGAGGAGCCTGTTGGACTACGTCCATGGATTTGCAAAGAGACGGATATGACTGAGAGACTAAACAACAGCAACAACCCCTTTCTATGTATTTATGTTAAATCTCTGTTTCATGTGTGTGTCCACTGGTTTTTCAAGATGTTTAAAAATTCTGCAGAATCTGCCTTAGGCATACATTACTGATTTTACTCTACCCTGGCAAGAAAGGGTGAGCTGTTTACAAAACATGATACAAAGCCTGAAGGACAAACACTGCATTGTTGGCTTTGTGAGTTTCTAGAACCTTGTTCTAGAAAAGCTCTGTCATAGCAAACACAGCGTGACAACCTCTGATAGTCCTGGAAACCTCTCCTCCTGCCCTCTGCCCTGCCCCCACCCTGTAGGGTCTTTTCATGGATGCTCTCTCGAGGTATCGAGAACCCAGTCATATTAAGGAATTGAAAAGAAGCCTCTGCATCAGTTTCCATTAAACTGTTTTCTTTTAGGGAGATAAGTATGAATCTGTGGTTATAACTGTCAGTATCCTTCATCAACCGCTCATACAGATATTGGTTACGGCCTTCTATAGGTGAGATACTTCTCCGTGTCTATCTGAGTCCTGTATTTTACTGTTTGAATTTCCCCCAAAAAGGAAGTGAAAGCAATGTTTTATATAGTAAGTGCCTTGGCATGTACTCCTATACCATATGATTATTGTTGTTCAGGCACTAAGTTGTATCCGACTCTGTGACCCCATGGACTGCAGCACACCAGGCTTCCCTGTCCTTCACTGTCTCCCAGAGATAGGCATTGTATTCCCATCTGTCTTGAGATAGTCTTATGGGGACGCATGAATGCTTCCAAAGCCTTTTTAAGTGCCTCAAGTGATTTATCATAAATGCAGAGCTATGTTATTTGGAGTAGGGCTTTCTAAAGGTACATAGTACTGCTTGGAGTTAAAGAATATTTGGTCTAAACTGTACATAAAACTGCAAAATGTTTTCTCCTTTAAAAGTCTGAAGCACTATAATCTCCATGCACCAGGTAGATACTCTGACACATTGCTTCTCGGGGACCCTGGTTTTTGTACTGATGTTTGCCATTACAGGTGAGGCAGTATTGTGGAACAATTTCCTGAGCACTCTGAAACAGTATGCTGCACAGCGGTTTGCTTAATGTAGAGTTCAGAAAAGGGCCGCTGGGAAACTCCAGACCTTCACAGTTCCGTCTTCCTCTGTGATTCTCCATTTTCTTTTCATCTATACTGCTGCTGCTAAGTCACTTCAGTTGTGTCCAACTCTGTGCGACCCCATAGACGGCAGCCCACCAGGCTCCCCCACCCCTGGGATTCTCCAGGCGAGAATACTGGAGTGGGTTGCCATTTCCTTCTCCAATGCATGAAAGTGAAAAATGAAAGTGAAGTCGCTCAGTCGTGTACTAGTTGTGGATAATTGTTGCCTTTGGGCAAAACTCCCCAGTATGCTGAATGAACCTTAGCCCCTCCTCTCCCGTGTGTGTGTGTGTGTGTGTGTGTATAAATTTGTTATTTATGCCAACTCCTCCACCCCTCCACACCGCTTTCAACTAGGAGTGATTTTTATCGTCTTAATTCTCATGATTAGGAGATACGGATCAACATAATTCCTTCCTAATATCTACATGCCTCTGAAAGGGAGGATTTGATAATTGCACACAAATGATCCCATTCACACACATAATAGCATAACAAAAAGGATCTCTTAGATTTTTAAGACATGGGCAGCAAGAGAACAGAGGAAGCACATTCGACATCAGTGGGAACTCAGTCAGCAGTTGGAGGGACCAGCAAGTCTCCAGGGTTGGACAGATCAGAAAAGCCTGCACAACTGTAGAGCAGGAGAAACCTGTGACACCTTTCATATCCGCAGGAGGCCCCACTGGCCTGTGCAGACGCTGGTGTAGCTGCCTCAGGCCCTAGGCCAGGCGAGGCTTCACCAGATGCATCAGAATGCCCTGCACACATTCACCTTAACCATATCCTTGGATGACAGCTCTTGCAGCGTTCGAGTTAGGCTGTGTCTTCAATCTAGGTACCCAGCCAAACCTTCAGCCAGGGCAACTGGGGAAATGGGGCAGGAATATAAGTGGAGGCACATGTACCAAGTTATACATCAAACTGCTAAATAAAATGCATCTTCTTTCGTTGACGAATATACCTTCATAACAACCCAGAAGGCCACATTCAGTATAAGTTTCCCAAGCCCGTTGGACTCTGTGCCAGCTCCCTCGCCCACACCTCCCTCCTCTTCCCATCCCTAGCTCTAACCTGGTCCTTCCTGCCGAGGTATGAGAGCAGACACTCCAGCCAACACCTCCAAGCCATCCATGTCCCCAGAAAGCAGCCATTCCTCGGACACCTCTGAGTGAAGGAGTGCGTGCCCGATGGTGTGGCCTGCAGAAGCAGCCAGTGTAGGACTTGGAGGCAGAGGATTTCCTTGCTCCGCCCGGGGGCAATGGTCTGCAGGGGAGGGCACGGGTTCTGGAAGGGCTCGGCCTCCTGGCCCATTGAGTCCAGGTCTAATGGCCACAAGGCCTCAAGAGTCCACTTCCTGCCCCATGGATTTGTGTCATTTAAGTCACATACACACCGTTAGTCATCGAGAGTCTGTCTGTATCATCACAGTGCATCACTTCCATGTTTCATCAAGTTAGCTGACATAACATTGGTAATGTCATCCCAACCTCTCAACCCACGTTGCATCCTTGTGAAGAGCATTCTGGGAGATCAGCTACAGAGGCAGGTAATACGGTTGACTTTACACAGCAGCTTTGATGTGTCCTCAATTTGGCTGCCCCCATTTGTCCCCAGTTGATTCCAGCTGTTACAACCAACTTTGGTGGTGGGAGGTGGGGAGAGTAGTTTTAACTCCCTTCTCTTAAAAATTTGGTTTTCAGAACATGTATTGTCTTTCTTTTCCTTGACTAGAGCGGTCTTTTTAAGCCATTTTAATGACAGCAGTGGTGTCCAGAGATGGCAGAGTGCAGTCCGCAGTAGGGATCCTGGAGAGCAGGGCTGCAGATGCTGCCCCTTTGGCCTCCTACCCGCCTCTCTGGCCTTTCCCCTCCCAGGACCTAGCTTGCAGCCAGCTCTGCTGTTGCATGCTGAGTTGCTGAGTCGTGTCCGACTCTTTGCAACCCCGTGGACTATAGCCCACCAGGCTCCTCTGTCCATGGGATTTCCTAGGCAAGAATATTGGAGTGGGTTGCCATTTCCTTCTCCAGGGGATCTTCCCAACCCAGGGATCAGACCTATGTCTCCTGCTTGGCAGATGAGCTCTTTACCACTGTGCCACCTGGGAAACCCATCTCTGCTGTTAGTTGAGCCAAAAAACCTAGAATAGCAGGCACATCTCCCAGGTATGGTATTTGAATCTCTCATTGCCCTCGTCTTTCTTCCAAAGAACCGTCATAACATGCAACCCCACCTCTCACCACCGGATGTATCAGGGTGTTCAGCTAACTGCATGCAAATGATGGAGTTCGTACATGTTTTCACATTGTTTAAAAAAAGCAGACTTCACTTATAAGGATGTGACGCAGAAGAGGGGCAGCTAGAGAGCTCTGTCCCCACTAGAGAAGCTTGTGTGTTCAGGAAGCCTGAGACCTTTTAAGAGGCTCTTTTTAGCTCACACTTGGGGCAGTGGAGCATGGTGGTTCAGAGCATACGGTCACTTGGCTCTAGCACTTACTATAATAGCTGGACCCTGTGCAAGTCACTTAAACTCTCTGTCTCAAGTCATCATCTAACAAATGTAGATAGCAATGGTCCCTACTCACATGTTCATACACGCGGAGCATTTAGGACAACTCTTGGTACCCTGTAAATGGCAAGAGGATAATTATTATCTTGTGGGACGGATGTGATTATTTCTACATTCCACCTTAAATGTGAGGGTTCAAATGGATTCATAGTTTTTTTAAATAGCACTAGAAAGTACAAGTATTCTCCATTGTGATAGCCTCCTTGTTTTTATTATATATTGGGTTCACCAGGAAGTTCATTTGGGTTTTCCATGTTGCAGAAAAAGCTGAACAAACTTTTTGGCCAACCCAAAGTTTTTACAAGCCAACTGTAAAGAGGACTCGAATCCTGTTCTTGGCTGCAACTGTGGACACAAGTGTTGTCTCCAGTCCCTTGGTACTGTGGCCTCATCATATGTTCCTGGCCTGTGGCATCAGGCCAGCACAGTGCTATGCGTCACTCTTGTCAGAGGAGAGTGGAGCTCTGGCAAGCCCTCCCTCTGCGATCAGCTTCTTTCATTCCTCCTGGAAACAGTGGCAGTTGCTTTATAAGATTGCCCTGTAAAATCTGCGGTTATTTCTCTTCTGTCTCTTCCACTCTAGTTAAATAAATACCAGGTGAATGAATGAATGAGTGAGTGAACCTTTCCTTACAGAATGGTTGCGGCTGTTGAATGGAGATGCTTTCCTGTTTCTGCCCTCTGTCAGCCGTGCCATGCCTCTGTCTTGGATTGCTTAGTGGGTCTCACCTAGTTTGATGTGATCCCTCTTTCTTCCAAGTTACACTAGTGTCATAAAAGCTCCCAACAGGAGGCAGCACTTCTCTGATCTCTTTCCTTCGGGAAAATAACTTGGGCCTGGAGAATTCACATCTCACTGCAAGGAAAAACCAGTGCATTAACAGCTTAATATTAATGGGGATGGAGATGTAATACGTAACGCATTTTCTTTCAGTCACAGAAGATCTCATTAGACGGAATGCCGAGCACAATGACTGTGTAATTTTTTCCCTGGAGGAACTCTCCCTGCATCAGCAAGAAATAGAAAGACTAGAGCATATTGACAAGTGGTGCCGGGATTTAAAAATCCTCTATCTTCAAAATAACCTCATCGGAAAAATTGGTAAGTCTTCAGGACTTCGTTCTCATGGTTTCGTTAACATTTTGAATGGCAGAATATTGGCAAATGCAGTGTTATTTCTTAGAGGAAGAAAGAGAATTGCATGGAGGAATAGACGCAACCATCTCTCAGTGGTTGGTGATGGAACTGGTTCCCCGAGCCTTTCTGTGCCCGGTCTGTCTCCTTTGCCCCGGGGATCTCCATCGAGGAGTCAGGAGGACCCGTTGATGGCTGGGAACGCATTAGTTGACCTGTTCCTTTAAAACCTGATTTTCAAAAAGTGTCAAAGAGAGGAATCCAGGCATTTGTCATGAACCTGAAAGGATTATGTGAGAGCTGAGTACATCCTTGTCAGATCCCAGCCTGGGATAGCTAGGTCTACTGTATGTATCGAGAAAGTACGTGTGCCAGGCATCGTGCTCAGGATTGGGTATTGAGAGGGGTTCACAATGACAGCCCTTTTTGCTGCTCCAGTTTGGAATGAAATGAGCGGTGAAAATGAACAGGTAGATGAAGAACACAAAATCAGCAATATAACTAGTAAAAACTCTGGAGAGTATGGCTTACTCTTGCAGTGCCCCCAGAATTAAACATGCACCACCCAGCTGCATGCAGAACTCGACCACTGCAGGCTTCCCTATGGTGATTTGTGGCAGGAGGGGGTGGAGACCCCAGACACAGGAGAGAGTGGGACGGGTGTGCCCAGTTCCTTCTCCCATCAGGTGAGTCAGCCCTCCCCATCCAATTGCCACCCCCACCCCTCGGAAGAATGAGTTAAGGGAGCAGAGAGAAGAGAAGCCTGTGGAGTCCCACTAATGGGGGGGGGCCCTGCCACATGGAAGCCCCCAACCCTCAGAAAAGCCACAGAGAAGCTTAGCGGTATGAGCACATAGATCCAGGTTCAAACCCTGCCTCTGCCACTAAGAAAACTGTGCCATTGGGCAAGTCAGTTAACTGTTGATCCGTGTCTTAGTCTTGAATCTGTAAAAGGGGCCAACAGCATCTGACACACAGATGTGTGTGGTATCAGAGCTGAACGGAACAACGTGCCTAGCTCTGTGCCCTGCCCCCCTCACCACCCACAAGAAAGAAATGCCTGGCCCCCAGTGGTAGCATCACTTTGGTTAGAAGCTCTGGTGATGTAGTTAGTCGCCTGAAGCTTACTGGATAACCGAAAATGGGCTCTAGGGAAACAAAAAGTCTAGAATTTGCATACTTTTTGAAGGTTTATTAAAATTCATTATATTCCTTCAGATACTTATTTTCGGCATCTTGTACTTTACCAGAAATTAGAAACTCTGGCACATTGTCCCATTAAAAAGGCTGGTACAGAAAACCACCCGCTTTTATCATGAGGGCATTAGAGAGTTGTCCTAATTGCGCCTCTCTAAGAGCTCCCGAAATCTTCATCTCCACAGCTGGTCCGTCACAATTACTAATTAGCAGCATAGTATTTCAGTCCTTTTCAGAGCTGTGAGAAAGCTTGAATTTTTGCTTCCAAAGTATTCTTAAATTAAACACGCTTTTAAATCCTAATAATGGGATTTTTCAGCACAACTCCACCCACAGGCGTTTAGGTGCTTATTTAGCAAGTAAAACTGTTTCTGGAGGATTCAGACGTGCTCTTGGGCCCTAGAGGGAGCAGTTTGCAAAACACTTGCCTTTGCTGAAGCTCTGTTCTTCCCGGGGAGCTCCAGACAGGCTGGGGTGGGGTCGGGGGTAGGTTCTGCTTGGTGTGGCTCCAGGGGTCACCTGAGGACTGTCCGGGGTCTGGTAAAATGGGGCCAGGGCCTCACCCCAGACTTACTGACTCAGAGCCTGAGAGGATGCACTCCCAGAATCTCCATGAGCCTCAGGCCTGGCCAGAAGCTGAAAGGCTCAGGGCGACCTGAACTAGGGGGTGGGTTTGTTCAGTTCAGTCACTCAGTCATGTCTGATTCTTTGTGACCCCATGGACTGCAGCACACCAGGCTTCCCTGTCCATCACCACCTCGCGGAGTTTGTTCAGACTCATGTCCATCCAGTGGGTGATGCCATCCAGCCATTTCATCCTCTGTCATCCCCTTCTCCTCCTGCCTTCAGACTTTCCCAAGAGTCAGGGTCTTTTCCAGTGAGTCAGTTCTTCGCATCCGGTGGTCAAAGTATTGAAGTTTCAGCTTCACCATCAGTCCTTCCAAAGAATATTCAGGACTGATTTCTTTTAGAATTGACTGGTTTAATCTGGAAGTCTAAGGGACTCTCGAGAGTCTTCTCCAACACCACAGTTCAAAAGCATCAGTTCTTCAGTGCTCAGCTTTCTTTATGGTCCAACTCACATCCACACATGACTACTGGAAAAACCATAGTTTTGACTATATGGATCTTTGTCAGTAAAGTATGTCTCCGCTTTTTAATATGATATCTAGGTTGGTCATAACTTTACTTCCAAGGAGCAAGTTTCTTTAAATTTCATGGCTGCAGTCACCAACTGCAGTGATTTTGGAGTCCAAGAAAATAGTCTGCCAGTTTCTACTGTTTTCCCATCTATTTGCCATGAAGTGATGGGACCAGATGCCATGATCTTAGTTTTTTGAATGTTGAGTTTTAAGTCAACTTTTTCACTCTCCTCTTTCACTTTCATCAAGAGGCTCTTTAGTTCCTCCTTGCTTTCTGCCATAAGGGTGGTGTCATCTGCTTATCCAAGGTTATTGATATTTCTTCCTGCATTCTTGATTCCAGCTTGTGCTTCATCCAGCCCAGCGTTTCTCATGATGTACTCTGCATGTAAGTTAAATAAGCATTACTTTCCCAACAAAGTTCAAGGCTGTGGTTTTTCTAGTAGTCATATGAGAGTTGGACTATAAGGAAAGCTGAGCACCAAAGAATTGATGCTTTTGAACTGTAGTGTTGGAGAAGACTCTTGAGAGTCCCTTGGACTACAAGGAGATCCAACCAGTCCATCCAAAAGGAGATTAGTCCTGAGTGTTCATTGGAAGGACTGATGTAGAAGCTGAAACTCCAATACTTTGGCCACCTCATGCGAAGAGCTGACTCATTGGAAAAGACCCTGATGCTGGGAAAGATTGAGGGTAGGAGGAGAAGGGGACGACAGAGGATGAGATGGTTGGATAACATCACTGACTTAATGGACATGAGTTTGGATAAACTCTGGGAGTTGGGGATGGACAGGGAGGCCTAGCGTGCTGCAGTCCATGGGGTCACAAAGAGTCAGACACAACTGAGCAACTGAACTGAACTGAACTGAACTCCGCATATAAGTTAAATAAGCAAGGTGACAGCCTTGACGTACTCCTTTCTCAATTTGGAACCAGTCCATTGTTCCATGTCCAGTTCTAACTGTTGCTTCTTGACCTGCATACAGATTTCTCAGGAGGCAGGTCAGGTGGTCTTGTATTCCCATCTCTTGAAGAATTTTCCACAGTTTGTTGTGATCCACACACTCAAAGGCTTTAGCATAGTCAATGAAACAGAAGTAGATCTTTTTCTGGAATTCTCTTGCTTTTTCTATGATCCAGTGGATGTTGGCAATTTGATCTCTGGTTCCTCTGACTTCTAAATCCAGCTTGAACATCTGGAAGTTCTTGATTCACATACTGTTGTAGCCTCACTTAGAGAATTTTGAGCATGACTCTGCTAGCGTGTGTGATGAGTGCAATTGTGCAGTGGTTTGAACATTCTTTGGCATTCCCTTCTTTGGGACTGGATTGAGAAGTGATCTTTTGTAGTCCTGTGGCCACTGCTGTGTTTTCTGAATCTGCTGGCATGTTGAGTGTAGCACTTTCACAGCATCATTTTTTAGGACTTGAAATGGCTCAGCTGGAATTCCATCACTGTACTTACTAGCTTTGTTTGTAGTGATGCTTCTTAAGACCCACTTGACTTTGGACTCCAGGATGTCTGGCTCTGGGTGAGTGATCATACCATCATGATTATCTGGGTCGTGAAGATCTTTTTTGTACAGTTCTTCTTTGTATTCTTGCCATCTCTTCTTAATATCTTCTGCTTCTGTTAAGTCCATTCCGTTTCTGTCCTTTATTGAGCCCATCTTTGCATGAAATGTTCCCTTGGTAGCTCTAATTTTCTTGAAGAGATCTCTAGTCCTTCCCATTCTATTGTTTTCCCCTATTTCTTTGCATTGATCACTGAGGAAGGCTTTTTTAATCTCTCCTTGCTATTCTTTGGAACTCTGCATTCAGATCGGTATATCTTTCCTTTTCTCCTTTGCCTTGCTCTTCTCTTCTTTTCTCAGCTATTTGTAAGACATCTTCAGACAACCGTTTTGCCTTTTTGCATTTCTTCTTCTTGGGGATGGTTTTAATCACTACCTCTTGTACAATCCTAAGAACTTCTATTCATAGTTCCTGAGGTACTCTGTCTTTCAGATCTAATCCTTTGAATCTATTTGTCACTTCCACTGTATAGTCTTAAGGGATTTGATTTAGATCATACATGAATGGTCTAGTGGTGGTTGTCCCTACTTTCTTCCATTTAGTCTGAATTTGGCAATAAGGAGTTCACGATCTGAGCCACAGTCAGCTCCTGGGGATGGATTTGTAGGTCTGGTTGTATAAAGCCTTTGGGTGGGAACTGATCCCAGGATGGTTTGGCCTAGAACAGTAACCCCCTGTTCCAGGCACTCAGGAAGCTCTGTATATTTTTCCTTATAGAGATGTGTGTGTGTGTTTGGGGGGGGGGGGTGTTTCTTTTTTTTCTGATCAGTTTGGCCCATTGTCCTTGATTTAATTTAATCTAGGAAACCCTTACAAAACAAATCTTAACTTTTCTTCTACCAGTTAGCATTCAGAGGTTATACAGTTTAGCATTTAGAGGGTTATACATATAACAAAAATGGAGAAGGAAAGGTACTTTATTGTGCAGTTTTAACAATGATAACTTTATGTATTTCTGTTTGGGGTATGGACTCTATTACAATGTTTGGCACCTCAGTTCAGTTCAGTTCAGTTGCTCAGTCGTCTCCGACTCTTTGTGACCCCATGAATCGCAGCATGCCAGGCCTTCCAGTCCATCACCAACTCCTGGAGTTCACTCAAACTTATTTCCATTGAGTCGGTGATGCCATCCAACCATCTCATCCTCTGTTGTCCCCTTCTCCTCCTGCCCCCAATCCCTCCCAGCGTCAGGGTCTTTTCCAATGAGTCAACTCTTTGCATGAGGTGGCCAAATTATTTGAGTTTCAGCTTCAGCATCAGTCCTTCCAATGAACACCCAGGCCTGATCTCCTTTAGGATGGACTGGTTGGGTCTTCTTGCAGTCCAAGGGACTCTCAAGAGTCTTATCCAACACCAAAGTTCAAAAGCATCAATTCTTCAGCACTCAGCTTTCTTCACAGTCAAGCTCTCACATCCATGCATGACCACTGGAAAAACCATAGCCTTGACTAGATGGACCTTTGTTGGCAAAGTAATGTCCCTGCTTTTCAATATGCTGTCTAGGTTGGTCATAGCTTTCCTTCCAAGGAGTAAGCATCTTTTAATTTCATTGCTACAGTCACCATCTGCAGTGATTTTGGAGCCCCTGAAAATAAAGTCTGACACCATTTCCATTGTTTCCCCATCTATTTGCCATGAAGTGATGGGACCAGATGCCATGATCTTCGTTTTCTGAATGTTGAGCTTTAAGCCAATCCTTTCACTCTCCTCTTTCACTTTCCTCAAGAGGCTTTTTAGCTCCTCTTCACTTTCTGCCATAAGGGTGGTGTCATCTGCATATCTGAGGTTATTGATATTTCTCCCGGCAATCTTGATTCCAGCTTGTGCTTCTTCCAGTCCAGCGTTTCTCATGATGTACTCTGCATATAAGTTAAATAAGCAGGGTGACAGTATACAACCTTGATGTACTCCTTTTCCTATTTGGAACCAGTCTGTTGTTCCATGTCCAGTTCTAACTATTGCTTCCTGACCTGCATATAGGTTTCTCAAGAGGCAGATCAGGTGGCCTGGTATTCCTATTTCTTTCAGAATTTTCCACAGTTTATTGTGATCCACACAGTCAGAAGCTTTGGCATGTCAATAAAGCAGAAATAGATGTTTTTCTGGAACTCTCTTGCTCTAGAGCTCTACAAATCTCTGACGATCAAATACTCGGATATTGGTTTGAAACTCTTGTCAGCATCAGCATCGCTTAGGATGGTATAATTGCTGAGAGAAGTTTTTTGTTCAAAAATCCTCATTTAAAAAAATGAGTAAACTGAGGCTCGGAGAGGTGAATTTTTATTCTCAGGTCTATGGGAACAAATATGTGATATTTATAAATTTTAGATGAATATTATTGATGATAAAGGTGATGGTTATAAATCATCATATTTGACTGTCATAATATCCCTGGAAAATGGTGCAGAGGAAGTGTTGAATGAGCCTGCCCTGATGCATGTTTCTTAGCAGGATTTTCTGTATTCCTGTCGTCTTAAAAGGACTCTCCTTTAAAAGTGCAATGTAATGATTTAGTGCCAGGCTCTGCAGTCAGATTTCCTGGCTCTGCTGCTTAACCTTGAATAACTGGATTAATTTTCTGCACCTTGATGTTCTCATTTGTATGAGGGAGACAAGAGTAGTTTTTACTTCATAGGGTTATTAGGAAGATTAAATGAGATAATATGCAGAATGCTTAGAAAATTGTATGGCTTGTAATAAGCACTCAGCTGTGTAAGCTATGGTACTATTTAAGCTGTTTTTAAAGGGCCCCACCCTCAAGAGATTCCTTGACTTATTTATGCTTTTGCTTTGCCTATATGGGCTTACATATTTATTTAAAACCATAATCCTATATCAGAATGATTTTGACTTCAGGCAAAGGGAAACACAGCTCAAACTGACACAGCAGTGAGGAATGTATCCTTTAACCCCACTGTTAAGTCTAGAGACAGTCCAGTCTCCAGGGTTGGTTGGTCGGCTCGTCCTCTCTGCTGCACCAGCCACTGTGGGCTTCATCCTACAGCTGATTCCTTCAGCTTTGCAAGATGACTGCGAGTCAGTAAAGATAGTGTTTCCATTCTCGCCTGAAAAATCCCATGGACAGAAGAACCTGGCAGGCCACAGTCCAAAGGGTTGCAGAGAGTCAGACAAGACTGAGCGACTGAGCAAACACACAGTAAAAAGAGAAAGGACATTCACAAGCATGAAATACAGGCCATTCCTTCTCATCTGATCAGGAGTACAGGGTGCGCACGCCCTCTTCTGTACCACAGTTGCCAGGAGACTGCCCTGGGCAGGTTGACTTAAGCCTGCACTCCCGAGCTGTCACCACCAAGGAACATGGGATTGCCATGCACTTGGCCTGCTTGGTTAAGCCTAACCCCAGAGTTAGGGCTGGGTAGAGACATGAGCAGAACTGGGTTCCCTCAGGAAGAACAGAGGGAGAAATGGATGCTGAGTAGGCAACCAACCATGTCTGATATACAGATACAGGTTTGGGAAAGCAACACGATTTTGGATAACCATAGTGATTCTTAGATTCTTGTTGTCATTTTCATAACAGATTATGTAAAAATGTCTTTTATCTCGAAGGTTAACTAATTCCATTATTTGTATGTTTCAGAAAATGTTAGCAAACTCAAGAAACTTGAATATTTGAATTTAGCTTTAAACAACATTGAAAAAATTGAAAACCTGGAAGGTAAGAACTTTATTCCAATAATGTATTAGTAATTAAAATTGATATTTAAAGTTAGACTTAAACAGTCTTATATTTGTCATTCTCGCTGGACGATAGTAAGATACATGAATTCAAACGTGGAAGTCGCTTTGGCCCCTTCCTAACCCAGCTTCCTTCCCTGAGTCAGTGGTATTAACCCTCTGGTGTATAGAAGGTGATTTTCCTACATTTTGCTTTGTATCAATGGGATCATACTATGAATATTGTTTTCAAAATGAATTTCTTCCATGAAATTGCCTTGTGTTTCTGATATCCAGGGAAGGTGGGCAGGCCTGGGTAACGGAAGGATTGTAGACCGAGTTATCCAACCGTCGATCTGCGGTGGACACGTGGGTGGTTCCAGCGTTTTGCTCCAACAGCTCGGCTGCAATGAGCGTCTTTCTACATTGCACTCTGTGTACATGTGTAAAATTTTTTCTAGGGTAGATTCTTAGAAATAGAATGCCTTGGTTTTAACATGCATAGTTTTGGAAAATATTGTTCTCCAAAAAGGTTGCATTGATTTCCACTTGTACTGGTGGTCAATATGAATACCCATTTTTCCCCCAGCTTCACTAATGCTTTTTATAAGCAGTCTTTTCTTAATGATCGGAAGACATTGTTCTCTAGCAAATTTTAAAATTTGTACCTCACTTATTATTATTGATCTTCCATATAACCTTTCAGATATTTATTGAATATTTATATTTTTTCTTCTGTGAATAACTTTCATAACTTTTGGCCATTTTTGGTACTGATTTTCTTCATATGCTCTTATACATTCCAGATATTAATACCTTATTATATATGCTATATATCTTTTCTCTTGAGTCTGCTACTTTTGTTTCAGTCAAGATGCTGGTATTGTTCAGAAGTCTTATTTTTGAAATGGGTATACTCCAATTTATCAGTCTTTTTCTTTCTTCTTTATGATTTCTAAATACAAATATATTCCATAGAAGTTCTAAGTATAATAATTTCATTCTTTCCATTTAATCTCTCTAATGTACTTCAGATTTATCATGTAAATGTTTCTAAATGGAAATATTTGGACCACTTAGTACGTTGAAATTTGAGGTATAATTTATGTAACAGTCTATGGGGTCACAGAGTCAGACATGACTTAGCGGCTGAACAACAACATAAAATTCACTGTCTGAAAATACACGATTCAGTGATTTTTAGTATATTTGTGAGGTTGTGGACCCATCATCACTATCTAATTCTGAAACACTTTCATCACCCTCAAGGAAATTCCCATATTCATTAGCATTCACTAGCCATTCACTTCCTATCCCAGCCCCTAACAACCCCTCATCTGCTTTCTGTCTCCATAGATTTTCCCATCCTGAACGTGTCCTGTAAGTGGAATCAAGCAATATGTGGGCAGTATTTGGTCTTCTGACTTCTTAGCCTAATGTGGCCAGGGTCCATCCATGTTTTAGGATGCCTCAGTACTTAATCCTTTTAAGGGCTGAATAATATTCTAATAATGATAATAATATTCCAAGTAATAATAATGATATTCAATAATATTCCAATATGTATACACCTCATTTTGTTTACCCTGTTCATTAGCTGATGCATATTTGAGTTGTGTCCACTGTTCGGTTATTATGAGTATAGCCTCTGTGAACATTAACGTACGAGTTTCTGCATAAACATCTGTTTTCTATTAATTTACTATACCAGGGCATGGAATTGCTGGGTCACATGGTAACTCTGTGCTTAATTCTATTTTTAGGAACTGCCAAATGTTTTCCAAAGCAATCACACCATTTGCCATTCCCACTAGCAATTTATGAGGGCTCCAGTTTCTCTACATCCTGATGAAAACTTGTCATTTTCTGTTTTTATTTATTTATTTTTGTAGTAGCCATTCTAGTGGGTATGAAGTGGTATCTCATTGTGGTTCTGATTTGCATTCACCTAGGAATCAGCGAACTAAAATGGACTGGAATGGGGGAATTTAACTCAGATGACCATTACATCTACTACTGCGGGCAGGAATCCCTCAGAAGAAATGGAGTAGCCATCATGGTCAACAAAAGAGTCCAAAATGCAGTACTTGGATGCAGTCTCAAAAACGACAGAATGATCTCTGTTCGTCTCCAAGGCAAACCATTCAATATCACAGTTATCCAAGTCTATGCCCCAACCAGTAACGCTGAAGAAACTGAAGTTGAATGGTTTTTTGAAGACCTACAAGAGCTTTTAGAACTAACACCCAAAAAAGATGTCCTTTTCATTATAGGGGACTGGAATGCAAAAGTAGGAAGTCAAGAAACACCTGGAGTAACAGGCATATTTGGCCTTGGAATGTGGAATGAAGCAGGGCAAAGACTAATAGAGTGTTGCCAAGAAAATGCACTGGTCATAGCAAACACCCTCTTCCAACAACACAAGAGAAGACTCTACACATGGACATCACCAGATGGTCAACACTGAAATCAGATTGATTATATTCTTTGCAGCCAAAGATGGCAAAGCTCTATACAGTCAACAAAAACAAGACTGGGAGCTGACTGTGGCTCAGAACATGGACTTCTTATTGCCAAATTCAGACTTAACTTGAAGAAAGTAGGGAAAACCGCTAGACCATTCAGGTATGACCTAAATCAAATCCCTTATGATTATACAGTGGAAGTGAGAAATAGATTTAATGGTCTAGATCTGATAGATAGAGTGCCTGATGAACTATGGAATGAGGTTTGTGACATTGTGCAGGAGACAGGGATCAAGACCATCCCCATGGAAAAGAAATGCAAAAAAGCAAAATGGCTGTCTGGGGATGCCTTACAAATGGCTGTGAAAAGAAGAGAGACAAAAAGCAAAGGAGAAAAGGAAAGATATAAGCATCTGAATGCAGAGTTCCAGAGAATAGCAAGAAGAGATAAGAAAGCCTTCTTCAGCGATCAATGCAAAGAAACAGAGGAAAAGAACAGAATGGGAAAGACTAGAGATCTCTTCAAGAAAATTAGACATACCAAGGGAACATTTCATGCAAAGATGGGCTCGATAAAGGACAGAAATGGTCTGGACCTAACAGAAGCAGAAGATATTAGAAGAGGTGGCAAGAATACACGGAAGAACTGTACAAAAAAGATCTTCACGACCCAGATAATCATGATGATGTGATCACTAATCTAGAGCCAGGCATCTTGGAATGTGAAGTCAAGTGGGCCTTAGAAAGCATCACTACAAACAAAGCTAGTGGAGGTGATGGCATTCCAGTTGAGCTATTTGAAATTCTGAAAGATGATGCTGGGAAAGTGCTGCACTCAATATGCCAGCAAATTTGGAAAACTCAGCAGTGGCCACAGGACTGGAAAAGGTCAGTTTTCATTCCAATTCCAAAGAAAGGCAATGCAAAACAATGCTCAAACTACCACACAATTGCATTCATCTCACATGCTAGTAAAGTAATGCTAAAAATTCTCCAAGCCAGGCTTCAGTAATACATGAACCGTGAACTCCCTGATGTTCAAGCTGGTTTTAGAAAAGGCAGAGGAACCAGAGATCAAATTGCCAACATCTGCTTGATCATGGAAAAAGCAAGAGAGTTCCAGAAAAACATCTACTTCTGCTTTATTGACTATGCTAAAGCCTTTGACTGTGTGGATCACAATAAACTGTGGACAATTCTGAAAGAGATGGGAATACCAGACCACCTAACCTCCCTCTTGAGGAATCTGTATGCAGGTCAGGAAGCAACAGTTAGAACTGGACATGGAACAACAGACTGGTTCCAAATAGGAAAAGGAGTACGTCAAGGCTGTATATTGTCACCCTGCTTATTTAACTTCTATGCAGAGTACATCATGAGAAACGCTGGACTGGAAGAAACACAAGCTGGAATCAAGATTGCCGGGAGAAATATCAATAACCTCAGATATGCAGATGACACCACCCTTATGGCAGAAAGTGAAGAGGAACTAAAAAGCCTCTTGATGAAAGTGAAACAGGAGAGTGAAAAAGTTGGCTTAAAGCTCAACGTTCAGAAAACGAAGATCGTGGCATCTGGTTTCTTCATGGGAAATAGATGGGGAAACAGTGGAAACAGTGTCGGACTTTATTTTTGGGGGCTCCAAAATCACTGCAGGTGGTGACTGCAGCCATGAAATTAAAAGATGCTTACTCCTTGGAAGAAAAGTTATGACCAACCTAGATAGTATATTCAAAAGCAGAGACATTACTTTGCCGACTAAGGTCCACCTAGTCAAGGCTATGGTTTTTCCTGTGGTCATGTATGGATGTGAGAGTTGGACTGTGAAGAAGGCTGAGCGCCAAAGAATTGATGCATTTGAACTGTGGTGTTGGAGAAGACTCTTGAGGGTCCCTTGGACTGCAAGGAGATCCAACCAGTCCATTCTGAAGGAGATCAGCCCTGGGATTTCTTTGGAGGGAATGATGCTAAAGCTGAAACTCCAGTACTTTGGACACCTCATGCGAAGAACTAACTCATTGGAAAAGATTCTAATGCTGGGAGAGATTGGGGGCAGGAGGAGAAGGGGACGACCCAGGATAAGATGGCTGGATGGCATCACGGACTCGATGGATGAATCTGAGTGAACTCCGGGAGATGGTGATGGACAGGGAGGCCTGGCGTGCTGCGATTCATGGGGTCGCAAAGAGTCGGACACGACTGAGTGACTGAACTGAACTGACCTGAATGACTAATGAGTTTGGGCATTTTTAAAAATATGCTTATTGGCCATTTGTGTGTCTTCCTTGGAGAAATCTTTATTCAAAATCTTTGCCCATTTTGTAACCAAGTTATTTGTTGTTCGAAGACTCATTTTTATGTTTTGAATGCTAGAGTCCAGTCAAATAGATGATTTGCTGACATATTCTCCCATTTTGTGGGTTTTCTTGTCAACTTCCTCACTGGTGTTCTTTGGAACCCAGTGGTTCCTTCTTCTTAAATAACTCTATTGAGGTTTCATTGCTGTACAGAAATCTGCACGTGTTTAATATATACCGTTTGCTGAGTTTGGCCCTATGCACACACACGTGAAACCATCACCACAATCAAGGCAACAGGCCTGTCCCTCACCTAGTTCCTCTGCCCTCCCCTAGAACCTCCTTTAATCTCGTAGAACCTCCTACTAGATTGATCTTCTATGTCACTTCACCTGTATCTCTTATTTAAACCGCGTTGTCTTATTGTCCTATGTTCTGGGAGGTTTCCTGTGTTACTTTGGAGGCTTCTATTTTGTGCTGTTATTTTCTCCCCCTCAGTGTCTAGTAACACTCAGTGTCTGCTGGAACCGCAATGGGTTTGGTTGATTAGGTGCCTGTGTGGGCTTACTCTGCAGTTGTGAGCTTGTGTTTACACATCCAGACTCCTGCCTGGCTGGCAGCACCACGTGCACTCAGTGCGAGTGGGCAGGGGCATGGAGCAGGCAAGCTGCTCTCCCCACTCTCCTCCCATCTGCCAAGAGCTAAAATTAGGAGGACATTACTTAGGTTATGCTGGATTTTAGCCTATTTGTTTCACAGTGTCAACATTGGTATTTCAGTGGCCATCAAGGTTGTATATCAATAAAGACATAAATATTCGTCATACATTTTTAATGTTCATCCTCAAAACCTCCAGTGTCATCACTAAGAAAGCCCCCAAACCATCGTCAGTGCTGGAGCTGAGATGCTTCTCTCCATCACTGGCATCTTCCTGCCTTAGGAATGGGGCCTTTGTTCCCTCTCAGATACCACTCTCCAGCCTGGTTACCATAGTCTCATGTGAACGCATGAAATAATAAAATCTGCCTTATATCTATGTTCTGTAGTAATGAAGTGTCAGTCTATGATGTCAAAGAAAGAATTTAAACTCTCGCTCTCAGTTGTCTTGTCCAGGGCTTGTTCTTTTCTTCAGCGAAGAATCCCAAAGGAGGTGGAGAGTTCTGGGTTTTGCGGTATGTGTTGGCCACACACCACTAGAGGGCAGCATTGTCAGTACTGTCTTTGAGCTTTGGGAGCTTGGTCCCCAGTGGACACTTCCTCATTTGGTGCCCTGCCTTCCAGCCCTACTACAGATGCACTGGGCTCAGGGTTGCTTGGGGAGCTGGGCTGTAGGGAGGGATGGGTGCCCTATCTTTTGGCAAATGTGTACTTTTTGTTTAATTTAAATGTTTGAGGTAGAGAGGAGGGTGTGTATACTCAGCTCACCTACTTGAGTCAATCTCAGTGTAGTCTTAAACGTAAATTGGATTTTTGTTTGTTTGTTTTCAAACCGTAACTGTATCCCTCTTTCTTTTTTTCTTATTGTGGATTCACCAGGATAGAATCAAGTGCCTATTTTTTTCCATCGCTCCTCCTCACCCACCCTAACCTGGGAAGACAGGAGGGGCTTCTGTGAGTGTCAGCTCTCCCCCTTGGGAAATCACCGAGTTGGTTTCAGTGACGTTCAGACCCCTGTGGGCCACTGAGCTGGATCTTCTCAGCACAGAGGATAAAGGGTGGGACTCAGTAAAGGCAGGGGTACCCTAACTCCAAAGAGGAGGTTTTCTCTGGCTGGCTAGTTCAGCAGGAATTGTTCTTTCAAATGGCAGATGTGGCTTAATTGCTTATGTGTAAGCCTAGCAGAAGAAAAATTAAGATTCATCACTTTGAAAAACATAATGAACATTTGGAGGGTTCTGCATCTACAAAATTACAGCAAAATCCAAAAATTATCTGAATTTTTTAGTTTGTTGGAGTCTTCCAAATGTCAGTCTTTTCTTATATGGAAGAAAATATAGTGAAAATATCTCTCAAGTGTCCTAAAGTAAACTTAAGAAATACCAGGCAACCTGTATCTTAAGTCAGACTACCCCAGATATATCCTTTACACTTCACAAAATCCATCTAACATTTTTTTTTGCTAATATAAACAAATCTACAGGCACAGAGATATAAACTTAATTATATTTATTTGTCTAGTTTCATATTCATTCTTCCTATAGTGGCTGAGTTCACATTATTATGATTTAATGACTGAATTATCAAGTATATTGATGAGTTTTAAATAACTTCATTTTTTGGCACTTGAGGTGTTTTAAATTATGTTTGCTCTTGTGAATAAAACTGTTCTGAACAGTTTTGTACAAATTACCTGTTCCCAGTTGATGTATTTGACCAGGACATTTTCCTCCCCATTGAAATTCTGGATCAAGTGGGAAAAAAAGCACCTAAGAGCCTATTTTCTGTATTGATAGGTTGAATGCTGAAAAAAAATATATTTTTTTTTATATGATAACGTTGCCAATATATTTAAAATTCAGTTTTGAAGATAAGAAGTTACTGAGTCTCCTTCACCTATGTAGCTGAATCTCGAATATATAAAAGTGTTGAGTTGTTCTTGTGTATTTTAAATATTCATCCTTTTAATAATTCATATTTTACCTTAGTAATACAACACAGTGATATCAAAGTGTATCACAGTGTATCAAAGTGATATAGTCTGATACAAAGTGAAACAAATCATGTCTAATACAAAATGGTGATGACATCAATAAACTCTAGACTTAAAGAAGGCAGAAAAGCTGTTTTGAGGAGTAGAAAGTGAGAGAAAATGTGGAGAATTCGGTCTGGACATGTTGAATGTGGAATATCTTGCAGATATGTAGAAACAGGAGTGTGATCTTCAGTTGGATGGTCAGGTATGGGTTTCTTGTTTGGGAGTCGTCAGAATCTGGGGTTAGTAAAACCAGTGAACATGACTATTGTCATCAGGACCATAAGGAGAGGGGAGTATTGGGTCATTGATGGAAATCTGGGTTATATCCCCACTGATGGGGTGGAAAAGCCTGTAAAAGATCAAGAGGAATAAACAACATTATAAAGAAGAACAAGGAGAAAGTAGTATCCCTGTTTCAAGACAGTTGGAGGATTTAAGGGACAGTCCATGATCGGTCCCATCCTATGCAGCAGACTCTTCGGGTGACATAGTGTGTTGCAGAGGGTCTATTAGATCTGTCAGTGGGACGGTCTTGGGTCACCTTTCGAGGAGCAAGTCTACTAGAAGAGTAGAATGTTGGGGGTGGAAGCCAGCTACTGTGGGCAGAGCCCACGGGGACTGAGGTGGAAGAGCCAGTGAGTGTGGAGTCAGGGTGGCTTGCGATGTCTCAGCAGGCATTGCCTACCTCTGAGTTCTGCCTGCCTCTCTAGATTCACTTCTTGGTGCCTTGGCACATTAAAAAAATTTTTTCTGCAATTTTCTTCTTTTTTTTTCCTCACTGTACATAAGTTTATAGTGAAATACCATGGGTATTTTTTATCACTTTATTCTGAAGACCTGGGTCAGCAACTTATGCATAGGTACCCAGTAACTTCTGAATAGATGGATGGATGAATAGAGGGTAAGAATCTATATCTAGAAGTGTTAAGTTAGAACTAACTTATTTGGAAGAGACTGGCTTTGGGTATGACTAGAGAGGAGGGACACTTGGGATTCTAGACAAGGTGGGGACAGGTGCTAGGATCAATAAGGGGGCGAGAACACTATCATTCAGTGGGATTGGCTTCATCATACAGTCTTTAGAAATGAGAAGCACCTTGCCATCGGCGACACGATTGCAGAGCTATGAACCAATCTGAATTCTGATTGAATTCAGAACCAATCTGGTTCATACTGGTGAAGTTAATGTAAGTTATCAGGAACTGAAGTTTACCCTAAGTTTTATAGCCACAAAACAATGACAGAAAAGCAGTGTATAATCAGGAAGCCTGCAGGAAAAGTGGAGTGTGTAGAAGTTTGAAGAAATGGGTACAGAGCAAGATAGAACTGGGCTGTCAGCTGGCGATGGTTCTCTAGATACTGATGCCTACCAAATCTGCCATATTAATCCAGCACCTGTGAGCCCGTCACATGGGGAGACAGCCTTATGTGAACCTTTCTTACAGGGCCACCGTACAAATGAGGTCAGCTCTTCTTTGGCTGGTAGTGAGAACGGTGAACTCACTGCCCGCGGAAACTGTAGGCACATGTGCTAAGAAGTCGCATGAGAAGCAAACAGGTGATAACTGGGCTGGTTCTCATCCTGCTGCTGCTAGGTCGCTTCAGTCGTGTCCGACTCTGTGCGACCCCATAGACGGCAGCCCACCAGGCTCCCCCGTCCCTGGGATTCTCCAGGCAAGAACACTGGAGTGGGTTGCCATTTCCTTCTCCAGTGCGTGAAGGTGAAATTGCTGAGTCATGTCCGACTCTTCGCGACCCCATGGACTGCAGCCCACCAGGCAACTCTATCCATGGGATTTTCCAGGCAAGAGTACTGGAGTGCGGTGCCATCCCCTTCTCCGGTTCTCATCCCAGCTCATGGTTATCAAATCTTCCCAAGTGGCAGGCACTGTGCTAAGTACTTCACGTGAATCATCTTTTATTGTCTTCACAAACATCTCTGAATCGGGTACCGATACTATTATAATTGCAGACGAGAAGACTGAGGCTTGTGACTTTTGCAAATTCACAGCAAGGATGTGTCAGAGTTAGTACTTGAACTCAGGTCTGTCGAATTCCAAGGTCTCCACTCCTAACTACCAAGTGCTCATGGAATTCAGATGAGAGGAGTCAATTCAAACTTGAAATTGATTCAAATTTCTATATCATCCGGCTATCTCTGCAATAAAGTTGGGTGGGTCACATTTACTACAGAGTCTGCTCAGTGACTTATCCTTTTTTCTGTCATCCCTCTGAGGACCACGCTCGTATTTGTTCCATTTGTTCACACCTTCGGTTCAGTGCTCGGTGGTCTTGGAGCCACTGTGTCTCTTGTGTGACTTTATAAAGATGAATTCTGAGGCTTGATTTTATGGAATGCCTTCTGTTTGGGGGATTCCCCACCATCACCCTTTGCGTTGAGATGAGTCCTAACCACTGTACCTGGTAAAGTTCTCAGGCCCACAGATTCCAGTACCTTCTTTAAAGGGACATTTGTTCTGATGCAGCGCCCATCCCAGCAGCAGCTTATACCTGACCTTCTTCACCCCAGTTAGTAACTGAATCCAAATGTCAACAACCCAAGAGTTTGCAGATGTGGGCAAGAAAAGGATTTCCTTTGACCTGAGGGACTCAGGGATTGAAAGTAAAGGGAGGCACAGAAAAGTGAATCAAGACTAAGCCTTTTTTTTTAACATTAAAAAATTTTATTTATTTTAATTGGAGGATAATTACTTTACAACATTGTGGTAGTTTTTGCCATACATCAACATGAATCAGCCACAGTCATACATATGTCCCCTCCCTCTTGAACTCTCCCCCCCCAACCTCCCTCCCCACCCCATCCTTGGTCAGCAGTGCAGGTAGTGAACAGACTCCAAATACCTGCAGCTGTTACTTCTGTGATGTGCTACTGTACACGTTTTAGTACCTGGGTGATTTTTCGGGCTTTGCTTTCTTTTCCTTTCTCCCACCAGGCTGTGAAGGGCTGACAAAGCTAGACTTGACGGTGAATTTCATCGGAGAGCTGAGCAGTGTTAAAACCCTTCAAGGCAACATCCACCTGAAGGAGCTCTTCCTCATGGGAAACCCCTGTGCTGACTTTGACGGCTACAGACAGTTCGTGGTGGCAACTCTTCAGCAGCTAAAGGTATGCTTTATCTCCATGATACGAAATTCCCAGAAAAAAATGAAAACAAGCAACTACACAGTGATTCCTGATTTACTCCCAGCGTTTTCAGAGAATGTGTTGTTTTAGAGAATGGAATATTCCAGAAAAATCCAAATGAATTATTTGGCTCACTGAACTTTAAAAATTTTTTAAATAACTCGAATAAAGTTTGGAAAAATAAATGGGCATATTTTTCTCCTTTCTCATTCAGAATGCACAGAGTTGAACTGAGCTTTCTTTATGAGTTCAAGTCATTGTTATAGAGGGCGTCCATTATTACTAAGAGCTCACCAAAAGCTCAGGGCTTTTGAGGTGGCTACGTGGGCTCCATCCCTGGGTCAGGAAGATCCCCTGGAGGAGGGCATGGCAACCTACTCCAGTATTCTTGCCTGGAGAGTCCCATGGACAGAGGGGCCTGGGTGGGCTACAGTCCATGTGGTCGCATAGAACTGGACACATCTGAGTGAGTTCATACTGTTAAACTCCTGTGCCTTTTTTTTTTTTTTTTCACTCTATTGCTTCTTATTAACTCACTCGCTACGTTAATTCTCAAGCTCTCGTGTGCTTTGGAATACTTAGGCACGGTTCGTGTTCACTGACCCCGCCCCCTCTGCCCCCTGCCCAAGTACCCCATTCGGTAGGCCTGAAGGGCACCCAAGAGTTTGCATTCAGAACAGGCTCTCAGGTGACTCTGACGCCACTGGTCCAGGGACCTCATTCGAGAACTGCTGCTCTGTGCGTGAGTCTCTTCTGCCGCATCTCCCCATATCTGATGATTTTGCAAACCAGGAAAAAACACACAGTGTCTAGACAAATCCTACAGCTGAAAACATTTAAGTAGTACTATTAATGTTTATGTGTTATAACTCCAAGAGCTCCTGACCTGCACGTGTTGGTCTGAAACCTCTCGACTTCTCTGGTGAAGTGTGGAACTGTCCTCCATACACAGAGGGCAAGGAGAGGCCAGAGAAAGGGGCAGCCTCTCTGGAGACAGACTGGCAGGCGGTGGGTCTAATAAGCAAGGAAGCTTCCTTACCAAGCTTGTTCTGGGCAACAAGATGAGTAGGGCTCTGCACCCGCCAGCTAGACTCTCACAGGTTTGTAGAGAGGCCTTAACTGGGTTCAGTCCAGAGGGTCTCAACAGAACCTTCCTCTCTCAAGGCTGTGCCCCTGGAACAGCTCCTAGTGTGGGAACAATGAGCAGAACATACTTTGCAGGACTGGGGAGGGGTGAGGAGCCTGTGATCGCCCAGGTCCAGCTCGCAGGCCAGCAGTCACATCCTCTCGGTGACCCGCGCCCCCAGCAGTGGGAGCAGCATTTTGCCTCTGTACAGAGAACGTGTGGAGGCCCTGGCTTTCTCCCAGGCCTTGTCCTCCATCCTCAGAGGACATTTGTGTTTAGACTGCTGTCTTTTGTGTAGGCAAAATTGCTGGATTAATAGAATACATTTTTTTCCCCAATGTAAAATGTCTTTGATTAAAAGAATAAGTGACTCAGATAATTGAATCTAAAACATATATTTAGAATGAGTGATATAGTAGCTCAGACATCGTCCAGGCCAGTCATCATTGTACAAGCACTTCCTGAAAAAATGAACAGATGAGAAGCAGAATTTTAGAGACCGGGATGCTATGCGCCCTCTCCCAGGAAGGGTGTGGGGCTGTCAGCCCAGCTGGGCCTGGTCAGCCCCGCAGTGTCAGGCTAGGAGTGTGTGAGCCACCAGACAGGAGCCTGAATCATGGGTCAGGGCTGTTCCAGGGGCTTGGCACACAGCATCTCTGATGCTCCTGGACCCTTGCAGGGAGATGATTAGAAGAATCTTGAGATGAGGAAGCCTGGCCTTGGAAAGCTGGGGCTCCTTGTTTAAGGTGACACCCCTGACAAGTGGCCCCAGTGGGATTTGAGCCTAAAAGCCCACCATTCTCACAGTAACCACACTCCCTGCTTCTCTCTGGGTTAATGTGCAGGTCTCAGGTCAAGTCTTTCCTTCCGGAAAGACTGTTGTGATTCAGCTGCTACAACAGGCAACAGCCTCTCTTTGAAAATAGTGCTCATAAATGTGTTTACTGGTGTTTAAAAATAGGCTGATAAACTTCAGAATCTTTTTTTTTAATTGGGGGAAAATTGCAATGTTGTGTTCCTTTCTGCCCTACAACACTGTGAATCAGTCATAATCAGTCATATCCCCACCCCCGTGGGCCTCCCTGCCCCATCCCTTCCCACCCCTCTAGGGCATCACGGAGCACTGAGCTGAGCGCCCTGTGCTGTCTGCAGCTCCCCACTAGCTCCCCACTGGCTCCCCACTGGCTCCCCACTGGCTCCCCACTAGCTTCCCACTGGCTGTCTGTGTATACCGTGGTGTATATGTGTTAATGCTACCCTCTCAGTCCATCCCACCCTTGCCTACCCCCAGTGTGTCCACAAGTACATTCTGTACATCTGTGTCTCCATTCCTTCCTGCAAATGGGTTCATCAGTACATACCATTTCATTGAAAGCTTGTTATTTACTTTGACAAGAGTTGTCCTAACAGATGTCTTATTTCCTAGGGCTATGATAACAAAGTTCTACAAACAGGGTAGCTTGAACATCAGGAATTTATCTCATTGTTCTGAAGGCTACAAGTTGTAGATCAAGGTGTGGGTTGGTTCCTGGGCCCACTCGCATTAGAGCTCAGTTTTGTGTAATATACAAGGCCCTTTCTCATAGAGAGCATTTGGGACTTCACCTGAGATGTTGAAATTCTTAACACAATGAGCAGTTACAAAATTAATGTATTTTGAGAGCTTGTCATTAATAATCAGTTTCCACAGAAGACCTACTTATTGCTATTACCAGTAAAGATGCTTTGTAAACTTTATTAATTGTGTGAAGTAAAACACTGGTTTAGATCAAAGTTCGTGAAATTTCCCATTAATTACTTTGCTTTCAACTCCGTATCACTAAGGTGTATTATTTACTATTTCTAGTCTTGCAAGTAAAGTCCTCTTGGGGCTGATTCAAATTGCAGCTTCTGGATAAATGCACTGTGCTGGCTGGTTTTTTGCTGTTGTTGTTCCAGTGGTTGGATGGTAAAGAAATCGAGCGTTCAGAAAGGATTCAGGCATCACAGAACTTCCCAGTAATTGAACAACAAATCAGAGAGCAGGAGAAAGCTTACTGTCTTAAGCGAGCCAAGGACAAGGAAGAGGCTCAGAGGAAACTGAAGGAGGAGGAAAGCAAAGGCGAGACTGGGAGAATTCACACAGGCTCTGACGGACACTGGCACGTGGACATCAGTGCTCCCCTGTGGGTAAATGGGGTGTCCTCTCTGGTTAACTCATGTTAAAAGCAAAACTTATGTTAAAAAGGTCTCTTCTCAAGGTGTTTACAGTGCCACTTAGAGTCCAGTGATTGATTTGAAGAATAAATTATGATGTGAATTTTGGGGAAGACCATGTGTGATCATCCCATTGTTTGTGACCATTTGGTGAGGTTTTCTTCCCTTGACAGGGTGGCGGGGGGAGCCTTTATAAACTAGCAGCTTTAATTCTCATCTAAAATTATCCTCAGACAAATCTCTCTGAAAGATGCACAGGAAAGCTGAAATAGCAGGTGTACTTTGATTTATAAAGTAGGAATATTTTAGAAAAGTTAAATGCAAATCATGTTATTATACATCGGGCAATTTTAATTGCATAAGATGTTCTGTTTTGTGAATTATATAATGAATGCATTTTTAATGTGATTAATATGCCCCTAATTGGTCGTTTTTACAAACATGAATTTTTCATGCTTGCTTATTTTGAGGGAATTGCAACTGTACTCAGTTGATTTGATTCCATACAATGAAATCTTTCAATATTTTGATAACAGAATCTCTTAAACTTGGGAAAATAATAATTATAATGTATTTCAGATATACATAAATGTTAAAAAAAAATAAATAGGCAGCTATAGCTACTGTGTGCGCCACCACCCACACTTATTAAATGTTAATAGTTGGCATGTTTGCCTTTTTTTTTCATTTTAATAAATAGAATATTGATAGAGAAGCTCCTTCAGTGTTTCTCCCCTGTCCCTCTCCTCCTTTCATCCTGTGGCATCCGCCATTCTAAAGTCAGTACTTTAGCAGTGTTTGGTATAATGTCGATCCCACCATATTATCATATATTTACCCACATAATTATGTACTTCTTAATAGTGCTTAACCAGGAGCAGTTTTATTTATTTATTTTTTTTAGCATGAATGATATCTTTCTACAGCTTTGCTTTTCATTCAGTATTATGTTTTTGCTCTTTACACATATGAAGACACGTAAGACAAGTTCATTCATTCTAGCTGTGGAATAAAATTCCATCGCCTGAATAAATCACAATTTATCCCAGAGTGGGCATTCAAAATATTTGATAGTGAGTAATTCTTTGGCCCCGACAGATCAGAATAAGCACCAGCTCCAGCAATCTGTGGCCCTAGTTTGAGACCATAGGAAGGAAGGAGGAAGAGGAGGAGGAAAGGAGTGAGGCAGGAGGAGGGTCAGCTGAAGATCAGCCCTGATGCAGCCATTCCTCTTTGGCGGGCTGTGTAAGTGGCTTTCCATTTCTCTTTTTTTTCACACAATGGTGCACATGTCTCCTTGTGCAAGTACGGAAGTTTCTGTAGTATGTATTCAGCAGTGACATTGCTGCATATTAATTGTAAACATCTTTCCAACTTTATATGCGTTGCCCAACTGTTTTTTAAAGTGTACTAATTTAAACTCATATATCAGCAGTGTTGGAGAGTTCCTAATCTTTTGTCAATAGTAGATAATGTGGTTTTTAAAACATTGGCCAATCACGTTGGTTGTTAAATAGCATCTCATATTCTAATTTGCATTTCTAGAAGTAAGAGTGAGTTTCAGTATCTTAAATGTCTTCTTATATGTTTATTAGCTATTTAGATTTCTTCTGTTCAGGACTTCCACCTATCTTATATAAGTTGTAAGTTTTTTCTTACTATTTTATAGCTCTTTTGTATTCTAGATGGAAATTCTTTAGTGGTTATAAGGTTTGCAAATACCTTCTTGCAGTCTGTCTGTGACTTGTTTTTAATTTCAATAAGAGCTTTTGTTTTCTAGAATTTAGACATATTGATGTAGCTAAACTTATTTTATACATTTTGATCTTATTTATGAAAATTTTAAATATCCTAATGTCATATCTATCTATCCGGGGTTAACTTTTGGGGTAGGGTGCTAGTCATTTCCCGCATAGGACTGTCTGTTTCAGCCCCATTTATTAAAGTGCCATTCTTTTCCCGGATTATATTCCCTGCTCTTGTGATTCATGGGCCCATTTCTGGGCTCCCTAGATTCTTCCATGGGAGTACTGCCACATGGTTTTAATTTCTATAAGTCTTGATTTTTGCTAGGAGATATTCTCCTGTTTCAAAATCATCTTAATACTTCTCATCTCTTTTTTACTCTTTTGTGAGAATTTTAGAGTCAGGCTTTCAAACTCCCCCCAAATCCCTAGTGTAATTTTGATTGAAATTGCATTGAGTTTATATGTTCATAAGGAGAAATTTGACACCTTCAGGACATTGATTCTTTCCTTGCTGAACTTTGGGATAGTTCTATTTATTTAGACCTTCGGAATCCTTCAGTAAGTTTTTATAATTTTCTCTTTAAAGATTTTACACTTTTTCTTATTAGATTTATTTTTAAGTATCTTGTAGAATGAGATTTTAAAGATTGATTTGTTATTGGGTCTTTCTGATGTATATAGAGGCAAATAGTATTAAGAAAACTTGGTGGCGTAAGAGGCACAAGTTCGATCCCTTGGTCAGGGGATCCCCTGGAGAAGGGAACAGCTACCCACTCCAGTATTCCTGCCTGGAGAATCCCATGGACAGAGGAGCCTGAAGGGCTACAGTCCTCAGGGTCACACAGAGTTGGACATAACTGAAGCAACTTAGCACGCATGCAGTCTTGCTGAACCTTTTAAAAAGATGCAGTGGTCAGTCTGTAGATTATCCTGTATTTTCTATGTAGAAAAAACACATTTTAAAAAATAAATAGCAACTTGAAAAAATTTTCCAATCCTTCTAACCTCTGCTTTTTATTTTTTTATGCTAAGCCTCCAGTAATGGGTGGAATAGCAACAGTAAGAATGGGTATCTGTATCTTGTTCCCGACTTTTAAAAGAATGTTGCCAATTCATCATCATTAAGTATAGTGATTCCTGTGAGGCTTCTGAAGAGTTGAGTTAGTTTCCTTTTATTCCAAGTTGATGAAAAGCTTTTATCATCATGGATACTAGGTTTTTGTTAAATGCTTTTTCTGTATCTATTGAGATAAGCATGTTTTTCTGTTGATGTGTTGAATTAACATTGATAGATTTTTCAAAATTAAACCATCCTTGAATTTCTAGAATAAACTCACCTTGTCCATATTTTATTTTCAGTTTTTTATTGAAATATAGCTGATTGATAATGTTGTGTAGTTTTAGGCATACAGCAGAGTGATTCAGTAATATATATATATATATATATGTGTGTGTGTGTGTGTATTCTTTTTCAGACTATTTTCCATTATAGGTTATTACAAGATATTGAATATAGTTCCCTGTGCTACACAGTAGGTCCTTGTTTATCTATTTTATATATAATAGTATGCATATGTTAATCATGAACTCCTAATTTATCCCCCATCCCACCTTTCCCCTCTGGTTACCATAAGTTCGTTTTCTGTGTCTGTGAGTCTGCCAAACAAAAATTCTTAATGAGAATGAAACTAGTGATTTCAGTGATGGTTAACTGAAATCTTGTAGAATATTATAGATTCCCCCCTTTTTTTTCAGTACCATAAAGAACCATGGCTATATGACAAAGCATTTATTTTCAGTAATTTGCACTATTTTGTTTATTAAACTGTCCAGTTGCATTTTATAATACGTAAGGTGTTTAAGCAGAATTTTACTGTATATTCTGTTTGTACTCTTTAAATTTCATATTTTGGTCTGTCCTTTTGAAAAGCATTTTATTTGAAGGTCAACTAAATGAGCATTTTGTGTTATCTCATTTCAGTAACAAGAATAATAACAAAATCTGACATTTAATGAGTCCTTACCATTTGCCGTCCTGGTACTAAAGGCTTCTTGTTCTTGTTCTCGTTCCATATCATTTTGTAACAGTGCAAATTCTAGGGAGAGGTGAGCGGGAGAGCGTATACCTGTTGTGTACTGCTCGAATGATGTCCTCTCTCTGGAACAGTCTTCTGCCTCTCTGGCACCTGACACACAGAAAGACATTCAATAAATACTAGCTGAATCCTTGCTGAGTAAATGTTGACTGTCATAGAATAATTATTTGATGCCTTATGGAGACCTCGTTTAATTCTCTGACAGTCCACAAAACATGAATGAAAAAGAGAGCATTCTCATACTGTTTTTGTTTAGTCACCCAGTTGCCTCTGACTCTATGCAACCCCATGGACTGTAGCCCACCAGGCTTCTCTGCCCATGGGATTTCCCAGGCAAGAATACTGGAGTGGGTTGCCATTTCTTTCTCCAGGGGGTCTTCCTGACCCAGGGATCAAACCTGTCTCCTGCATTGGCGGGTGGATTCTCTACCACTGAGACACCAAGGAAGCCTTTACCATGTAAAGCTACAAAACCCAAAGTCATCCATGAAAATGGAGTAGATAGAGGCCGTACCATGGGCAATGTCATATAGCCCACTGAAGAATTTTAGAGATTGAGAATCATTAAAGAACCTGGAATGTGCTTAGTTCCTCAGTCGTGTCTGACTCTTTGAGCCAGGTTCCTCTGTCCATGGGATTCTCCAGGCAAGAATACTGGAGTGGGTTGCCATGCCCTCCTTCAGGGGATCTTCCCAACCCAGGGACCGAACCCAGGTCTCCCACACTGCAGGCAGATTCTTTACTGTCTGAGCCACCAGGGAAGCCCCTAAAGAACCTGGAAGACATGATCAAATTTTTAAGAAAGAGTCCTCTGGGAGCAGTGTGAAGGATGAAATTGAAGGGTGCAAGACTGAAAGATTGATTACCAAGGCCCAGTGGTCCCTGAGTTTGTCTCGTCATCAGAACCTCCAGTGACGTATTGTAAAGCAAGAGTCCTAGGCACCCCTCCAAACTGACAGGATAGACTCTGGTGGGAGCCTAGAGATCCGTACTGTGTATGAAGCTCCCCAGATGACTCATAGCAGCCCAGTCTATGAATCCTTGGATCTGATTACTGCAGCATTCCTGGTGGTGGGTAAGGTGGGCCTGTCCTAGGGCTGTGGCACTTTTTCCAACTTGGCTCAGATAGGCTTTCTTTCAGACACATTTTGTTATTCAAAGCTTAGAAGATAATGAATTTTTTTTTTTAATATGTAAGGTATTTCAGGGGCAGTGTTCAGGATGAAATTCAGATGTCCCTTATTGGTCTTGATGTATCCTGTGCTTGTCCCTAGTCCATCTTCTGAAGAGAGTAAAGACTACATCCAGGCACCAGAGATACAAGAAAGGCAATGTAAGGGGAAGGAATTAGATGACAGAGAAGACGACCTGGAATTCTGGAATAAGCCCTGTTTGTACACTCCTGAATCTAGATTGGAAACTCTGAGACATATGGAAAAACAGCGGAGAGACCAAGAAAGATTAAGGTATCCCATTTTTTCCTATCATCGAGTGATAGAATATATTTTCATGATTGCACATTGTTTTATCCATCATCTGTGTTAAATCTGTGCTAGCTATCACACACAGACTTTGCTTTTCCTAATTTCAGCTTTTTGTTGACACGTATCTACTAACATTTATTAATATCAGACTACCTTCTTTAGGTTGTTGTGAATCATGGCATTTTAGGTAGAGTTTTGTTTGTATGTCCCTAGCTTTTTAACAACTTTAAACGTGTCAAATAGTATGGCCTGGTTTAGAGATACCAGTCCTCCAAGTCATTCTGTTCAGGTGCTGTGTCTACCCCATCTAATGAGTTTCTGAGATGTTTACCCTTAATTGTCCGGGGTCATGAAGGACAAGGGCTTCCCTGATAGCTCAGTTGGTAAAGAATCCGCCTGCAATGTAGGAGACCTGGATTCGATCCCTGGGTTGGGAAGATCTCCTAGAGAAGGGAAAGGCTACCCACTCCAGTGTTCTGGCCTGGAGAATTCAATGGACTGCATACAGTCCGTGGGGTCACAAGGAGTCAGACACGACTGAGGGACTTTCGCTTCACTGTGGAGAACAATGTAGCTCATGGAAACGTGAACTTAATTGGACCTGGCAACCCAGTTACAATGCAGAAAAATGTGAATAAATGTCTATTACAAAATAAAGTTAACTGACACAAAATCTCTATTAAAAGAACAATAGAAGTCTAAGGCAAAGAATCGCCTGTAGCTCTGTCGTTTTAACACATCTGTCCATCTGACCTTCTAGAACTTGTCCACATATGCCTCTTTTAAGTTTTTATGTATTTTTTGCAAATGTTCTAAATAAATATAATTTGCATCCTACATTTTCTTTCATGTTATTCCATGAATTTTTCCTCTTTACTCCGTTCACCTTCCTCCTGTCTCTACCCTTCATGGTAACGAGAGTTTGTTAGCGGGCTTGGGTCCAGCCCACCTCTACAATCATGTGAATGATTTCTGCAAATGTGGGATTGGGGATCTTTTTTAAGAACAAAAATGGACTTATATTTTATATGTTTGTTCTCACTAAATCATCATCAACACTTTTCTACAACTTTTTAGATGACTTTTTAGTAAAGAATGAACACATTTTTTAATAGATGCACAATATCTCATAGTGTGAACGTACCACAGTCAGTCCAATTATTCCTCCATTGATGGACATTCACAGTGCTTCCAGAGGCTTGCCTTTGCAGATGATGCTGTGATAGGCATCCTTTCACATAGATCCTTATGTACTGGTATATTTATTTCTATAAAATAGGTTCTGTTTGGCATTTTAAAAACTATAATTTTAGCTAAAGTAGAAGCTGTATACACAAATGGAGAATTGACAGTTAGCTGAGTAAATCATGCATAAAATAGACTCATTTAAACATTCATGGCTATTTCATGAAAAGGAGTTTTCTTCCCCCATTCAGATGATCTGGCAAATTGTCTTGGTCACATTTGCGCCTTACAGATATGGGTATAATCACACAGCAATCTGGCTCGATTGTCAGCCCCCAGCCACGGACCTCATCACAGTGAACTGATGTATTCATGAATATGCCATTAATTTTTCTGAAACTGTCTCACACATTAATTGCTTTTATATTATCTTTGTGTATTTTTTCTCTCCCCTTCCCCTTGTTCCCACTACCCCCAATACTAAGTGAAAAGAAGAAGAAAGTGAAGCCACCCAGGATGTTGGTCACCGAGGACGGGAGGGCCCTGAACGTGAATGAACCCAAGTAAGTGGGATCAACTGGAGACTTGAAGACGCAAAACATGTGGTATTGGTCATACCATGGCTTCAAGGGCACGTTTGCTCAGATATCTGACCACTCTGAATAAACCAGAAGAACCTAATGAGAATGTCATTTTGTGCATATTTAAAAGCAGAGTGGCATTATGTTTTCAAGTACATAATGTTACATTCCACATTTGGAGCTCAAACTGATCATTCCTTTCCTTCTCAAAGCACTGTCTTCCCCTTGCTCCTGATTCTTTGACCCTCGTGCCTTCTCATCATCCTCTGCTTTGCTGGCCCCTGTCTGTCTGGTCTCCTAAATGCTCTGGGGCCAGCTCCTCAGTTGTCTTCTCTTTCCTCATCCGCTCTCTCAAGATCTCACCAAATCCCATGGCTTGAAAGACGTTTTCATTCCTCATAAGCAGACTTGATCTCTTCCCTGAGCTCGGGACTTGTGTATTCAGTTAGCTGTTTGAGATCCTGTGTGGACATAAGCTAGGCGTGGTAGGCTCATCCTGACTAAAGCAGACGTCCTCGCTTCCACACCCACGACCACTTCCCATCAGAGCCTGCGTGCCCGTCAGTGTCCTCTGGCTTGGGAGTGAGCATCCACTGGGTGTCAAGAGCAATACCTCAGATTCATCCTCCATCCTCTCTCTCATGTTATCAGTGAGCCCATGAGCTCTTCCTCCAGAATTACCAGAATCCCACCCCTTCTCATTCACCTCCTCACCGCCCGCTTAGAGGACATCAGCCTACTCTTCCCTGGACAGTTGCAGTAGGTCATTGAGTGCTCTCCATGGTCATTTCTTGGCCAACTACCACCTCTTCTACTCAGCGGAAGAGAGAGGGGGAAAGGTGGGAAAGGGCACTCAGTCCCCTTCTTAAAGAAAGCTCCTAGAAAGATGAACATTTTCCTTTAGAACTGAAGCATATGATCTCATCCAGCAGCCAGGAAAGCTGGGGAACGTGGTCTTCACCCTGCAGAGCCGTATTCATCACTCAACTCAGGGGTCCTGTTACCACGGGTAAAGCAGGAGCAGACAGTGGGGAGTGAGTATCAGTGTCTGTCGTAGAAAAAGTGAAAGTCACTCAGTCGTGTCCGACTCTTTGCTACCCCATGGGCTGTACAGAAAACCTCTCTGAAATTACCTTCCGATAGATACGTGAAGGGAGAGTTTAAGTTGTTGGCTGGAAAATGGGGCAATAAGCAATCAAGGCAGACGAGAAAACACCTATAATAAAAGTCCCAGAGATGAGATCAAAAATGCATGGGTCATCTGTGCACCCAAAGGAGTGGCCCCCTCAGGGCTGCTGGAAGTAGGGAGAGTGACCATGAGCAGACCCCCAGCTGGCAGCAAGTTGCGGGCTAGTGGTACATCTTCCCAAACAATTTAGCCTGCATTCTTTAACATCGCTGGGTTATGTACTTTAGAGAATACGACAATAACTGAAATACTCAGAATGAAATTGACCAGGTAATTCTGAACAATGCATCGGCGGTATGGAAGTTACACCTAGGACTCAACCTCACGGTCCAGCTAAAAGACTTGGGGCTTTGAGATCCTGCCTCCCAGATTCATGTGACCTCTTTCCCAGCTATGTCAGCCCCCTCTGAGCCTCTGTTTCTTCTCCTGTAAAATGGAGGTGATGGGTCACAGGCAGCATCTCTGGGGAAGTGGAAAGGTCACCGATGAAAGAAGAAAAAAGACAAAACTGTTTAAAAATGAAGGAATCGTGTGCTGGATAATGGCAAGCAGATGCAACATGTGGTCCTCCGGCAGTAATTCCGCGTTTCAGTTTGCTCCTAGCAAACCCGAATGAAGAAGGGAGAAGAAAACTTTAGCCACCAGATGTCTCTGTCTCTGCACCAATGCTGATTTTTTGTATCTAGTGTAAGATTCCCATATGGAAACCATGTAAACAGAAATAATTTATAAATCTGTTGTAGGCTTCTGTTGAAATTGTTAAACTCTGACTTTTTATTGACCAGCCACCAAAATAAGTGTGCCATTGAAGATGCGTATATAGTTACTAGTAAATTTCCTTTTAATATTGGGATGGGGTTATCTATCAAGTATTGCTAAAAACATCCTTTTGTTTCTTCCCCCTAAATGGACTGTTCCTTAGACTTGACTTCACTTTGAAAGATGATGAAAAGCATAACCAGATCGTCCTGGACTTGGCCGTGTATAGGTAAAGATATTTTACCATGTGTTTAAAGGGTGGCAATTCTGTTTTCCTTCTCAGTCACAGTCTCTTGAGTTCTGAAACGTGAACACCAGCCTCTTTATAGCGTCCAGAGTCCTGCCTGGTCTCACCTCCCGCACTCGCTTCCTGCCCCTGGAGCCTGCATCCTGACTGCTGCGCTCCCCACCCCACCCCCACCCCAGCTCTCCTTGGCTGTGACACTCGCTCCACCAGCCCGTGTCACCTCCACCCTTCCTTGCTGCAGTCACTCAAAGACACTCAGCCATCTGCCTCAGTGCTCAAAGGTGCCAGGCTCCGGCTCACTCCCTCTACCCAACTGTTCATTTCGGGATCCACATGCCTGGTGTTTCTGCTTCTCCAGCCCTTTCAGACCCATTGAAGCCCCAGGGCCTCTGTCCAGGCACCTCCCTCTGCCTGTGTCGCTCTCACCCCAGGTGTGACCCCCAGGGACGTCTGTGCAGGCGCCTCCCTCTGCCTGGGTCACTCTCACCTCAGGTCTGACCCCCAGGGCCTCTGTGCAGGCGCCTCCCTCTGCCTGGGTCACTCTCACCCCAGGTCTGATGCCCCAGGGCCTCTGTGCAGGCGCCCATCTCTGCCTGGGTCACTCTCACCCCAGGTCTGATGCCCCAGGGCCTCTGTCCAGGCACCTCCCTCTGCCTGTGACACTCTCACCCCAGGTCTGACCCCCAGGGCCTCTGTGCAGGCGCCTCCCTCTGCCTGGGTCACTCTCACCCCAGGTCTGACACCCCAGGGACTCTATGCAGGCGCCTCTCTCTGCCTGTCACTTTCACCTCAGGTCTGACGCACCAGGGCCTCTGATCAGGCACCTCTCTCTGCCTGTGACACTCTCACCTCAGGTCTGACGCCCCAGAGCCTCTGTGCAGGCGCCTCCCTCTGTCTGTGTTGCTCTCACCCCAGGTCTGACACCCAGGGCCTCTGTGCAGGCACCTCCCTCTGCCTGGGTCACTGTCACCTTAGGTGTCCTCATGACCTTCAGGCCTTCATTCAGATGCAACTTTATTAGAGAGGCCTGTCTGCGCACCCCGAGCATCCAGTCTAGACCAGTACCTGCCTGCTCCAGCACTTCTTCCACCTCGCCCTGCTTCTTGATTTCCACCCGATGAACTCTAAATTTCCTTGTAGTTTGAAAACTGTGAAGTTGAGGCAGAAGCTTGTATGTGTTCCTCCCTGTTTGTATCTCCAGCACCTAAAGCAGCGCCTGACACCTGTCGGGAGCTCAATAACAGCGCGGCTAAAGGAATGAATGGTTACCGATGATGCAGTCGGTGGACGTTTACACTGTAATAATGGCCTTTGTCTCTCTGAGGGATGTTGCTGCATGCTCTGTCTTATTTAGCCTCTCAGTAATCTGGTGACTTGGGAGGGCTTGTTATCCTGGAATTACCCAAGGTGGGTTGGGGGGTGAGTCTTGTCAAAGTAGACACAGTAATTGCAGAAGTCAGAAAGTGACCCCTTAGGCCCAGGCCCAACACTGCATTTTTTAACTGTGATAAAATACACATAGCAATCTTAGGAAACAGGTGCTATTTGTATCCTCATTTTACAGGTGAGACTACAGAGGCTTAGAAAGGTTAAGGCGTGTGCTCCAAGATAATCTAGCGGGAGGGGAAGGGGAGTCAGTCCTCCCGAGTCTGTGTGGTCAGAGTCTGCGCCCGCCACCCTGCATCTGTCCTACCTGCCTCACTTAATGTTTGTGAGTTTTGAGTCATTGCCATGTTTTCAAACATTCCCAATCAGTATTTTGACATGTATAAAAATAACCATTTGGCCAAACTTCTCATTTGAAAGAGCGGTATGGATTCTGAACCTTTCCCCTCTTGTGGAGTCGAAAACGATGGGGTCACTGTCATGGATGAGGGAGGAGCTGGGGTGCTGGGCTTTCTGGGCAGGACATTCCTAGTGGGGGAGAAGCTGAACCAGCCTTCCATGATGGTCGTGTAAGGACAGCCGCACAACTGCTGTGGAAATAGAACAGAACAGAGCCCCAAGGAAGCAGGAGCTTAGTGGATTCAGCATCCCTGGCTATTCACATCGGTTTTAGGGGCTTAAAATAAAATATTCATGAAAGAGCATGGCAAGCCATTTTCTGCCAACCTCTGGTATTTCAGGCCTCAGATATTTTGGGGTGAGGGGCAATCAATGCCAAGTGTACTTGTGGGTCTAAAAATGAAAATGCTGATATATTGGATTTCCTGTGAGATCTGGGGATTAATTTAAGATGGATATTCTAAGACCTGTGTATCATGGAAACTGTGAACTTTCTTCAGTTAAAATGGCCCCATAAGTGCAACTTTATATTTGCTCTTCTTTAAACTTAATGTCTTTGAAAAATTACAAGACTTGATTGTTGAATTTTGAAGGTATATGGACACCTCTTTAATCGATGTTGATGTACAGCCAACTTACGTGCGAGTGATGGTCAAGGGAAAGGTAAGCGTGACCCTGTAGGCTGTTACTATTGCAGAACCCAGCCTAAAACCTAACTAACTCGCCTCAAAACAATTTTTAAGCCATTTTAAAATAGAAAAAGAGGAACTCAGTGCTATTTTTTTAGACACACGATTTTACAACAGGAGAGGTATTACGCAGAAACGGTTGCTGACCAGGGTGTACCTTTGTAAAATTAGTATTTTTAACCTGTATCTATTTAGTTAACATTTTCCCAGACCTGATAAGATGGTCTATATGGGTAGCCTGTGCTTGAAATTAAATTTCAATATTATACACATTTAAAATTGTTAATGGTTTCATTCATGAAAGTGAAAGTCACTCAGTTGTGTCCAACTCTCTGTGACCTCACGGACTATACAGTCCTTGGAATTCTCCAGGCCAGAATACTGAAGTCGGTAGCTTTTCCTACTGTAATTTTATCATTTTTTGAAATAGTATGTTTTGCCAGTTCTAAGTATTCATGTGAGATAGCCTAAAGACTTTAAAAATGGAAATATGTTGAGATTTTATGATAGGATGTTTTATCTATAAATGCTTTATCAGCCATGTTATCATGATTGGACCAATCATGATTTATGACTGATAATTGTTCTGTAAACCACTCATTAAAATTGGTAAAATAGTTTGTACCTATGGAGTATAGCCCCATATATTATTTTTTTCATAATAAGTCTAATTAGACTTTTTTTAACAATTGGTGAATTTTAGCTATGTAACAAAAATACCTCTTAAAGGAACTTCCTCGTATAATATACACTCATTGTCCGTACTTCCTGTTTACTCTCAGCCATTTCAGCTCGTCCTCCCTGCAGAAGTCAGACCTGACAGCAGTTTTGCTAAAAGATCTCAGACCACAGGGCACCTGGTTGTCTGCATGCCCAAGGTAGGCAGCGCCATTTTGATCCATCTCAAGTCTGGATATGGTTGTTCCTGAAGGAACCTGACCTACTAGGGCTCCTGATGACTTCTGATCAAGGTCCTTTTGGCTGAGAGAGCCAGAAAATCTTCTCACTCCAGGTCAGGTAGGAGAACAAAGGTCAGGTGACTCCTCCTGCCAGCAGTTCTTGTCTCTGCAGGCTTCTTCTGCCTCTCAGCCTAGAGTGGGGATAGAGTTGGAGGGTATGGATCACAGGATCCACTGAGCGTGTCTGTCACACGGCAATCAGTGCTTTCCTTACAGATAACTTTGAGAGGATATGTATTGGCCTACCTAACATAGGCCTTGGGCCCCTAAAAATTAAAAAAAAAAATGTGATTGAATTCCAAATATTGAGCTTACTGGTTTTGTGACTTTGGGCCACTTATTAACCTAACGCTGGGCCTCTGTTTCCTAACATTGCTCTTAAGAAAGATAATGACCCTAGGAAGGATTGAAGGCAAAAGGAGAAAGGGGCAGCAGAGGATGAGCTGGTTAGATAGCATCACCAACTCAACGGACATGAATTTGAGCAAACTCTCGGAGACAACGGAGGACAGAGGAGCCTGGCGTGCTGCAGTCCATAGAATCACAGAGTCAGACATGACTTAGTGACTGAATAACGACAACAAAGAAAGATAATACACAGAAAATTCATAGCACTGTGAGCGCTCGGTGAATGTTGATGTCATTATTGTTTTTTGTATTATTTTTATGAAACAGACTAGATAGTATTTTAACTAAAACTCTTTTCTGTCTTTTATTTGAGAGGAAAAGTGTTGTATATGTATTTTTTTTCCAGTTTTTAAAATTTGAAGTATAGTTGCTTTATAATATTGTACTAGTTTCAGGTGTACAGCATTGATTCAGGTTTTGTTTTTGTTTTTGTTTTTGCAAATTACTTTCCATTATAGGTTCTACAAAATGATGAATATAACTCTGCTTTATAGTAAATCCCTGTTGCTTGTCTATTTAATGGATAGTAGTTTGTATCTGTTAATGATATCCTCCTAATTTGTCCTTCCTCCTCCCTCTTCTGCTAAATGTCTGATAGAGAAAAACAAATACTATATATCACTTACATATAGAGTCTTGAAAAAAATGTAAAGGAATCTATATGCAAAACAGAAATAGACTCACAGACATAGAGAGCAAAAGTACGTGTCCTTTAGATATGGCTGACTTCTGAACACTGACAGCTTCCCCTCGCCTGGCTTTCAGACTCCTTAACCTTGATCTCAGAGCTGAATGTCTGAGGCAGAAGCTCTTTAGAAGCCAGAACAGGCTTAACAGGGACAGATGACAACCCTGAAAGAACTTAAGGAAATTAAACTTAAAAAAAAAAATCATTTGTCTGTACAGAAAGTGTGGATTCCTCAATACAGACTCTGTGAATGAGTTAGGATGTTTCATGCTGCAAGCTACAGGAAACCCCAAACAAAACTGGCTTTCACCATAAAGAAGCATTCCTACCTATGGAAGGTAGAGAGGGTTCAGGCAAGGGAATGTTAAGACCCTTTCTGATGTAGTTTTGTCCTTAAGCCAGCTTCCTTCCTGACGTGAGCACTAGCAGTAACTAAGGTGACTTGATTTCTTGCTCTTACCTTGCTTAAAGATAGAGAATCAGAGAAAGACACAGAGAAAGGCCCTCTCCTATCACCATGGAATAAAAACTCCGCTTCGCTGATTTGGTCAGTTTAGCTGAAGAGTCCAACAAATCTTGATGAGCTTGACTGTGGACAGTGGAACATCTCTGGTCAAAGAGATGGTCATCTTTTCTTCATTCCTATTATTTGATGTTTGGTTACTATCATCTCATGCCATGGGCTTTCCTGGTGGCTCAGTGGCAAAGAATCCGCCTGGCAATGCAGGAGACATAGATTCGATCCCTGGGTCGGGAGGATCCCCTGGAGAAGAAAATGGCAACCCACTCCAGTATTCTTGCTTGGGAAACCCCATGGACAGAAGAGCCTGGCAGGCTATAGTCCATGGGGTCACAAAAGAGCTGGACACTACTTAGCTGCTGAACAACAACAGTCTTATGCCTTGAGCTGAGGGTGGGGTCAGCTTTGCCCCAGTCACTCAGGTTTCAAAGGGGGAAGAGGAGGTTCTTTTGAGGAAGAAAAGGGACCTGGGGGGCACAGAGATTATAAACTTGATTAGCCAATAAGATTTCTGTAATGATTTACTAATCCTTCATTATCCCAAAGCCAGTTTTGTAACAGATTGATTCTGAGTAATCAATTATGTATTTTTACTCTGAGGCCATAAAACAGCAAATACAATTTGTTGTCAAGCAATAAGACAACAAACACGACTATAAGAATCTCATTGTCCTTGTTGACAACAACAAATGAAGGAAACGCTTCCGTGCTGATTAGAATATCCTATAGGGAAATCTAAGAGATAACTCAATTACTTTGGTGTTTCGACAGAGACATTTGAATGACACTGTGATCAGCACTGTTCTTTCTTTTGTGTTTTTTGTTTTTGTTTTTTTTTTTTTTGAAATTTCCATTGTGAGAAGCCACAGATTAAAAGGTAATCGCTGGTTTCCTAAAAAAAATTCAAGATGTGCAATTTGTGGACCTTTTACAGGGTGCCAGGCCATTGATCAGACGACCTCTGTGCTCTTTTCCCATGAATCTTTTAAATAAATGCAGCATTCTATTTCCATTATCCTTTCTGTTTTTATATCAGTTTAAATTTTTCATGTTAAGTATATATGCAAAGCATAAAAAATGGCTTATTGGAGAAAAAGCATTCTAGAAGTGCTTAGTTGAAGATGGATAATTTATACAGAAAGAATCAGAAGGTTTCTTTTTTTCTCAGTAATTAACTGAGTAGCATTTTTTTCCCTTTGAGATATATACTTTTTAAGACTTTAGGGACTTCCCCAGTGGTCTAGTTGTTGAGACTTGGCCTTCCAATGCAGGGAGTGTGGGTATGATCCCTGGTTGGGGAGCTGAGATCTCACATGCCTCTTGGCCAAAAATCCAAAACGAAAAAAGAAAAAATAAAACAAACAAAAAACAGAAGCAGTGTTGTAACAAATTCAGTAAAGACTTAAAAAGAAGATTTTAGACTACTATGTTAAAGTAGCATTGATGTCAAGCTATCCCTTTCATTAGTCCTTTGAAATTGTTATTAAATTATTAATTAATAATTATTGCCTTTTAGAATTTCTTTTATATACCTCTGTCATTATTCCCCCTAACAGGTAGCTAGTCGATAAAATCAACCTTTGGAGAATACTTACTTGCCCAGAATTAGTTGTTTTTCATTTATGAGTTAGGTATTTGCAAGGACTATTAAACTCAAAGAATAAAAGCTTTTTTCTTAAAAAAAATCATCGAAAGTTAAAAATAAAAATTCTAGCTTCACTTATGGTTACTATTGAAAATAAGTATTAGTAACAATTAGCATCTTCATCATTCCTATTGATTTAAATAGTTGAAGTCCTGAAGTTTGACCCACTGAACCATCTTGTGTGTCTAGGAATTGTCGGTCTGACCCGCATTATAATGACTGAGGCATATTCTTAGAGTTTTAAAGCATAAAAATCAAGTAGACACTTAGGTATACTTTTGATTCATTCATAGGAAACAGTGTTGTCAATATGTTAAGTGATAACTCAGTACTTCAGGAAATACCTAAAATTGACCTTGGTAGTTTATAATACTTGGATACTGTAAATTGATGAAAAGAAGATCAAATTTGCTGTTTAGTTGTTCCTTCTTTGTGATAGTCTTTGTAAAGATTATTTGTGAAGAGCTCATCTATTTGATGATGTCTGTGATGGGACGACGCCAACTGTGTTTGTGGAGATGCAGCAATGAACTTTGTATACATTTTTTCAAGGACCCAAAATTTGTAATGGAACCCGTAAACTGCTCAACTATTTCTCATTAGCCGCTTCACTCAGCATTTTGTCAAAGATGTCAAATGGATCTTTTTCCCTTTCCTGCCCCTGAATGAGGCTGGGTCTGTACAGACTGGGTGCTGATGAGCAGGCAAGTTTCACATCTGTTCTTTGTCACAGGGGTCATGGCTGAATATTCCCTTGCTGACCTGCTGGTGGGTTCTCCCAACTCAGCACCACACCCAAAGGCTCTTATCTCGTGCTAGCTCCATGATACCAGCTGCTTCCCAACATCTGGTACCGAGTCTGTATCTGTGGGTTGGTATAATACCCAGAGATCACAATCCCTACCATTCCCTGCAGAGTTCCCATCTCCACTGGCCATCATTATAACTTAACTTGTGGGTCCCGCACCTCCCGGAAGGCCATCTCCTCCACTATGATTTCAAGGGTTGATACCTTAGCTGGAAGAGTTGGCTGGGGTTGTGGATGAAAAAGTACTCTGGCTTTCTCAGAAAGTGGCATTAGGGGCCTCCCCTGGTGGTCCAGGGGTTAGGAATCCGCCTGCCAGTACAGGGGACATGGGTCCGATCCCTGGTCTGGGAGGATTCCACATGCTGCGGGGCAGCTAAACCTGTGGGCCACAGCTGAGCCCATACTCTCCAGCCCGAGAGCTACAACTGCTGAAGCCTGAGTACCTAGAGCCCGTGCTCCAAAACAGGAGAGGCCACCGCGATGAGAAGCCCATGCACCGCAGTGAAGAGTAGCCCCCACTCGCCGCAACTAGAGAAAGCCTGAGCAGCAGTGAAGGCCCAGCACAGCCAAAGATAAATAAAATTAAAAAGAAAGAAAGAAAGTGACCTTAGAGAATAGGAGGTCAACTGCCCAGGTAATAGAGGAGGAGGAAGCATTCCGCGTCTCATGAGGCTCTTCTCAGTCCTGCTCCACGGGTCAGTGGCATTTCCTGCTCATTTCCAGCACTGTTTTATTCCTTAGTCTTAGCTTTGGGGGTCCGTGTAAAGAATGTCCGTCTCCTGTGCCTGTCTCCATTTATTCCATTAGGTATATCCATTCAAGAAACATGGACCCAAGGTGTCATCCGTTTACCAGAAATCCACTATTCTTCTTTGGGGAAGAGTTGCTAATCCTTTTCTCAACACAGCAGCCAAATGATCATTTCACAGTGTGTGTACATCAGACCAAGTCATGTTTTCTAGTCAGAGTTAAAAACAAGATCGCCCCAAGAATCTTCTCCTGCCACGGTCCCTCTGACATTATCTTCTGTCGCCTCGCCCTCTCATCATTCCAGCCACCTTGGCCTCCTTGCCATTTCACAAATACGGCAAGCATCCTCCTACCCCGGTCCTTAGTACTTGCTGTTCTCTCTGCTAGAATGCCAGTCTCCCAGGTATCCTCACAGTCTGCTCTCTCCCTTCTTTGGGTTTTTTTTTTTTTTTTCAAGTGTTGTTTCACCATGAGTTCTTTCCTGATCCCAATGTTTAGCAGGCTTCCCCTTCCCTACCTCAGTTTCTCTATCCTGTTTCTGCTGTATTTTTCTTCATAAGAATGTATCACCACTGGACAGTCATGTAGTTTTAAATGTTTCTTTCTTTGTCTGTCTCCATCAACAAAAATTTAAGCTTCATGAGAATAGGGACTTTTGTCTGCTCTTATTACTACTGTGTCACTGGTACCTAGAACTGAGCCAGACAAAGAGTAGGTGGTCAATACATTTTTACTGAGCAAGTAAATACATTAAATGCAACTTTAAAATACATTTTAATATTTACAACAAGAATCTCCCCAAATTACTCTTCCCGCTCCTCAATCATTTCCTCATTATTTTTCTATGTGTGTTATTCCAGGTTAAGTTTCAAATAATTTCATCCAATTCTGCCTCCAAGAATGCCATTTGAATTTTTATTGCTGTTACCATTTAGAGACAGTGAAAACAGATGGTCTCTGGAGCCAGAGAACCTGGGTTAAATCTTGATACTTCTACTCAACAGCTGCATGATCTTGAGCAAATTATTTATCCCTCTGTGCCTTAGATTCCTTGTCCATCCAATGATATTAATGATCAGTCACACCTCAAAAGGTTGTATTGAGGATTATATAAATGCATATGTAAAACACCTAGGTGACCACTTTGGGCATAATACACCCTGCACTCATGTTACTGTTAATTAGTGTTATCCATTACCCTGATAGCTCAGCTGGTAGAGAATCTGCCTGCAAGGCAGGAGATCCCGTTCAATTCATGGGTCGGGAAGATCTGCTGGAGAAGGGATAGGTTACCCACTCCAGTATTCGTGGGCTTCCCTGGTGGCTCACCTGGTAAAGAATCTGCCTGCAGTGTGGGAGACCTGGGTTCAATCCCTGGGTTGGGAAGATCTCCTTGAGAGGGGAACGGCTACCCACTCCAGTACTCCAGCCTGGAGAATCCAGCAAAGAGTCGGACATGACTGAGTGACTTTCACTCTCACTGTATGTACGATTTTAGTTTCTGTTCTGAGTAGAATTATTCCCTGTCAGGTTTTCTGAGAGTTTATGCTTGTCCTTTGATATATTTTCTTAAATGTGTGGTTAGACTCACTGGTATGTCCATAAACAGTCTTATGGTCATCAGCCTGGGAGTACCTGGCTCATAATCTCATTCCAGGCCAGTTTAACAAGATTTAACTGAGATTTTGCATTCACAGGGAAACATGCATAGTCATTCAATTAAACTCCCATCTAGATTCTCAACTGACAAGTTCCAGGAGCACTCCAAGAATATGCTTCCTGATTTCCTTTGGGTGTTCTTTCAGAATAATTAACTGAGATTAAAGAAGGTGCCATCTGAACTGAACAACAAAATATATTTACAGCTTCATTCGGTGAACATCCCACTTGATTCTGCTTTATTGAGCACAGGAGACAAAGGTCACATATTAGAGGTCAATATTACAGACCATGATTCTAGAAAACAGTCTCAGATGCCCTTTCCCTTATTATTTGAACATGTTTCTCAGTACTTTATCTCTACTCGAATATGCTTGTGATATGCCCAACATAAACTCAGTTTTACTCTTTGAATGTTAATTTCAAGATGGTCTAGAGTGAGGGCCACTTGGTCATCTTGCTGGGTTTTTCTGTTCCATTCATATTTCTACTTTTGTAGAACATTCTTTCTCTTCCTCAGCTCATTCCTAAAAACTTGCAGTGCTGGAAAAATAGAAGCATCAAAGGATGATTTCCACATACTCCAAACATCATATCTTTCCCCACTTGGCCTCCTTGGCCATCCTTATCCTATGAATGAACTCTCTGTGTTCTATCTGAACTCTCCAGATATGTGTTAGCTCCTATTTCCACTTGCCTGTGAAAGGCTATTTTTCCATTCTGACAATTCTCTCTTCTGCATCTTCACTGAATTTTCTCCACACACAACTTATATTAGAAAACATGCTAAAATGTCTCCCTTCTCCAAAATAAAACAGTACAAAATAAAAACATTCCCCTCTACTTAACTGTTCTGACCTGATTCACAGCAAAACTCTGAAAGAAGACATCTATATTTTCTGTTCCAATTCTTTTCTTACAATTTCTAAAACTAACCCTAATGAGGTATTCATCTCTTCTCCAGTTTCCCCACCCCCATCCATGAAACATCTCTTTTTGAGGTCTCTAGTCCTCTCTATGGAGAAGGCAATGGCACTCCACTACAGTACTCTTGCCTGGAAAATCCCATGGATGGAGGAACCTGGTAGGCTGCAGTCCATGGGGTCACTAAGATTCAGACACGACTGAGAGACTTCACTTTCACTTTTCACTTTCATGCATTGGAGAAGGAAATGGCAACCCACTCCAGTGTTCTTGCCTGGAGAATCCCAGGGACGGTAGAGTCTGGTGGACTGCCATTTATGGGGTCGTGCAGAGTTGGACATGACTGAAGCAACTTAGCAGCAGCAGCAGCAGGATCTATATGACTAGATCCAGCAGTCAGCCCCCTTCCTCTTCTTCTCTGACCTTTCAAGAGGTTTTTATACCATTAATCAGCCCCTCCATTTTTAAACAGGTGTTCCATTGGCATTAGACACACCACTTTGATTGGGTTCTCTTCTTAGGTCCTGCTCACTGGATGGTCTCTGCCACTGGATGCTTCTTTGCTGGTTCTTTCTCCTGCCCAGGCCTCTGAAAGTTGGCATATCCATCATCAGTCCTGGAACCTCACTTCTCTTCTCTACACTCACTCTCTACATAGTCTCATGACTGTCAGTAACATCTCTAGAGCTCCACCATCTGCTAGTTGCCAAGTACGTCATTAGGAGTGACAGTCACACTAAAGAAAATTTAGGAATATAGACTACATATTTTAAAAACATCTTGGCAGTGATGAGATAATGAGCAGTTACTGCCCACTGATCGAAGGAAAGACTGAGAGAATAAACCATGCTTTCAGTGACCACACAGGGATGAGAAGAAAAAAGCCAAAGTCAGAGCCTAGCAGGGAAGCCAGGCTAGGTGGGCTCTAGGAAGCCATGTGCATTTTGAGATGTGACTCCAAAGGACCGTAACCCAGAGGAAGGTGAGTGAGAAGCCAGCCAGGCCTGAGAAAGTCTCAGCCTGTCTAAACAGCTATCGAAATGGCCCCCAAACTGGGCTGTGAACTTGAGTGACAGTAGTGAGTACCATCCACACATGCCTGGCAAAACCCAGGCATCTAGACGTTAACATCATCTATAGACTCAAATTATAGGTAGATAGGTAGTAGGTAGATTTTTTTTTTCAAGTAAGTATTCAGCCCACACTGAAAATTAAATGAGGTGTTCACAGAGACTTGAGCGGGATCCCAGTAGTAAGTTAGTTGGTGTTTTGGAATCTGACTACACCAGTTTCCTACTCTTCCTCCTTAAGGGAAACCTGAGAGTCCCAAAGTTATTGCTGTTCAGTTGCTAAGTTATATCGAACTCTTTGCAGCCCTATGGAGTGCAGCATCCCAGGCTTCCCTGTCCTTCACCGTCTCCCGGAGTTTGCTCAAACTCTTGTCCATTGAGTTGGTGATACCCTCCGACCATCTCATCCTCTGTCATCCCCTTCTCTTCCTGCCTTCAATCTTCCCCAGCATCAGGGTCTTTTCTAATGAGACAGCTGTTCGCATCAGGTAGCCAAAGTATTGGAGCTTCAGCTTCAGCATCAGTTCTTCCAGTGAATATTCAGGGTTGATTTCCTTTAGGATTGACTGGTTTGATCTCCTTGCTGTCTATTAAATTGTGAGACACAGACTCACATTTGACCTGTAAAACACTTTTTAAAATTTGTGGCCTCCCTGAAAGTGGAACCTACCTGAGAGATATCAGTACAGTGGTTTATTTGAGAAGTAAGAGCATGCTGATCAGGAAGTAGGGGAGGGAGGCAACCAAGAGAAGTGCCAGCAACCCCAGTGGGGAAGCTCTGGGAGACTGTGCAGAACACGTTCTTGTTGAGTCTCTTGAGCCATGTCCAACTCTTTGCAGCCCTGTGGACTGTAGCCCACCAGGCTCCTCTGTCCATGGGATTTCCCAGGCAAGAATTCTAGAATGGATTGCCATTTCCTTTTCCAGGAGATCTTCCCAACCCAGGGATCGAACCCTTGTCTTCTGCATCTCCTGCCCTGGCAGGGGCATTCTTTACCACTGAGCTGCCAAGGAAGCCCACGTGCTCTGTGAAAGTGTAAGAGTTAGTTGCTCAGTCATGTGTGACTCTATGTGACGCCATGGACTGTAACCCACCAGGCTCCTCTGTCCATGGGATTTCCCAGGCAAGAAAGCTCGAGTGAGTTGCCATTTCCTTCCCCAGGTGATCAAACCCGAATCTCCTGTGTTGGCAGGTGTATTCTTTCACCACTGAGCCCCCCTGAGAAGACCGAAAAACACATACTTCAGAATAACTCTACCTAAGGGGTGATGGAACTGGGACAGTAGTAACCAACCCCTGAGAATGTCTGGTTGATGGCTGTTCCCTGTTGTGGGAGGTGGGGAGTGGGGTGATGTAAACTCGCCAGCACTTCTGAACTATCACTGGCCCAGAACAAACAAGAATAATCTTGAACTTGTCCAAGTAAATGTAGGATATTTCCCACTGAGACGACGTCTAGTAACATTACAAAAGGATATTTTCTTTTCTTTCAAAACGCCGTTATCATTCTCGATGTTTGTCCTAACCTAATAAAATATCATTTTCAATTTTAGGTTGTGTGTGTGGATGATCCTCTATGGGGAACTGTCAGATAAGATTGCTCTTTTCAAGTAGGAAAGAATTTTGAAGGAACTGTTTGATATTTAGATTTGTTCTCCTTTTATTTCAAAGCCATGAAACTGTGTGCAACTGTCAGTATTGATTGTACATATAAATATCAGTAATTATACCCTTAAAATTTTTCCTCAGACAGCTTGGGTATCTTTGGAATCAAAGTCAATATTCTTATCCTTCCTATTTTTCCGATCAGTTTTTCAAAAATCTAAATTTTCTTTGCTGCCAGTTATCTTTATTTAAGATAGAAGGTATGTCAAAATAGTTGACTTATACAGGCATTTTTATCTGTTCAAAGATTTTAGTATAATGTGCCAATGGTAATTTATATATTTTCTGATTAGGATTAATGACCTTTTTAAGAGAAAAAGAAGTAGCTTGTATTCTTTAAAGGAGTCTTTTTTTAATGGGCTCAGTGAATTATGTGCCTTTCTTAGTGAAGTCCATCAGAACACAGTTAACAAATCATGAAGTTGTTAAAATGTCAACAGTAAATCTGGGTATATATATTAACTTCCTGTAATGCCAGAGGAAAATAAAAATGTCTTATTGATCCTGAAGTTTTATATTAAGAATATTCCTTGCTAGGAATTTGAACTTTGCATATTTAAATGTTCAACATCAATATTATAAATAATTGATTAACATAAATGCCAGAAATATATAAGAAAGTGAACAATATACAGGTGTCCATTTCTTCTACAGTTGAGATATGTTTTGCTAGATAATAATCTGTTTCAATTGTGAGGGACCTCACCCAGTAACTGGCTCAACCCCCAAATCAAACAACTGCCTTATGTCAAGGCAGGTTGGTATCTAATGGGCATAGACAGTTTGGAAGTTTTATAAAGAAAAAAAAGTAGAGTCATTTTTAGAAACTACTTATGAGGCATGGGTGAAGATGTTAAATGTGTGTACTGAAGCAAAATGATAGCGGAGGAAAAACATACTGCACCCATAAATAAATTATATGGAAGTTATTAATATCGGATGAGGGAATTATTTAGCATGTTTGGCTTGCCACAATGTGGAAATAAGGTGCTAGAACTCAGAAATGGAAAACGTTCTGCAAAATTCTGAAAAAGTTTAGACAATGAATTTTTAATGAATCAATTAAAATATTTATTCACTTTATCAAAGATTTATTATAAGCACTTAGTATAAAGCCAGGCCACCAGGCTCCTCTGTCCATAGGATTTCCCAGGCAAGGATACTGGAGTGGGTTGCCATTTCCTTCTCCAAGGGATCTTCCCTACCCAGGGATCGAAGTCCATGGGGTCACAGAGTCGGACACGACTTAGTGACTAAACAGCAAGATGGATAAAGTACAGCGCAAATTGCTGTGGAGCGAAAAATAAATGAGAGGCCCTTCTTCCAGTTTCCTCCTTGTTGAAGCCACTGACCCAGACCGGCCCTTTGCCTCAGTTTCTAAGTCCCAGTTGCAAACAAGCTCAGACACTTGTTAAGTAACTTAGCTTCTCATTCTTCTGCTTAAACTTGAAATGATGTTACTAACTCAGAGACAACTGTCATAGTCATAACTATGGGAGTCTTCTATGGTTCCCTAAATCTCTCCTTCACTTTTGGACCCAGCGCAACAGGAGCCAGCATGCAAGAAGCTGCAGCCCATAATACCCCTGCCTCTTCCTCATTTGTAGATAGAATAGGCAGGAAGAAGCAGCTCCAGGAGTCTTTGCTCTTAGTTCTAACCTGTTGCCATCCATCACTTATTCAAATATTCTGTATGTGTTAATGAGTACCTCCAGGTGGCTCAGTGGTAAAGAACCCGCCTGCCAATGCAGGAAACGCAGGGATCCCTGGGTCAGGAGGATCCCCTGGAGGAGGAAATGCAACCCACTCCAGTATTCTTGCCTGGAGAATCCCATGGACAGAGGAGCCTGGAGGGCTACAGTCCATGGAGTCTCAAAGAGTCGGACACGGCTGCGCGACTGAGCACACATGCACTGTGCGCTAGGCGCCTCGGGTAGAGTCTTGGAGATGCAGAGAAGAAGGGAGAAGTGTGCTGATCAGATACCTCAGGGACATCTGGCAGAGTGAGGACCGAGGGTGCTGTCTTCCTGCTGTGTCACGCTGAGCTGAGGACGTAATGACAGCGCAGTGGGGCCCGTTCCCCTGTGCCCATTACCGTCCTTCACCCACGGGTCAGTCCGGAGACACAGTCGTCTCTCTAAGGTATTGTTCTCAAAGTCCATAATCTTACAGAAGTAGCTTTAATTATTTTGAGTAAAATGTTTCAGAAGGATTCAAAAAGTCATTATTGCCTTGAAAGAAGTGGTGTAGGTGATACAAAAAGGACAATTATTTGATTTATAAAGATTAGATTAAAACATGAAAAGAGGAAAAGTATGAATAGGGAGAGCCTACTAATAGATACTTTTTATTTCACAACCCCCCAATATATGTATTAGTTTATTCATGTTGATATTTAATATAAAATGTTTTTAGGGAAGTTGCATAGAATTAAATAAAAATATGTAAATTACAAAGCATTACAGAAGTTAAGTGCAAACAAAAGTCAATACAGTTACATGGAATCAGAAAGCATGAGGAAGGAAACGTTAAATGCAGAAAATCTGTAGGGAAGTTAATGGTTGTAAAATTGGTTCTTCTATCTTGTTGATAAGACTCTAAAAGACAGGAAATATATAAAGAAAGGAATGAATGAAGCTGTATTAGCTGAAATCTAGCAAAATTAGAGTGGTTATGACAAAATTAATAGTGGATATGATAAAATTTAAAGCACAAAAGCATTTAATGGAACAAAGTTTATTCTGTAGTAACAAAAATAGTATAAAATAAAGATTTAACTATATTTATTAGACTGTACATTATATAAAATACAAGTTCTCCCTGGTGGCTCAGTGGTAAAGAATTCACCTACAGGAGACGCAGTTTTGATCCCTGGGTGGGGAAGATCCCCTGGAGAAGAAAATGGCAAGCCACTCCAGTAGTCTTGCCTGGGAAATGCCATGGACAGAGGACCCTGGCGGGCTACCGTCCATGGGGTCACACAGAGTCGGACATGGCTGAAGTGGCTTAGCACGCGCACATGAGGTTAATGGTGTAACACTATTGGGACTTTCCTGTTGGTCCAGTGGTCAAGACTTGGCCTTCCAATGCAGTGGTGAAGGTTTGATCCTTGGTCGGGAAGCTACGATCCCACATGCCTGGCAGCCAAAAAACCAAGACATGAAACAGAAGAAGTACTATGACAAATTCATAAAGACGTTAAAAGAATGATCCGTATCAAAAATCGTTTTTTAAAAAAATATATAACACTATTAAAATGTTAATCTGTACCTTTGTGCTTGTCCCACAATTGAATTTTCAAGCTGTTGATTACATTTCCCTCTGCGGATTCAGGAAGCCAGTTGGCCCACATTATGTAATTTATTAGACATATTTTGGTTCTTACAGCTTTTCCATTAGTCATCCCTAAACACACTTTGTACAAATGAGTAAGAAGCTTGAAGTTAATGAGCATCATTTTCTAGAGAGGAAGTAGCACTAGGGCTGCAGATAGAGAAGCCGCACTGTACTATTTCAGTACCTTGGACCTCTGAACCTACGGTCCTCTGCCCAGAAAAACTAGATCTCTTATCAGAAGAGTTTTTCCTGCTATTCATATGAATATTGATGTTAAGATGAATGTTGGTAATAACATGAGTGTTGGTGTTGATATTTTTCTCACTGCGGATTTCTTAATTCCCCCTAACTTTTAAACTTAAAAGAACCTGTGAAACTAAATGAGCTGAAAATAACTTTTAAAAATAAGCAACACATTGAGATTCCTGTACACAGAAAACTCCCATGAAGAAAAGTTCCAAATTTGTGATGCTATTTGCATTTCCATAAACACAGAGAATCTCTGTCTGAGCTCATTATTATGGGACAATAGAAATGGGGGTACTTTAAGACTCTAATTATGCATATGCTCCCATTCTGATTAGTGCGTTTATAGCACAAAGCAATACAAAACCTGTGCTTTTGGCTCCAAAGCTTTTATTCTTAAAGTTGACATTTTCATGAATTTTAACTAACACTGGTTTCATTTGATGTAATTGAAAAAAAAGTTTTCTTAAGTGCTCAGATGCCACTGCTCCACAGGAAGCAGACTCTGAGACAGAGATTCTCATGCAAAATGTTTTTAGGGAGCAGCCTAGGGATCCACTCCTGTGGGAGGGAAGGATCAGGATTGGGAAGAGGGAGAAGCTGAGGGGTGATGCTGGCCTGTCAGAGGCCCCAGCTGATGCCACAGTGAGCTCTGGGGCTCACATGGTCCTTTGGAGTCGTCCTGAGTCAGGCTAAGGGAGCAACCTTATACCCCACGTTGACCAGAGAGACTGAAACATAGGCTCCGGGTTCTCACACTCAGTGCCAGGCCCCAGGCATGTCAAGGAAGGAGCAGAGAGTTCCAGAACTGAAAAGGCCATGTGGTCAAGGCCCACAGATAAATTAGGGGTAACTGGTATGGGTAGGTGACCTTCACTCCTATAGAAGAGTCGAGCAGCCCACAGTTGGGTTTGGGCTAACTCTGGCTTGGTCAGTAGAAATTAACATGAACAGAAATGATATGGACCTAATAGAAGCAGAAGATATTAAGAAGAGGTGGCAAGAATACACAGAAGAACTGTACAAAAAAGATCTTCATGACCCAGATAATCACGATGGTGTGATCACTCACCTAGAGCCAGACATCCTGGAATGTGAAGTCAAGTGGGCCTTAGGAAGCATCACTACAAACAAAGCTAGTGGAGGTGATGGAATTCCTATTGAGCTATTTCAAATCCTGAAAGATGATGCTGTGAAAGTGCTGCACTCAATATGCCAGCAAATTTGGAAAACTCAGCAGTGGCCACAGGACTGGAAAAGGTTAGTTTTCATTTCAATCCCAAAGAAAGGCAATGCCAAAGAATGCTCAAACTACTGCACAACTGCATTCATCTCACATGCTAGCAAAGTAATGCTCAAAATTCTCCAAGCCAGGCTTCAGCAATACGTGAACCGTGAACTTCCTGATGTTCAAGCTGGTTTTAGAAAAGGCAGAGGAACCAGAGATCAAATTGCCAACATCTGCTCGATCATGGAAAAAGCAAGAGAGTTCCAGAAAAACATCTATTTCTGCTTTATTGACTATGCCAAAGCCTTTGACTGTGTGGATCACAATAAACTGTGGAAAATTCTGAAAGAGATGGGAATACCAGACCATCTGACCTGCCTCTTGAGAAATCTGTATGCAGGTCAGGAAGCAACAGTTAGAACTAGACATGGAACAACAGACTGGTTCCAAATAGGGAAAGGAGTACGTCAAGGCTGTATATTGTCACCCTGCTTATTTAACTTCTATGCAGAGTACATCATGAGAAATGCTGGACTGGAAGAAACACAAGCTGGAATCAAGATTGCTGGGAGAAATATCAATAACCTCAGATATGCAGATGACACCACCCTTATGGCAGAAAGTGAAGAAGAGCTAAAAAGCCTCTTGATGAAAGTGAAAGTGGAGAGTGAAAAAGTTGGTCTAAAGCTCAACATTCAGAAAACGAAGATCATGGCATCCGGTCCCATCACTTCAAGGGAAATAGATGGGGAAACAGTGGAAACAGTGTCAGACTTTATTTTGGGTGGTTCCAAAATCACTGCAGATGGTGACTGCAGCCATGAAATTAAAAGATGCTTACTCCTTGGAAGAAAAGTTATGACCAACCTAGATAGTATATTCAAAAGCAGAGACATTACTTTGCCAACAAAGGTCCATCTAGTCAAGGCTATGGTTTTTCCTGTAGCCATGAATGGATGTGAGAGTTGGACTGTGAAGAAGGCTGAGCGCCGAAGAATTGATGCTTTTGAACTGTGGTGTTGGAGAAGACTCTTGAGGGTCCCTTGGACTGTAAGGAGATCCAACCAGTCCATTCTGAAGGAGATCGGCCCTAGGATTTCTTTGGAAGGAATGATGCTAAAGCTGAAACTGCAGTACTTTGGCCACCTCATGTGAAGAGTTGACTCATTGGAAAAGACTCTGATGCTGGGAGGGATTGGGGGCAGGAGGAGAAGGGGACGACAGAGGATGAGATGGCTGGATGGCATGACTGACTCGATGGACGTGAGTTTGAGTGAACTCTGGGAGTCTGAGTGAACTCTGGGAGGCCTGGCGTGCTGCCATTCATGGGGTCGCAAAGAGTCGGACATGACTGAGTGACTGAACTGAACTGAACTGAAAGATGAAATAAAGTGAACACTTCAATGTCTTGGTCACACTAATCATATCTCAAGTACTCAAGCACTCCAGGGTCAGCCTGGAGCATCTCCATCATTAGAGGACGTTCTCCCGGGCAGCACTGCTCCTCCACACGCTGCCACCCTGCCTCTCAGAGGGAGGGTCTGCTGCCCCCCATCCCAGGAAGAAGTGCCAGTTGTCATTACCCCCACACCTACAGCCTCTTCTGTTCCCCTCAACTGGGAAGCATCTCTGTTCAGTCTCCTCAGCTCTTTCTTTGCCCTCTTATTTGACATTAATGTGGCTTAATAAACCGGTGTGTGTGCGCTCAGTTCCTTCAGTCGTGTCCGACTCTTTACGACCCCATGGACTGGAGCCCGCCAGGCTCCTCTGTCCATGGGATTTTCCCAGGCGAGAGTACTGGAGTGGGTTGCCTTTTCCTTTTCTGGGAGAATCTTCCAGACCCAGGGGTTGAACTGCAAGTCTGGTGCACTGGCGGGTGGATTCCTTACCACTGGGCCACCTGGGAACCAGAACTGGCATCAGTAGAAACTGAAAAGGATTTCGATTTCTTTAGGAATCGGCCAGGAACACAGGGGAAATGTTTGTATCCATTACACTAATTCAAGTAGAGAAAATAAAAAAAAAAGTTTTCACATTAAAATAGTGTAAACATGTCTACTCTGCCACATTAACATTTGAAAATACATCATGGGCCAGCAAGAAATGAATGGAAAACAATGAAATTGGCAAGAAATAGACTTTAAAACATAACAAATATACCATTTTAAGATTAGCTTCCTCCAAAACAAATCTCATTTGATGATAATAAAAACCTGCTGCATTGGGCAAACCTTTGCATAAGTCACTTCATCTAATTATTTAGTGAACATTGCATTGGTGGCTTTTGTTGTTGGTTCTTCCATGGTTTTCTTCTACAAGTTTTTGCTATGCAGAATATACCTTTTTAAAAAATGTTTCAGAAGAAACTCTTCCAGCCTTGTAATTTCCTGCATTAGGAACATGCAGCTCTCGTTGTTGTTGTTATTTTCCTCCCTTCTGAAGTCTCAGAAAAAGTCTGCCCATTACACAAACCATCGGTGATGCTTAAAGGTATGTTTTCCCTAGTGGGATGTTCAATACATATAATGAGAGGGTGGAATTTAAGCAGATTCCTTTTATTTCTTCATTGCACATAGGCCCTCCCATGAGATCTATGGGAAGGGGGCTGAACTAAATCACACATACACAAATTGAATTTTTATAAAATATGATAGAAAAATATACAACCACACTATCAAAAAAAAAAAACTGGTCTATATACCACCATGAAATTAAAAGACACTTGCTCTTTGTAAGAAAAACTATGACCAACCTAGACAGCATATTAAAAAGCAAAAACATTACTTTGCCAACAAAGGTCCATCTAGTCAAAGCTATGGTTTTATCCATACAGTAGTCATGTATGGATGTGAGAGTTGGACCATAAACTGAGCACCGAAGAATTGATGTTTTTGAACTATAGTGTTGAAGAATACTCTTGAGAGTCCCTTGGACTGCAAGGAAATCAAACTAGTCAATCCTAAAGGAAATAAATCCTGAATATTCATTGGAAGGACGGATACTAAAGCTGAAGCTCCAATACTGTGGCCACCTGGTGCGAAGAGCCACCTCATTGGAAAGGACCCTGGTGCCGGGCAGGAGGAGAAGGGGACAGCAGAGGATGAGATGGTTGAATGGCATCACTGACTCAATGGACATGAGTTTGAGCAAGCTCTGGGAGTTAGTGATGGACAGGGAAGCTTGTCATGCTGCAGTCCATGCAATCACAAAGAGTCGGACACAACTGAGAGATTGAACTGAACTGAACTGTCATACCACCACAAGGAGAGGGATTACCATCAAGGACACTGAGGACACTCACCTCCCTGAGTTTGATGCTACAGCCCCCAGACTAGGATGCATTGCTTCGTTTGTTCATCCATCATCCATGTGTTGAAGCATACATACGATGAACAATGGGCTGGGCTTTCTGGGGTTCTGACCAATGTGGCTCACACAGCGAAGAATCACTAGTGAGATGGGAAACACACGACCCTATCTATCAGTTTGATTCAGTGTTCAGCCCACCAGTGCAAAGGTCTAGTAAAGATTGGATTGGAGAATCTGGTTGAGGGTTGAGGCTAACCCGGGGTGCCTAACTGCCTCCCCAAATACAGATAATTAGTCCAGCATGCCCGCCTGGCCAACAGATGGGAGCGGAGCTGGATCCAAGCCTAGTGTTTTTCCTTCATCATCAGTTGCACAGATCTGATCACTGCTGTGCGGCAGGAAGTCTCAGGCAGGATGGAGAAAGGGTGGCTGGTGGCGCTCACCTTTCAGAGGAGTGACCCTGCCCGCCAGTGAGATGTGGCAAGTAAATGAAGCATCCCGTCATCCGAGGGAAGGAGCTGGTGAAGGTGGAGGAGAGAGGAATGTACACCCACCCCAGATCTCCCTCTTCCTTGAAAAGGAAGGGCGGAAGTCCCCCACCGTGGTCAGTGGACCAAGGAGAGGAGTTTTGACTTGTTTCTTTTTTCCCTCTCTGCCTGCCAGTAATCCCTGTCTCATAGGAAGATTGGCAGGTGGGGGCTAAATAAAACACATACACAGCCAGCTCAGGTGGGCATGTGCCCAGCAGGTAGCCTCCTCCTCTCCCCACCCTCCCCCGACAACACTGTTCTGTCTCTGAGCTTCCTAAGGGAAGGTCGTGGGTCTGGGTGCTCGCTGCTGGAAGTTTGTTGAATTAAGTCACTCAGTCATATTTATTGAGACCTTAACATGCTTAGCCCTGAGCTTATTCAGTTTAAAAAATAATGGAACGACAGAATTTTTCAGATGGAGAGGAGTCCCTTGCAACTGATTTTATCTAATTCCCTCACTTTACAGTGGAAGGAGGCGAGATCCAGTGAGCTTCCAGCTCAGACCATTTTCATTCACAGCACATTCACTGGGAGCTCCATAAAGGCAGTGTCTCTGTCACCCCCATGTCCGCAACACCCCCAAAAGTGTCTGGCATGCATGGGGTTGGCTCTCAGAAAATATTTGTTAAATGAATGAATTCACTCTGTCTACCTGCTTGGCCTTGGGCAAATGAAGTGTAGCCTGTAGCTTTGCAAGACTAACATGAATAGTTACAGTTTGTGGTCTAAGTAGTTCCCCCCTTGTCCAAGGTTTCCCTGTCCTTGGTTTCAGTTATGCACGGCCAACCGTCCAAAAATATTAAATGGAAAATTCCAGAAATAATTCATAAGTTTAAAATTGTGGGCCATTCTGAGCAGCATGATGAAATCTTGCACCATCCTGCTCCGTCCCACCCAGGATGTCAAAAGTAATCCCACTGATTCCTGAGTCAGTATCTGCCTTGGTTATCAGGTCAGCTGTGCTTGGGTTCAGGCCACACCTATTTTATGTAATAATGGTCTCAGAGTGCAAGACTGGTGATGCGGGCAGCTCAGATATGCCAAAAAGAAGCTTTCAGGTGCTTCCTTTAAGTGAAAAGGTAAAAGTTCCCGACTTAATAAGGAAAGAAAAAAAAAACCATATGCTGAGATTGCTAAAATCTAGGGTAAGAACGAATCTTCTGTCCATGAAATTATGAAATGGAAGAACTCTGTGCTAGTTTTGCTCATGTACCTCAAACTGCAAAAATTATGGCCGCCTTGCAGGAGAGGTGCTTAGTTAAGATGGAAAAAGTATTAAATTTCTACAAGTGTGTGACATACAATATATTGTTATAATTGTTCAATTTTACTACTAGTTATTGTTTTTAGTATCTCACTGTGCCTAATTTATAAATTGAACTTCATCACAGGTATATCCATAAAGGAAGAAACAAACATACTCTATGTAGGGTTTGGTATGTCTGTGTGTAAGCATGCGTACTCAGTTGTATCCGACTCTTTGTGGACTGTAGCCCACCAGGATCCTCCATCCGTGGAATTCTCCAGGCAAGAATACCAGAGTGTGCTAGAGTGTGTTGCCGTTTCCTCCAGCAGGGGATCTTACTATCTGTGGTCTCGGGCATGCCCTGGAAGTCTTGTAATGTATCCCCAGGGATGGGGAGACTACTGTACCTTTCTCATCCACATGTAGGGGCTTAGAGTCAGAGTCTTTCATGGAATATATAGTGAAAGTTTAAGTGTTTTTGCATTTGGGAAACATATAGTATATATTTTTGAAGATGTATCAGAAAGAATGTATCACAGACTGTGCTGTGCTTTTCTTTTCAGGTGGGCGAAGTAATCATAGGCTGTCAACGAACATCAAAGCCCGTGAAAAGCACGCCGGACAGCAGCAGAGAGCAGACAAGCAAGAGGTGCCATCCCCGCCCACCCCCGCCGCCCAATCTTTAGCTTTGTTTAGAGTTCTCGCCATTGTCTTTTTGGTGGCTAGAATGCACCTGCCCACCAGGTACAGTGACTGAACGTTTAGAAAGTATTCATACCCTGAACGTTTACTCCCCAAACTTCAACTCTTGATTTGTAGGGCTCAGGCACAGATCTGTGCATGTCTAGGTCCCCATTTCCCATGATACTAATAGAAGCGGCAACATCTACACCACTGACAGCTACACCACTGACCAGGCACTTGCTTCCTGTGAGGCCAGCCTATGTGCTTTACCCATAGCAACACATTTAATCCTCACAAGTTTTATCCTCAGTTTGCAGACAAGGAATATGAGGGAGGGAGGCTGAGCGCTGCTGAGCGCTCTGCTCATGTTGCCTCTCTTTTATGACCCCCCTGTCCTATCGTAGCATCCAGAGCTCTCAGGGCTGCAAAGACTGAGAGACCCCATGTGTGCCCTCCTGTCAATCATAGGTCATCTTCCTGCCTTGGCTTAAGCTTCCTTCCCTACAGGACCCTCACCCTCTCAGGAGAATTTCTAGTAGTCATGTGAGAGTTGGACCATAAAGAAGGCTGAGTGCCCAAGAACTGATGCTTTCAAACTGTGGTGTTGGAGAAGACTCTTGAGAGTCCCTTGGAGAGCCAGGAGATCAAACCAGGCAATCCTAAAGGAAATCAACCCTGAATATGCACTGGAAGGACTGATGCTGAAGCTGAAACTCCAAGACTTGGGCCACCTGATGAGAAGAGCCAACTCATTGGAAAAGACCCTGATGCTGGAAAAGATTAAAGGCAGGAGGAGAAGGGGGCGACAGAGGATGAGATGGTTGGATGGCATTATCAACTCAATGGACATGAGTTTGAGTAAGCTCCAAGAGATAGTGAAGAACAGGGAAGTCTGTTGTGCTACAGTCCATGGAGTCGTAAAGAGTTGGACACAACTGAGTAACTGAACAACAATATTCCCCAATGTCAGAAAGCCTAACGATTCCCAACTGAAGATTCTAGCTCTGCCCCTAGTGACCCTCGGAGCAATGCCCGCCCCCCACAAGTGGTGACAGTCCTTAGAGCATTTCGAACAAAGCTCTCATTCCTTCTCAATTCATCCTTGGAATGAACATCTCAGCTCTTTCAACTTTCCTTCTCCTTCTCAAGATTTCCAGACTCGTACCATCCAGATGGCAAAGTCTATTTTGGACCCAGGCAAACTATCTTTGTGATACAAATGTATACGCCAGAATTATCACTATAAAAATACCTGAGCAGGAGCTGTATTTATGTCTTGCATAATACAAGCAGTCAGGCATTCTTATATTCAAAGACAACTGTCAAAGTTTTGTAGAGGTTTTCAAACATGAGGTTTGTTTAAACAACAGGTATGGAGCTGAATTCCTTCTGAAAAGCAGGTTGCTGTTTTAAACCTTGGGAAGCTACTCTCATGCTTCCCAGCTTATTAATTTCCATTTCAGATCATTGTTGTTCAGTTGCTAAGTCATGTCTGACTCTTTGTGACCCCATGGACTGCAACACTCCAGGTTCCACTGTCCTCCACCATCTCCCGGAGTTTGCTAAAATTCATTTTGAATCAGTGATGCTCTCTAACCATCTCATCACTTAAAGAGATTCAAGGGTATTAGGACTCCTGTGAATCTTCATGGTCATAATTAAGCCCCAGCAGCATCCCTACTTGTAAAAAATCTGAATCTAATTTATGAGGAATCGCAGCGATTAGAAACCAAGTCATTGTCAATGGTTTGGAGCTGGTTTTCAAGACTCCAGGCTAACTGTCATCATCATGATTATACTTGATGATTAGAAACGTCTTAGCACAATTGTTTATAGAAGGAACTCCTGCAGTATTTTCACAAAGCCTTTCTTTTTCATTTTTGTTACTGAGAAAGGATCACCTCATGTCTGCTCAGGATACGTCTATGGGAAGGTTGTTTGTGGTGCTCTTGAATCATTTACAGAATTCATTATTCCCATTATATCAGCCTCTGATTGGGCCACCCATGACCCAAACAGCCACCTATAAAGGCTGCACGTGGGCATGAGGTCAGACAGCTTGTCGCTTTGGAGGAAAGGCCTCCACAGGGCAGGACACTGGGGGCCAGGGGTCACAACAGGCCCCTCAACCCCCTCTCAGCCTGGGTGGTCCCTTCCTCATGCGGTGGAGAGAGTTAGTGGAGGGAGTAGGTTGAGGGGAGGAGGGTTTTGTTCATTGGACCAGATGGGATCATGTCTGGGGAAAAGGTCACAGACCCAGTGAAGCCTTGTGGTCCTGGGACGACTTCCTCAAAGATGGGTTTATTGAGTACTAAGCGCCTGCACTGAGCTGTATGATGCTGTGCCTTATCTTTAATCTTCAAAATAACTACAAATAAATCCTCCTCCTGTTCCTAACATAGCGAGGTTCATAGAGATGGGGTCATTTGCCCAAGGTCGCCAAATTGGTAAGTGAGTGGTGGATCCAGGATTATAAAATGTGGCCCATTCTTGGGCTTGCCTTCTTACTCTCCTCATGGTGTCTTTTTTTTTTTTAATGGACTTTTAGCCCAGTCTTAGGTTCACAAAATCGAGTAAAAGGCACAGAGATTTCCCAAATACCTGCTTTCCCTACAGGTGCATAGCCTCCTTCATTATCCACACCCTATACCAGAAGAGAAGGTTTGTTACAACTGATGAAGCTGCCTTCCTGCATCATTATCACCCACATCCAAAATTTGCATAAGAGCTCAGTCTTGGTGCTGTGTGTTCTTTGGATTTCGACAAATATGTAACAGCTTCCCAGGTGGCTCAGCAGTAAAGAATCCACCTGCCAATGCAAGAGAAACAGGTTCAACCCGTGGGTTGAGGAGATCCCCTGGAGAAGGAAGTAGCAACCCACCCCACTATTCCTGCCTGGGAAATCCCTTGGACAGAGGAGCCTGGCGGGCTACAGTCTAGAGGCACAAAGAGTCAGACATGGCTGAGCAACTAAGCAACAAGAGTAAACAGTGACATGCATCCACTACTATAGTGTCATGCAGAGTAGTTTCACCGCCCTGAAAATCCTTTGTATTCTTTAATAGAGGACTCAATCTTTGATGTAGTTTACACCTGCTGATTTTAGACATTTTCTTTTTTCCTTGCATTCTTCCATAATACATTTATTCACGCCGTCTTCCACCTGTTCTTACTAGGTGCTAGAGGTTCTGGTCTGACAGTCAGGTGACGGATAAAACCTGCAGCAGGCATCTGTCTCTACAGGCCTCGATGTGAGGCGGAAAGCAGCACGGGGAAAAATTCCCTCTCCTCTTTATTTTGGGGATAAATGTGGTCCTTGAGTGCCCCAGGCCTTGCTGTTCACTGCTTATTAGCCCCAGGGATTCATAAGTAATTAAAACCCTGCACACAAACCGCTCCTCAAAACATCTGAAGTTGGAGAGCTGCAGATAACCGAATACTAAGTTCACTGTTTATTACTGTGATCCAGAAACTATAGCCCAAGAGATATGCCCAGAATAGAGATGGGCTGCTTTTCTTCAAAGTCAAGGACAACATAATTATCACAGATGAATTTAGATAGTTACTTAATTAAGCCATAGATATCACAGTTTGTTAAGTAAGAACAGAATAATTAAGAAGTAGAGCTATAGTTAAGAACAACTGTAATGTAAGTCTCTGAAAACTGAAACTCCCTGCATAGTTTATAGTGTATAATCTGGGACTTCAGAAAATGCCATTTTAAAATCCAACTTGTGTTTTTCTTCAGCAGGTCCAGGTATATTAATCAAAATACTTCCAACCCAGGGACTGAACCCAGGTCTCCCACCTTGCAGGCAGATTCTTAACCATCGGAGCTACCAAGGAAGCCCAGCCAAAGTACAAAGGAATCAAAAAGTCAGATCCTTTCAAGGGCTGAGCAGACTACAGACGTGAGGGGGAAGGGTTGCAAGAGCAAATGAATTTACACTTTCCAGAGAAAACTGAACCTCCCTTCCCCACCAGTTTGTGTCTGCTGCAGGAATTTGGCCGGAGGACGTGGGTTTGGAACTCCTGGAGTAGACTGTGATTTTCTTTAACTGAAAGGGTTAGTTGCTCAGTCACGTCTCACTCTTCTCAACCTCATGGACTGTAGCTGCCAGGCTTCTCTGTGCATGGAATTTTCCAGGCAAGAATACTGGACTGGGTAGCTATTCCCTCCTCCCCAACCTCCCCTGGTCGGGGACCTTCCTGACCCAGGGATCGAACCTGGGTCTCCTACACTACAGGCAGATTCTTTACGGTCTGAACCACATAGGTCAGAGCTAATTGCCTATTTAATTTCAGTATTTCACAGTAGTGAATTTTTCTAGTTATTCAATAGCTATTTATTCAGTGAAGCTGTATGCCAGAGATATAAGGTGAAAGAGACAAATCTTTCCTTCAAAGATGCCAGTCTGACAGGAGGAACAGATGGACAGTGAGACAGTTACATGACGACGAGATAACTTTTCTATTGAGCACTACTCTGCGCCCCTAGATGTTCCCAGGAACCTTGTCTGTCTGCACAAACCATGGTATTGCTAATGTCTAGCACAGCTACTTGAGTGCTGTAGGCTCTTAATGTATATCTGTCAAATAACTGATTCCAAAATTATTTCAAAATCATCCACATCGTGAGGGGAACTTGACATAACTGCAGCTTACTGGGTCCAACTCCAGGCCTATGGAGGAAATGGCCAGAAAAACAGCCCTGGGACTGTGTCATTTCGAGTTTTCTATGTGACAGTGATCACGGGATTCCTTGGCCAGCAGAAAGGCTTCCGGCTTCCCTTTCACTCCAGCTATCGCCACGAGCACTGGGTGCACGTTCCCACAGGAGGGAAAGAACTGTGGGCTTGGCACGCATCTGAACGTGGTAGTATGAATGTCCCTGCCAAACCGTGGGCTTCCCCGACGGCTCAGCAGTAAAGAGCCTGCTTGGCGCTCAAAGCCGGAGCACTGGGACAACCCTGAGGGACGGGATGGGGAGGGAGGAGGGAGCAGGGTTCAGGATAGGGGACACATGTACACTCATAGCTGATTCATGTCAATGTATAACAAACAAAAAGCACGACAATATTGTAAATAGCCTTCAATTAAATAAAAAAAAGAACTGCCTGAAATATAGGAGATGAGGGAGACGTAGGTTCAATCCCTGGGTCAGGAAGATCCACTGGTGGAGAAAATGGCAAACTACTCCAGTATTCTTGCCTGGAAAATCCCATGGACAGAGGAGCCTGGTGGGCTACCATCCAAAGGGTTGCAAAGAGTCAAACACAACTGAGTGACTGAGCGCGCCAACCGCAGCAGGCTGGATTGTCTGAAGCAGCAGGGTCTTAGGAGCCTGATTAGCTCCATTCAGGAGTGAAACCTGCCAGATGTGATTCTATTATTGCTCCTGGCTGTGAGACTTGGCCTACCGTATCATTTCAGTTATCAAAAAAGTCTTAGGTGAGCAGAGTCTGCCAACTGTCCTGTCCTCCAACTGCCTGTGTGTTAGCATGGCCCTACAGCACCCTTTATTTCTTCAAGCGTTGACTCCTGCTTCTACAAGGCTTTAAGCCACTTGAATCCAGGAACAGTCTCCTATACTCCAGGGAGAGTACTTGCCGATGTTTGCCAAACAAACAAATGAATGAGTGAAATCTACTTGAAATTTATTTCAAAATGATATCTCTGTTTCCTTTGCCCTTTCTGTTGTTCTAGAAGCCAGCAAATGGAGAAACTAGAAGTAGACCCCAGCAAGCGTTCCATCCCTGATGTGGCCAACATAGTTCAGGAGAAAACACACATGCCCAGAAGAGTTCGCCCTGAACCCAAAATTATACCAAGTGAGGAAGATCCCGACTTTGAAGATAATCCCGAAGTGCCTCCTTTGATTTGAAATCTCAGGCCTTACTGCCTGTGACCTGCAAGACCCAGATTTGCTCCATAAAGAGAGAGTGTGTGTGTTATTTACGGGGTAGACACAGTTATTTTCAGTATTACTACTCCAATGCATTAGCTTCTACTTAGTACATTAATATTCTAAAACCAGTTTACAATTAAAACATGTACCTTCCAAATGCTGTATAATTTTTTGTAATAAAGCATTGGTTAGTTAAAATGTTTAGTAAATCGTAGAACAATTACAGAAACGTGCTGATTGTAAATCCCAGAACCATGGACCTGGGCAGACAGATGAAGTCACAGGTTAAAGAAAGCACTGACCATTAAACCGGTACCTCTGCTTTATCTAGGAGAAGGCAATGGCAACCCTACTCCAGTACTCTTGCCTGGAAAATCCCATGGACGGAAGGGCCTGGTAGGCTGCTGTCCATGGGGTCGTGAACAGCTGGACACGACTGAGCGACTTCACTTTCACTTTTCACTTTCATGCATTGGAGAAGGAAATGGCAACCCACCCCAGTGTTCTTGCCTGGAGAATCCCAGGGACAGGGGAGCCTGGTGGGCTGCCATCTGTGGGGTCACACCGAGTTGGACATGACTGAAGTGACTTAGGAGCAGCTTTATCTAGAACATTATTAACTCACTATTCCAGATACAACATAGGAAAACTGTCATTTCTCTGATCAAGACTTACTAGCATTTAAACCAGACTCCTCCCCCAACTCCTCTCACTCCTCTCCCCCCTCCCCCACAGTACACACACACAAATCAACAGATACATAAGTAGCTACTGAGCCCTGGGACCTGCTCTGTTCTCACAGAGTGGTGGTAACAAGGCGGTGAAATATGCACACGTGTACCACGTCAGGCAGTGACAAAGCCCGCAGTCAGAAGGAAGTGGAGGTGCTCTTGCCTCCAGAACCAATGCTTCTAAACCAGCAGAGCCCAGAGTTGCAGAAACAGGAGTAAACATGGCCTCTGAGTCATTAGGGGTGTTAGTGAGAGGAACCTCTCGCATTTTGATACCTCAATCCCAGATCCATGCTCCTTGGCCCTGGGAGAAACAGCACCACATGTTGGATAGTAATTCAGAGTCTGTACTTCACTCTTGGGAACATTATCTCACCCACACAAAGTATTATCACCCAGTTGGGCTTCCCTGGTGGCTCAGACGGTAAAGCGTCTGTCTGCAGTGCAGGAGACCCGGGTTCAATCCCTGGTTTGGGAAGATCCCCTGGAGAAAGAAATGGCAGCCCACTCCAGTATTCTTGCCTGGAAAATCCCATGAACGGCGGAGCCTGGTAGGCTACTGTCCATGGGGTCGCATAGAGTCGGACACGACTGAGCGACTTCACTTCACTGGCACTGTAGGTGAGTCTGAAAAAGGCCACTTCAGTGTTCTAGCAGGCCAGCTGCTCCAGAGTGATGATGAACGTGGTGAGTCCAGTCAATTCCATAGATGCAGGCTCCATAGGCATGCTTCATTTGTTGTAACGAGTCCCCTGGTCAGAGGCGGTGCTCCGTGAAGTACTGCGGCAGTGAACGTGGCTGCCATTACGTAAACCCACAGATGGTGGTTTTGGCAGAAGTGCTATAGGGAAGGAAGGCAGATTCACACTCAGAGTAAACATATATTCCAGTGAGAGCAAGGTACCGCTTCTTCCACAATGGATGGAAATGTTCCAGTGTAATCAACCTGCCAGGCAAAAGCAGGTGATGGATGGTTCCCTGGGGTTTAGTGCCATGTACGGGGTTCACTGGTAGGTTCTGCTACTGTCGAATCGGTTACTGTGGATGTCTGCAAATTGTATGACACTCCTTCCATCAAGAGGTGGATTCTCTGATCTCTTGTCTTGAATACGGGCCAACCTTAGTGACTTGCTTGCGACCTGTAGCATAATGATAAAATGATGTTACATGGTTGTCAAGGGTTTCCCAGATGGCTCGGCGGTAAAGAATCCACCTGCAATGGAGGAGACATGGATTTGATCCCTGGGTTGGGAAGATCCCCTGGAGAAGGAGATGGAAACCCACTCCAGTGTTCTTGCTTGGGAAATCCCGTGGACAGAGGATTCGGGCGGGCTACAGTCCATAGGGTCACAAAGAGTTGGACATGACTTAGCGGCTAAACAATAACAACATGGTTATCAGGGCTAAATCAGAAAAGGCGATATCACTGCCATTTGATTCTCTTGGTACATTCCCTCTGGGGGAATCCAGATGCCATGTAAAAAGTCCAACTTCCCTATGCTGGAGATGCCACAGCAGGTGTTCCTGCCCACAGCCCCAGAAGCACTCTCAGCTGATGGCGTCATCTACCAGACCTGTGAGTGCGCCATCTTTGACGTCCAGTCCTGGCCACCGTCTGGCTGCAACTGTGTGAGACAAGCCAAAGTGAGAACGGCCCAGATGAGCCTTCCTAAACTCTGACCCACAACACTGTGAGCAAAATAAAATGGTTGTTGTCATCCTATAGACATAGGGAGAGTTTGCCCTGCAGCAATAGCTACCAAAACCGGATTTGGCACCTGGAAGTAGCGCATTACCATAACTAAAACCAAAGACGTACAGTCATTGCTTAAGGCGGTCAGAAGCTAGAAGGACCTTGAGGAGGTTTGTGACAGTTGGCTCCCTCCAGGAAGCAGACACCAAGAGAGAGAAGTGTGAGAGATATATTGAGGGTAATGGCTTAGAATGCTGAAGAGAGGGAGCTGGAGTAAGAAAGGCTTCAGACTTTAGGTTTTAGATACAGGCTTGACATCCGCAAAATGAAGAAGGGTGAGGATGGAGGAGGATTGGCTAAACGGAGCCTCAGACCGCAATGCAGTGCTGAGAACATCTCAGCCAACCCAGCTGGCAGCTCCAGGGCAAGACGGCCCATGGAAGGAAGACAGGCATGTTGGACAGAAATGGCTGTGCCCGGCAGCCCCTGCCACGTTTAGTGGTTGCAGGGAAGCCAGGGAGAGGGAGATGGCCAAATCTGGAGAGCTGAAGTAGGTCTTGAAGGTGCTGCAGCTGGAGGCTGCGAGCTGTTTGCTCTCCACGTGGCTGATTCTCTCTACGAGGAGCTGAGCAGCACCCCTCTGTGGCCGATGACAGAAACTCACCTCCTGGCTTTCAGTGGAAAGAGGAAAATGCTCTTTAGCGCTTGAACAAAGGAGACCTTCCTTCTGTAGAGAAAGTTTAGCCAAACTGTTTCCTGGGGGTAACATGGAAAAATGTCCCTGATGACTTATTGGGGTTAGTGAAAGAGATTTCCAAGTAGAATGCCAAAAGTATCATCAGCTCGTGCCTTTTAGCTGCAAAATCTAAAGGCACACAGAGTCCATTTTCAAGCAGAATTTAGAGGAAATACGAAGGAACTAAACGGGCTTCGTTCAAAAATAACGGAACCTCCTATAAACCATAGCGGTGTAAGGCGAAGAAGCAACGGCCCGACGTCCAGATAAAGCACAGATGCTCACAGACACGGTTCACAGCCCTGGCGGCTGGATGCAGAGATGCTGAGTGTGGTTCCTGGGGAAGAAGCTTGGCGGCAGGGCTTCTCTCACTGCCGCTCTACATGACAGATCACTGGAAAAGAAACGCTGAACACAGTGGTTGCTCTTCGTCTTTTCTCGCGAAAGCCAAAATCATCCTGATTTCTTTCATTTAGAGAAAACATACTACCATAGGTCTTTCATAAAAGCAAACTGGCGAGGGACATCTGTGTACTGGGAGATTGAATGAACACCTCGGCACTCACTCTCATGTTTTACAGGTTTTTTTTTAAATTTATTTATTTTGGTTGCACTGGATCTTTGTTGCTGTGTGCAGGCTTCCTCTAGCTGCAGAGTGGGAGCTACTCCTAGTTGTGGTGTGTGGGCTTCTAGGGGCTGGCTTTTCATGGGCGGCTTCTCTTGTCGTGGAGCACAGGCTCTTGGGCGCATGGACTACAGTAGTCATGGCTCATAGAGCTTGGACTTAGTAGTTACAGTGCTTGAACTTAGTTGCTTCCCAGCATGTGGAATCTTCCCAGACCAGGGATCGAACCTGTGCCCCTGCATGGGCAGGCAGGCTCTCATCCACTGCGCCACCAGGGAAGTCCCCTTTTACAGTTTTAACAACTGAGACTCCCAAAGGTCAAGGGACTGGCCCTAAAATAGTGTAGCAAGTTGTTAAAATAGAATTCTTTTAAAATCATTTTTGACAAAATTTCCAATATGAGTTTTTTTTTTTCCTACCAAAGTGAATGAAACAATTCACATGACAATATTTTCCAAGGAAACTGTCACAAACCTACTTTCTCTAGTCTTGAAACTGCTCCCTCCCTTTGGGAATGTGAAAAAGGGATTTCAGAGTAGAGGGGCTTTGTGGAGGGTTATATCTTTGGGGATAAAGCTGGAAGATTCTTGGGGTGGTGTTGTGTTCTCACTTCAGTCCTACTGGATGGGGGGCTTTCGAGGGACTTTGAAGGTGAGGGTAGATGAACACGTCTTTGGAGAGCACCACCACCTTTTACGTCCGCGTTAGGGTCCTTCCTTGTAGTCCAGGCTTAGTGAGAAGTTCTCCAGGTAACCTCACTGGAGAGCTTCGAGGAGGGCTTCCCGAAGTCGGGGGCACACAGCTGGTACCCGACTCACGCCTGAGAAACGTGAGGCTGGGGGCAGCGCTGTGCACGCCTTTCCTAAGAACCGGAAGTGGGAGATGCTGGCAGCTCGGACTGGTCCATCGGCGCTCCCTAGGGGGGTGAGAAGCCCCACGACAGAGGCTCAGGGTGTGTGTGCAACCCTAGGGGGTTGAGGAGGAGGACCCCGAGGCCAGGGCTGGGGCATGTAGGGGATGGACGAACTGGGAACCTCTCCGGAGTCGATGATAAGGCCTCCAGGGGAAGAAAAGTCAGTTTCAACCCTCCGCCCGGCCGACAGAGCAGGAAGCCTGACCGAGCTGTAAGGACTTACCTTACCTGCAGCCGTCAAGATCCTGGCCACTCGGAGTTTGGGGCTCGAGTGGGAAGAGGAGGGACTGGTCACCAGGCCCAGAGAGGGTAGCAGACAAGTGGCAGGAGCCCCACCTTCTTCCCAGGGAGGGAGCAGGGAATAAACATCTGGGCCTTCCTTACTCCCTGGCTACAGCTCCCCAGTGGCCAAGTTCCAGGACACACAGTGCGGTGGTGGGGCCGCAGTCCCCTCTGCCTGTCTGCCCTCACCCTGTCCCCCCAACCCGTCCAGGATGGGGCTAGAGATCCTGGTGTCTGGGGCGGGTCGGGAGCAGGGGAGCAGGAGGAGAGAACAGCCTTCTGCCAGTTGCTGGTTTCCATCCTGATCAGCCTGAGAAGGCGGCAGGGGAGGGAGAAGAGTTGATGTTTTACCACGGTTTGGACCTTGATGGGGACAATCTCTTTACTGAGTGGAGACTGAGGATAGGATTCAAATGGCTGAAGGGTCACCTAGAAATACAAGAAAGTATCACTGGATCTGCTTAAATTTTCATCCAGGGGCAGGGAAAGACCACCCACATTGAAGAAAGGGCAACCTATAGCATGTGTTGATCACAGCTGCAAGGTGAGCACTCAGTGTTAAGTGTACACTAATTGGGGACTTCCCTGGTGGTCCAGTGGTCAAGAATCTGCCTTCCAATGCAGGGGAACTAAGATCCCACATGTCCCAGGGTAGCTAAACCCAAGTGCCACAACCAAGACTCAGTACAGTAAAAAAAAAAAAAAAAGTATACTAACAGTAACCCATGATGCCAGAATCGCTGCCCTGGCTGTTTTTCCAAATTCTCTTTTCATCGTCCTCCTCGCTCTCTGCCTGTGCTCATCTCTCTCTTCGAGAAGGCTCCCTACTTCAGCCTTACATCAGCTCCCCCTGGGACAGTGGAGGGTGTTTTTCCTCCTCAGTCCCCAGGAGAAAGGACACTGCATGGCATGTGATGTCATCCTCTGTCCCCAGGACCCAAACACGCCAGTCCCTGCATTTTTTTTTTCTCCCACTTATTTTTTTTTCTCTTGAGCAGCACAAACCGGTCCTTCTGTATCACTGGCCGTGACGTTCCACAGGCGCCAGCACAGTGGTCTTGTCTCTGCATCCCGCACCCAGCTACCATGACAAGTGCTGCGGCAGGAGCCCCCGCATGTGAATAGCCTGCCAATGTCAAGAGGAGGCCAGCAACCGTGACTCTGATGGGAGGTGTGTGAGCCATGCAAGGCCCGAGGGTGGTGCCCTGGTGCTCGCCCCTTCCCAGAAGGCTGCCCTCTGCCTGGCAGCTGGGGCTCCACGCACAGCACGCACCAGCCACCTTTCACAGTCTGTCGCAGCTCGCCTGACACTTCGGAGGGAAAGTGTCACCCCGTCTCCAGCTGATGCATGTCAGGCTGATGCATCTGCACTCTCACAGCAGACCTCGGCTCAGTGACACGCCTGTTTCCTGTTGTTGCTCCTTCCCTTGGGTCTGTGTCTTCTTTGAGCCTCAGTTGGATATGCTCATGGGTCTCTTCAATGAATGCACATTTCCTGAGCACCTACTAAGTGCAAGGAACACATCAGGTGCCAGGGAAGGTTCTCCCCGAGAACCTTGTCTCCCGGTCCTCGCTCGCCTCCTGCAAGTGACCTGTGGCTCCTCCTCCTTCATCACGTCGGGCCGGTACTCACGTGACCCCTTTGGCACGTCATCTCCACGAGCACAGCCTGCCTCTCTGGGACACGTGGGCACATCCCTGTGGCTTGTGCTGCCAGTGCTCTGCCCCTGGAATCCCCATCTCAGGCCTCAGGTACATTCCTCGAATTCAACCAACTCGTCTGGGCCATCAGGAGTCTTCTCTGGCATGTCCTCTCGTCTTTCCTGCCACTTTATTTATTCTGCTTCTTGTGTTCTGGCTATTGTTTCATGGATTTACTTTCCAATCATCCAGTTGAGAAAACACCATCACTGCTTCCTGTGTTCAAACTTCTTGAGAGTCCCTTGGACTGAAAAGAAATCAAACCAGTCCATCCTCAAGGAAATCAGTCCTGATTCTTCATTGGAAGGACTGATGCTGAAGCTGAAACTCCAATCCTTTGGCCACCTGATGTGAAGAACTAATTCATTGGAAAAGACTCTGATGCTGGGAAAGATTGAAGGCGGGAGGAAAAGGGGATGACAGAGGATGAGATGGTTGGATGGCATCACCGACTCGATGGACATGAGTTTGAGCAAGCTCTGGGAGTTGGTGATGGACAGGGAAGCCTGGCATGCTGCAGTCCATGGGATTACAAAGAGTCCGACACAACTGAGTGACTAAAGTGAAGTGATGTTCAGCCTTCAGTTGGTAACTCAATCCCATCAATTCTCCTGCAAAAAGAGCTCCTCTAGTCTTCTCCAAAACCACTGTCAGCATCTATCTGTATGCCATCTCTCGTCATCTGCTGTGTTGGTATGACGGCACCCCCCATAGCCCATGACTGTTGCCTAGAGAACAAGTCTGAGCCCATCAGATGCAGGCCCCCACCTGCTATGAGGCCACATCTCCCACCACGTCCCCCCAGGCATCCAGTCTGCCTTCCACACTGAAGTGGTCACCATTCCTGAGAGTTACATGCATGCTAAATCCCTCAGTCATGTCTAACTCTTTGCAACCCCAGAACTGTAGCCCACCAGGCTCTTGTGTCCATGCGATTCTCCAGGCATAGAACACTGGAGTGGGTTGCCATGATCTCCTCCAGGGAATCTTTCCAACCCAGGGATCGAACCTGTGTCTCCGGGGTCTCCTGCATTGGCAGGCAGGTTCTCTACCACTAGGGCCACCTGAGAAGCCTCCTGAGACTCACCTGGGGCTTATATGTACACTGACCCTCTGTCTGTGTCATCACTGACCTGAGGTGGGTGATGTGCTGGGTCCCAGGGTCCAGGTGAGCCCTCTCAGGGTTGGGTGGGAGCAGGGTGGTGTTACCAAGGCCCAGAGACAGAGCAGAGGCCCTCTGGTGAAGGGGAAATCAGGACCAAGTGCACAAGGCCCCTATTCCTGGCTAAGACCATCAGTTGTTGGGATCATTATAAGCACACAGAGACTCTTCAGAGGGAAATTAAATCCAACATGAAGGGATTTTGCATCATCTGTGCTGGGAAAGTGGATCCGTCCATGGTCCTTCAGGGACCACTAACCACGGTGAGCCACAGGCTCTGCCTCAGTACTCTGGGTGGTACTGTTACTAAGTCTGCTGATTTCCGCCATCAAAGGAACATACAGCGCCTGCTCTAGCTGCCCTACACAACATAAGCAACCATGCTTAGCACCGTAAGACAGCCACTTTAGTGTGCTCACAGTTTCTGCAGGCCAGAAACACACACCAACACACTGGGGACGACGCATCTTTTCTCCTTTGTGTCTGGAGCCTCAACTTAAGACCCAAAGCCATGGAGAGCTTGAGATCCGGAGGCTGGATGACCCTGGAGATGACTTCACTCACACCTTTGGCAGCTGAGGCTGGCTCTTGGCCAGAACCTGAGCTGGCTGAAAGCCAGGATACCCACATGTGTCTATGAGGTCTGGGCTTCCTCAGCGGTGGCCGTGAGGGTCCAAGACTGAGCCTCCAGGTAGAAGGGTGACAAAGTGCCTGGTATTTCCATGGCCTAGTTTCAGAAGTGACTCAGCTCTCTTCTGCCACATGCTACTCATCAGGGCCATCCCAGAGGCCTGTCCAGGTCCAAGAAAAGAGGATTTGGTCTCTGCATCTCACTGGAGGAGTGGCTGGCTTCTACAAGAGTGTGTGAAGTGACAGATATTGTTAGGAGACCTTGAGAAAATATGGCCTACCACCTGCCCTTCCTCCTCGGTAAAACTCAAGTTCTTTTAGGCAACATTTCCTGCCCCTGAAGGAAAGAGGAGGTGGTTCTTCTCCTGTTGTTGCATGAATAAAAGATGTGGGCAACGGTGGCAGGGGGTGGGGAGGCATACTTAATTTTACCTCAGGATCATTTTTATAACATATACCACTGCCTGCCTTGCCTCCTCTCCTTTTCTTGGAGGTTTCTATAAATAAAAACATTTACAAATCGATACAAGGCCAAATAAAGATTGTTGGAGGTGATCTAAGAGGCCTGTGCAGAGTTATGAATTGAATTCCACTTAATGTTCCTTACGTTATGCAGATAAAAATAGAAGAGAATTTTTTTTAATTTCCTTTGTCCATATTTCTTTGAGACCAGCACTGACACTGTATTTGCCTATCTGCGAGTTAATGTTTTTTCTGGTATTATCTCTGCATTCTATCTCATGTCACCCAGATTTCCCTGGGTCTCAGTAGGTGGGTTCACAGGCTGAAACCGCTGGCTCTTGCTCCACCTACTGAGGATGGAGTTGCAGCTATTGTTCCAGGCATTTCTGGGAATCATTCACGGTGCCAGGGCTCCTTTTCCCAGTGAGACAGAACCTTCTGGGGACCTCCTCTCTGCCAAGCTCCCATCTCTGCTGCTTTCCTGGGGTCACCACCCATGCCCCAGGGCCCTGACTCCACCAGCACCCCCAATAGCTGCCTGTGACTCTTTACCAGAAGGGGACCCAGAGTTGTTCCTACTGGACTCCAGGACTGTACAGTTTTTTATTTTTCACTGGAGGATAATTATTTTACAATATTGTGTTTCTGCCATACATCAACATGAATCAACCATAAGTATACATAGATCCCCTCCTTCTTAAAACTCCCTCCTATCTCCCTCCCCCAATCCCAACCCTCTAGGTTGTCACAGAGCACCGCCTTTGGCTGAACCCCAAGACTTTAGATAATAAAATCTAGGCACTTTCTGTCTTATTGTACTTTATTTTATTGTACTTTGCAGATACTGCCTTTATTTCTTTTTTTTTATGTTTCTTTACAAATTCAGGTTGATGACAACTCTGCATCAAGAACGTTTATCAGCAGCATTTTTCCAGCTGCATTTGCTCATTTAGTGTCCGTCACATTCTAATGATTCTTGCTCTATTTCGAGCGTTTGCATTAGTTATGTTTGTTACAGTGATCTGTGATCAGTGATCTTTGATGTTCCTATTGTAATTGTTGTGGGGCACCAAGGACTCTGCCCATATAAACAAACTTAATCGGTAAATAGTGCATGTTCTGATTACGCCCTTTCCCTCTCTTTAGGCCTCCGCATTCCCTAAGACACAACAATATTGCAATTAGGCCAGTTAATAACCCTACAATGGCCTCTCTGTGCGACCCTATGGACTGTAGCCCTCCAGGCTCCTCTGTCCATGGGGATTCTCCAGGCAAGAATACTGAAGTGGGTTGCCATGCCTTCTTCCAGGGGATCTTCCCCACCCAGGGATCAGACCCAAGTTTCTTAAATCTCCTTAATTGGTGGGCAGGTTCTTGACCTCTAGCGCCACCTTGGAAGCCTTTATTGCTGATAACAAGATTTGAGCGTCTAGATAGAACACCAAAGCAGCCACAACATTTCCTTAGTTCAGTTCAGTTCAGTTGCTCAGTTGTCTCCGACTCTTTGCGACCCCATGAATCCCAGCACGCCAGGCCTCCCTGTCCATCACCAACTCCCGGAGTTCACTCAGATTCACGTCCATCGAGTCCGTGATGCCATCCAGCCATCTTATCCTCTGTCGTCCCCTTCTCCTCCCACCCCCAATCCCTCCCAGCATCAGAGTCTTTTCCAGTGAGTCAACTCTTCCCATGAGGTGGCCAAAGTACTGGAGTTTCAGCTTTAGCATCATTCCTTCCAAAGAAATCCCAGGGCTGAACTCCTTCAGAATGGTCTGGTTGGATCTCCTTGCAGTCCAAGGGACTCTCAAGAGTCTTCTCCAACACCACAGTTCAAAAGCATCAATTCTTTGGTGCTCAGCCTTATTCACAGTTCAACTCTCACATCCATACATGACCACAGGAAAAACCATAGCCTTGACTAGATGGACCTTAGTCAGCAAAGTAATGTCTCTGCTTTTGAATATGCTATCTAGGTTGGTCATAACTTTCCTTCCAAGGAGTAAGCGTCTTTTAATTTCATGGCTGCAATCACCATCTGCAGTGATTTTGGAGCCCAAAAATAAAGTCTGACACTGTTTCCACTGTTTCCCCATCTATTTCCCATGAAGTGATGGGACCGGATGCCATAATCTTCATTTTCTGAATGTTGAGCTTTAGACCAACTTTTTCACTCTCCACTTTCACTTTCATCAAGAGGCTTTTTAGTTCCTCTTCACTTTCTGCCATAAGGGTGGTGTCATCTGCATATCTGAGGTTATTGATATTTCTCCCAGCAATCTTAATTCCAGCTTGTGTTTCTTCCAGTCCAGCGTTTCTCATGATGTACTCTGCATAGAAGTTAAATAAGCAGGGTGACAATATACAGCCTCAAAGTACTCCTTTTCCTATTTTGAATCAGTATGTCGTTCCATGTCCAGTTCTAACTGTTGCTTCCTGACCTGCATACAGATTTCTCAAGAGGCAGATCATAAGCCCTTCTCTCTCTTCAGTTCTCTGAGAGAGGTGAGGAAGTGGCTGAAGAAATGTTTGAAATCATAAGACCATTCCTGGGGTTGAAGGAAAGAAGCCAGTTCCGTAAGATAAAAGTGCAAGGTGAAGCAGCAAGTGCTTTCACAGAAGCTGCAGACAATTATCCAGGAAATCTGGTATAAGGTAAATAATGAATGAAGGTGGTTATGCCAAACAACAGGGTTTTCAGTGTAGACAAAAGAGACTTCTATTGGAAGAAACTGTCATCTAGAACTTCCATAGCTAGAGAGGAGAAGTCAATGCCTGACTTCAAAGCTTCAAAGGACAAGCTGACTTTCTTGTTATGGGCTAATGCAGCTGGTGAATTTAAGCTGCAGCAAATGCTCACTTATCACTCTGAAATCCTAGGGTCCTTCAGAGTTATGCTAAATCGACTCTGCTTGTGCTCTATAAATGGAACAACACAGCTGGATGGCAGCACATCTGTTTACAACATGGTTCAATGAATGTTTTATGTTGAGACTCACTGCTCAGACAAAGGGCTCTCCAGGCGACGCTAGTGGCAAAGAACCCACCTGCCAATGCAGGAGACACAAGAGACTAAGTTTCGATCCCTGGGTTGGGAAGATCCCCTGGAAGAGGGCACAACAACCCACTCCAGTATCCTTGCCTGGGAAATCCCATGTAATAGGGCCCACATGGGGTCTCACTGATAAGATAGCTTGATATGTCAAACTCGCAAACAAAGAATAAATCACAGTGATCTGTGAGACTGACCAAATTGCCCAAATTGCCCAAATGGCATCCTGTTATCTCACTGGCGCCTATCTTCTCAAAGCTGCGAGACCACCAGATTCCAGACTGGAGGAAGGAAGGACTCTGTCAGAAAGGGAGAACTCTGGTTCTCCTTAAGGGCCAGTCACCCTGTCTTTTCCATCTAAAAAATTTCCTTTTTCTTGCCTGGCTGCCCGGCTCACTCTCTTTTTCTCTGGACTCGCCTTACACCAGGTGCAGAGGAGCCTGGCAGGCTCTAGTCCGTAGGGTCACAAAGAGTCGGACACAACTGAAGCAACTTAGCACAGCACAGTAAGTCAAATGTTTCTCTGAGTTCTGTAAGCTGCTCTAGCAAATTAATCGAACCTAAGGAGGGGACGATTGGAAATTCCAGTTTATAGCCAGTTGGAAGTGGAGTGGCGCAGTTGAGAAGGTAGGCATTGTTGCAAGACTGAGACCTTAACTTATGGAATATGACACTCTCTCCAGGTAGACAGTATCAGAATCGGGTTGATGTGAAGGACAGCTGGTGCTGGAGAACTGTTTGGTCATGTGGGGACAAACCTCTCCACACGTTGTCAGTGTTAGCCAGAACCATTTTATTCAGCGTGGCCTCAACTGCCCATTTTCTTGGAAGTACCAGACCTCTCTATTGAAATGATCAAATTCCAAACCTCTTCTATCTTAATTATGTCACCTCCACTGACCAGGGAGCCTTGGAGGAAAGGGTGAGCTCTGTATCACTGTAAAATGATTCTGTGAGGCTTGATTGGCTCCCTAAGAGGAAGCTCCACCTCTTAGGCCAAGGCAGGGGGTGGTCTTCCACTTCCACTCTTCCACTTAGACATGCAAAATAAAATCCACCATGAGAAATCTTCCCCCAAACCCTCACTTGGACTCCTTGCGATGATCATACTCTTTCTGGTAACATAACTCTGGCCTCATTTCTTGTACGCAACCCTGGTCTTCTTTTGTTTAAAGATTGTTGACTGAAAAGAAAATGTACAACCTAAATGTTGAGAGTCGTGTTTTGTTTTATTTAGCTGACTTTCTGAGGACTTCAAGCTTGGAAGACAGCTTCTCATTTAGCTCTGAGGGACTGCTTGAAAGAGGCAGGCGTAGAGCCAGGATAGATAAGGTGTTTTGCAACAAAAACCAGGTAGTCGGAACATCAAAAGATTCATCACTAAAGAGACGTAGCAATCTCAAGTTAATGGGAATATGTAAGAGTCTGGGCTCATTGAAACCATTCCTTTGATGCGTGCCTTGGCTGTCTGGAGCCAGTGCCCTGTTCTTTTCCATCCTGAGTCCCCTCAGGGTGCACTGTTGGCATGGCTGCAGTCACTGAGGGTTTTAGCAGTCTCAGGGGCGGCTGTAGTGACTTGACGGCCGTAGCATCCTTGTGTACAGGTATGGCAGCAACATTTTTCATTCATAAGACTGTTCACATAATCTCACCTCTGGTAACCAACAGAGCTGCCCTCCTTCACCAGGCAACGCTCTGCCCAAACCTCTTCTCCTGAATTCCCACTGCTGCTGCTGAGTCGCTCCAGTCGTGTCCAACTCTGTGTGACCCCATAGACGGCAGCCCACCAGGCTCCTCTGTCCCTGGGACTCTCCAGGCTAGAATACTGGAGTGGGTTGCCATTTCCTTCTCCTCTGAATTCCTAAGCTTTTTATTTAAGTAGGCTGCATTGTGCAAAGCCCTTTCTCTCCTTAGAACTAATCCGGTTTCCCCAGGCTCTGCTAAAGAAAGAATTGGCAATAGTCACCATACTACACTCTGAACCCACCCTTCCTCCTCGAAAGGTTAGTCTATTTCTGGGACAGCCCATCTAGCAAATCCCTCCTCCTGTTAGGACAAGTTCCCTCCCAAGAGGCTCCTTGTGAGAAAAGAGTTAACACAGCAGACCTGAGACTGCTATCCTTAGATGATAAGACTGGCTGTCGCCTGGCATCTGGGTCCTTGGATTTTAAGAGGGTTCCACCATCCCCTAACTGATAAGAGAGCTCCTGGAGGTTGAATGGTTCATGCAGACAGTGTGGTGGGTACTGAACACTGCTTTCCTTCAGGGAGTCTGGAATTTTGGTATATGCCAGGCAGAGGCAGACAAGAAAACCTTGAGTCCTGAGTCTCTAATGAGCTTCCCTGGTGGACAACATTGTACAGCCTATCACAACTTGCTGCTGGAGGAATTAAGTGTATCCTGTGTGGTTCCACTGGGAGAGGTTCTGGAAGCTGCAGCTGGTCTCCTCCAGGCTCTGCCCCGTGTGCCTTTTCCCTTTGCTGACTTTGTTTTGTATCCTTTGGCTATAATAAATCACAGCCACGACGGTGACCATATGCCAAGTCTTGTGAGACTTCCAAAGTGTGTTAGTCGCCCAGTCGTGTCCACTCTTTGCAATCACACGAACTGTAGCTCCCAGGCTCCTCTGTCCATGTGATTCTCCAGGCAAGAATACTGAAGACGGTTGCCATGCCCTTCTCCAGGGGATCTTCCCCAACTCAGGGATCAAACCCACGTCCCCTGCACTGCAGGCAGTTTCTTTATCATCTGAGCCACAAGCAAGTTGCCAAACTTGGTGGTTTACAGGGATGGCCACCATACTGCTCCATCCTATTTTCTTCCCCACCCCATGATAAGACCTTTTAAAACCACTAACCACTTTCCTAAACATGCCCAGATATGTTCAGACCTCAGAGACGAATGCAGCTGCAGTGCATTATCTAAGTACAAACCTAAATACACACTAAGATCTGCTTTATAATGTGCTTTCCCATGATCTAAGTCTCCGTTTACATATTTACGTTGTATTATGCTTCATATTGGAGAAGGCAATGGCATCCCACTCCAGTACTCTTGCCTGGAAAATCCCATGGGCAGAGGAGCCTGGTAGGCTGCAGTCCATGGGGTCACGAAGAGTCGGACACAACTGAGCAACTTCACTTTCACTTTTCACTTTCATGCACTGGAGAAGGAAATGGCAACCCACTCCAGTGTTCTTGCCTGGAGAATCCCAGGGACGGGGGAGCCTGGTGGGTCGCACAGAGTTGGACACAACTGAAGCGACTTAGCAGCAGCAGCAGCATACTTCATATGCCCTTATACTGTTTAATTTTATATAAATATAATAAAATTACATATGTACAATAAAATTCTCTCAAATTCAGCAATGGTGAATTCACCTAATGTTGATCGAGCCCCTGTGAAACTAAACTAGGTCTTTTTATACTGAGCATCTGCTTATTCCTCATAACAGCATTTAATGAGGTAGAAATAATACACAATCTCTGTTCCACAGATGAATGAACTGAGGCTCAGAGTGGGTGGGACGCTTGCACAAAGCCACACAGCTAATGTGAGCTCGGTCAGCCACTGGATTTAGGCTTGACTCCAAGCCCAGACAGGGCTTCCCCAGGGGCTCAGTGAGTAAAGAATCTTCCTACAGTGCCAGAGACACAGGAGATGTGGGTTCAATCTCTGGGTCAGGAAGATCCCCTGGAGAAGGAAATAGCAACCCACTCCAGTATTCTTGCCTAAAAAATCCCATGGACAGAGGAGCCTGGTGGGCTATAGTCCATGACGTCGCAGAATCAGACAAGACTGAGCAAATAAGCAGGCACACACAGTGCCTGATAAGGATTCTGGAGGTCCAACCATCACATCCATGATCTAGCCGGACAAAGCAAAAAAATATGTTTTCATAATTAGCTGCCTATAAGAAACATTCTTGGAGCTCCCACCTGCACCTGCTTCTCACTGGCCAAGACTTAGTTAATGGTGACTCAGATCCAAGGCAAACCGGAAATGGAGTCTTTGTTCTGCGTGACAATCTGCCAGCTAAAATCAGAATCCTTCTATAAAATGAAGACTAGCAGTCTCCACCAAATCTGGCAGATGACACTAATCCCTAGGGGACCAAGATGAACCACAGCTGGCTAACTTTTTCCACGGCTGTAGTCCAACAGCTTGAACTCAGTCAGTTATTAGGGACTCTGAACCTTGATTTCCTTCTTTAAAAAATGCAGATAACTCCATCTTTTTCATTCAGATGTCCTGAGGGTAAAATGAGTTAATAGCCACAAAGGGTCATCTTTGTTCAGCCACATTCTTGGGCAGGCTGCCCCATCTTGCTGTACAGACATGGTCTGCCCAGGTCCAGGGGGCAAGTCACGTGTGGAATTTTCCCCTGCCAGGTTAGCTGTCTTTAAGAAGCCTTGTTGGTTTGTAGGAGTTCCTACATACTTCTACGTACTTCATGGTCCCATTTTACAGAGAAGGAAATTGAGTCTGGGTTGGTTGAGGAATGCACTCAAGAACATGACAGTAAGCAGCATAGCTCAGGTCTGAATCACTGCATTCTGTCCCCCTCCTCATTCCTCAAAGGATTGAATATACTCATAGGTTTTCATTCTTTCCGATTCCATGAGGTTTCAAATACTCTCTCTTCCAGTCAGATCATTTGTCCAAACTTGTGTCCTCACCTTTGTTTTGAAAATGGTTTGAAACTCAGATCTAACTTATTGCAAATCCATGCACTTGCCACTATACATGCTCCTTTTATACTATGCTGCACTGATTTGTAATGAAAACAGATGAAATTCTGTGTGTGTAGTGACAAGCTCATAGCTTTACCTCCGTTGACATAAAAACAATCCCAAACCCTCTCCTTGCATCAAAACATTTGCAGTGAGCAGTGTTTCATTACCATGTCTCTTTAAATCAGTCCCTTATGCTTTTTTTCCCCCTGTTAATTAGCCAGGTTGCTAAGCTGGCACAATGAAGTGGTGTGAAAGTGTCCCCAAACTAATAGTGCCTCATCAGTGCCCAGGCTGGGCATGAAATTACCTTTGGAAGTGCTATCTGAATGCAGTTAGCACCCTCTCGGCTCCTGACTTCAGACAAGAATGGGAACTCAGCAGAAATATCAGCAGGGCTGCACTAGGCATCAGCAGAATCCTGGGGTCAGGGAAGGTGAAGTCCTCCTGGTCCCCAGTTGCCCTTCCATCACTCTGCTCCCTTCAGCTGTACTATCCGTCAGGCCCTACTGCCTCTCAGGTCTCAGGGCTCCAGGCTTCTGGAGCCAGTTGTTCCTAATTGACATTGCTCTGTCTCCAGGTCACCTCTTACACAGAGCATGTGGCATCTCCAGGAACTGAATAGATCAACTGTGAGTTCTGCTAATGGGATAGGATCGAGGCAACTCCCTGGCACCATGGAAACACTGCCCTGTGTAAAATGCTGGATCTAACCTGCCAGGAACCTATCCCACCCCCCATGCTGGATGGGAGAGGAACAGGGGGTGGGGTAGAAAACAGGGAAGCTCAGTGAGAACCTCTATATGGAGCTTCTATATAGGTCTTCAAGCAGCTCAATCATTGGTTATCCTCACCTGGATTGTGAACTCCTTCCCAGGCCAATCTGTCTTTGGAAAGCTATGACAAACCTAGACAGTGTATTAAAAATCAAAGACATCACTTGGCTGACAAAAGTCTGAAGAGGCAAAGGTATGGTTTTTCCAGCAGTCGTGTACAGACGTGAGAGCTGGACCATAAAGAAGGCTGAGCATGGAAAAACAGATGCTTTTGAATTGTGGTGTTGGGGAAGATTCTTGAGAGTTCCTAGGACTGCAAGGGGAGAAGGCAATGGCACCCCACTCCAGCACTCTTGCCTGGAAAATCCCATGGACGAACGAACCTGGAAGGCTGCAGTCCATGGGGTCGCTGAGGGTCAGACACGACTGAGCGACTTCACTTTCACTTTTCACTTTCGTGCATTGGAGAAGGAAATGGCAACCCACTCCAGTGTTCTTGCCTGGAGAATCCCAGGGATGGGGGAGCCTGGTGGGCTGCCATCTCTGGGGTCGCACAAAGTCAGACACGACTGAAGCAACTTAGCAGCAGCAGCAGCAGCAAGACTGCAAGGAGATCCAACCAGTCCATCCTAAAGGAAATAAACCCTCAATATTAATCGGAAGACCTGATGCTGAAGCTCCAATACTTCGGCCATCTAATGCAAAGAGCCGACTCATTGGAAAAAACCATGATGCTGGGAAAGATGGAAGGCAAAAGGAGAAGGAGACGACAGAGGATGAGATGGTTGGACAGTGTCACCAACTCAATGGATATGAATCTGAGCCAGCTCCAGAAGATAATGAAGGACAGAGGAGTCTGGCATTCTGCAGTCCATGGGGTTGCTAAGAGTCGGACATGACTTAGTGACTGAACAACAAAAATTCTATAGGAGTTTAAAATCCCATTTGAGATGAAATTGACTTATTCAGCTGTTACTCAATTGGAGCAAACTCAGGTCAGTTCCATCTGTCCCACGACCTGAAACAGCCATCTCTAGGATACAGAGGAGGCTTATAATTGATAGAAAGATTGTCTCAATAGCTGAGGGAAGCACTCTGGGGAAATAGAGCGCCCTGGTAGGCCAGGGTTCGGGACCAATTCCTGCTCAGCCACTTACTAGACGTGAAATGCTGGGAATGGTACCCACCCACTTCAAACCCCATTTCTTCATCTGTAAAATAAGGTTTATAATCATGCAGATCACATAGAGCTGGTGTGAGGATTAAATGCATATGAAGCTGTGGCACGTAGTAAGCACTCCAGTAACAGTGATCAAGATGATGAAAATGATGATGATGGCGATAGTAACTATGTTGATGATGTTAATGATGATGGTGATGGTGGTGGTGGGATAATGAAGGTGGTGATTATTTTGATGATAGAGAAGAGCAATGTATGTGAAATATTTAATAATTAAAACAGTGCAGTATTGGAACTGAACAGAGTCCAGGGACAGGGCCACCCCATATGGACACTTAAGCTACAACAAATGAAGAGACTAAGAGAGCATTAGGAAAAGGATGGCTGCTTCAATAAATGGTCCTGCATCGAGCACACATCTGCACGGAAAAAAGTGAAACTGACTCCCGCTTCACACAAAACTCAACACCTAAGGTTATTTTTTATATCAAAAGTGAGAAGTAATATAAAAAGTCTTCTAAAACCGTGTCACCTTGCTTGGAACTTCCTGACTGATTAATCAATCAGGCTGAGCAGGCCATTCACTGAGACACATTTTAATAATGAACAAGCTAGTTCTTCCTCTTTTGTTTCCCTCAATCATGCAGCAGAAACCTGCTTTTCTGTTGTTACAGTGGGGAGCTGGCTTGAGCAAAGTTTGGGATGAGTCTGGACAGGAAAACCTTTCTGTCTGTCCCATCTGTGGCCAGGTCTGTGCGGCAGGCCTGTGATCTGAGTCCTTGCCTCCAGGCTGGTGAAAAGTTTCTTAATCTGTCCTTCAGGACCATTCACATCCCTCCAGACACCACCAACATCCCGGTCTCAGAGTCTAGATTCCCAGCACAGTCCTTTTCGAGATGGTCCTGCTTTGAGAGACAAGAAATTTGCAGAGAGAGATGGAGCTGATTCTTATCTCCTATACGGCGCCATCCATCCCTTGTAGCACAGGGGATAAATGAGGGACTCTGGTGGTCCAAAAGCCTGTTTGAGTTGTTGTTTAATTCCTAAGTCATGTCCAACTCTTTGTGACCCCATGGACTGTGGCCCACCAGGCTCCTCTGTCCATGGAATTTCCAGGCCAGAATACAGGAGTGGGTTGCTATTTCCTTCTCCAAGGGATCTTCCCAGATCAGGGATGGAACCCACGTCTCCTGCATCACAGGTGAATTCTTTACCACTGAGCCACTTGGGAAGCCCCCCAAAAGATTGTGGTTAACACTCTCCCGAGGGCCAGCTATCCACTAAGCATTGGCAAGGAGTATTCAAACCTCGCCTTTAACCTGTGGATCGATTCTATGAGGTTCTTACTCTACAGATAAACAGACTGGGCAGAGAGTCACGTTGCATAACCGGGATCCCACAGCTAATAGGCAGAAGAGCCGGGATTCAGACTGGGGCCTGGATACCTCCTCAGTACACAGGCTGAGTCATGAACACAGTTAGAGCGGAGGTCAACCATCACAGCACAACAGGAACACTGCCAGTTTCTGCCTGTATCGACAGGGAGAAATGAGACTTTTCAGAAGGTCAGTGAGCAGTGCTCTCTCAACTTGTCTTCCTCATTATTCTGTCCTTCCATAAGATTTATTTTTATTTTTATTTTTTTTTAGTTTTTTATTTTTTTAATTTTAAAATCTTTAATTCTTATTTTGCTGGAACTCCAGAGAGGAGAGAGACAGAGTTAAGCTTGCAGAAAAGGGTTGACACTGTTTGTTCATCAGAACTGATGAAGGCCATCCATCAGCTCTGAGTGTTTTTTTTTTTTAATTTTTTAAAAACTTTTCTATTTTGTATTGGGGTATAGCTGATTAACAAACAAGTGTTGTAATAGTTTCAGGTGAACAGCAAAGGGACTCAATCTTACATATACATGTATCCATAATATTTTTATTTTGTATTATAATATGGTTGATTAACAATGTTGTGGTAGTTTCAGGCGTATGGCAGTGATTCAATTACACGTATCCATGTATTTATTCTTTTTCAAATTCTTTTCTCATGTAGGTCATTACAAAATATGGAGTAGAGTTCCCTGCGCTGTACAGTAGGTTTCGGTTGGTTACCTATTTTATATGTAGTAGTATGTATAATCCCCAGCCTCCTAATTTATCCCTTCCCTCCACCCCCCTCCCCCTAGTTTTCCCCCTTTGGTAATGATAAATGTGTTGTCTATGTCTGTGAGTCTGTTTCTGTTTTGTAAATAAGCTCATCTTTATCACTTTTTTTAGATTCCACATATAAGTGATATCATATATTTGTTTTTGTCTAACTTCATTTAGTCAGACAAATTAGGATGGACCTAATCAGAGATTAGTGAAAGTGAAAGTGAAGTCGCTCAGTCGTGTCAGACTCTTTGTGACTCGCAGACTGTAGCCCACCAAGCTCCTCCATCCATGGGATTCTCCAGGCAAGAATACTGGAGTGGGTTGCCATTTCCTTCTGCAGGGGATCTTCCCGACCCAGGGATCGAACCCAGGTCTCCCACATTGCAGGCAGACGCTTTAACCTCTGCACCACCAGGGAAGCCCTTAAATACAAGAATATAGTCTCTCAGAAAACCTCCTATAGAGACACAGAACTTCAGATCCGAGATCAGAGATTAGGACGGACCTAATCTCGAGGTCCATCCATGTTGCTGCAGATAGCATTATTTCATTCTTTTCTATGGCTAAGTAAAGCTTTGAGTGTTAAGTAAGCAAGTAAGAACCATTTTAATCAATCCTTACTTTTAGGAAAAGATTATTCTTAAAAATGCAATGTAAAATGTACTGTTTCATCAAAAATGACTTAATTCACAATAAACCAGAAAATTAAGCTCACCAGCATATCCTTTTCAAGACATATTTGGGTAAGTGAGGCTAACCTGATACTGTAAAGATGAAAATAATAATAAATAACCTTAATGAAGCATCTTGCATGCTTTTCATTTTATTGTAGCAAATATCGGTTGAGCACACGCTACGTTCCGGGTTGAGGATACAGTAATAAACAAAAGGGACAGAAATCTCCATCCTTATAGAGTTTACATTCTGCTTAAGGGAGATAGAAAAAATTTAACAGACAAATAAATGAGGAGGCCAAAAACATGGTGTAAGAGGCATGGAGAAAAACAAACAGAGAGAAGGCTAGAGTACCACACAGACTGTAATGTTAAATGGTGAGGTCATTTAAGCAAATAGCTCACTGAGTTGTCAGACTCAGAATGGACTTCTTAGTGGAAGAGGGTACCAAGTCGATTTAGCAAAAAAAAAAAAAAAATGGAGGCGCCGTGGTGGGAATGAGCTGAGCTCCTTGGAAGGGTGACCTGGAGGTCATGTGTCTGGAGAGAGCGATGGACGTGCAGGCAGGGGTCAGTGGCCCCAGGTGACACAGCAGCTCCAGGGCTCTGTCCACTCCATTTCCATCCCCATTGAGACCGGGGTGGATGGGCAAGAACATGGAACGGTGGGTGCTCTGTGTCAGATTTTCCAGAGCCCCACTCTGGCTGCTTATAGGGGCAACAGGTAAAGGCAGGGACCTGCTAGAAGCGGTGGTGGCAAGGCAGAGAGAGACGGTGCTGGCTGGGACAGGGGCTGGTGGTGAGAGTGGGGAGAGGTCCACGGGGCTCAGCATGTATGTTGGGGAGGGATGTATCAGGGCTTGCCGAAGGAGTGCGTGCTTTTTGAAAGAGAGAGGAGTCAAGGGGGTTCTGAAGTGTTTGTTCGAGAAATTGCAAGGACGAGTGGATTTGTACAGAGGTCTGGCAGACTGGGAGGAAGTCGTCCTCATCTGGGGGTGGTGGAGGACCGGGGAGTCAGCCTTGAACACGCTAAGCTGCAAAAGCCTATTGGATACCCAAGGTGGGGGTGTTGCGTAGGCAGATGGGGTCTGGAACTCGGGGTGAGGGGTAAGAATTGGGTGGAAGATATTGTTACTAAAGCTTTGGCAACACCTAGAGGTGGGTGATATTTACCTCACTGTATAAGGAAGGAAGGGGCTTCCCAGGTGGCCCAATGGTAAAAATTTGCCTGCTAACGCAGGAGACAGAAGACATTCGGGTTCGACCCCCAGGTTGGGAAGATCCCTAGAGGAGAGCATGGCAACCCCCTCCAGTGTTCTTGCCTGGAAAACTCCATAGACAGAGGAGTCTGGTGGGCTACAGTCCATGGGATTGCAAAGAGTCGGAAATGACCGAGTGACTAACACACACACACACACACACACACACAAGCACACGCGCGTGTGCAAGGATGGAAACAATCACAGAAGTGAAATAACATTCCGGATCATCCAGCTAACGAGTCAGGATATGAATCCAGTTCAGAAACCCCCTTAGTGCTATTAATAAATGCATTCCTGGTTTGACTGAAGATTTTAGATGTAAAGAGAAAACCCTCATGTGTCTCTCTCATGGTTTGTTTTTTTTTTTTCAATTTTTTCAAAAAAAGAAAAAACCCTTTGTAGCTCAGTGCAAGCTTTCCTCCATCTAAGCTCAGATCCAGAGCCAGCTGGCCTCCCACTCACTTGAAAAAAATGTAAAATCCCACTTTCGGAGAGCTTTTTGTTGGCTTGGAAAGCAGTCACGATTCACAGTCCATCCAACAGTGGCTTGTTTTTGGCAGAGACCCGGAGGAATGATGTCATTCTCCCAGGACAGGGAAAGCCCGGCACGCCTTTGATTTCCCCTTCAAAACCCATCACCCTGCCGCTTCCCTGCTGCCAGCCGCCGTGTAAACATGTTTGGAGGGGACATTTTCAAGATGTGGCAAGAATATAAATGTGTTTCTGCCCTATGACCTCAAGGATCTAATTCTGACCATTTAATCACCCTAGGAAATCATCAGAAGCACATAAAGATGTCTCAGAGAGCACACAAAGATGTCCATCACAACCCTATTTATAACACTGGCATTTGTTTTTAAGGCATCTCATATCCAACAGAGAAATGATAATAAATGATAGATGTCAAACTTAGTTTTAGAAAGAATTTGAAAAGTCATGGAAAAAGGTTCTGTTTAAATGTTAGGGTTTAAAGGCAGGATGCAACACTGTACAGTCTTCATCTATATTGAAGTGATTTTTAAAAAGCACTGGATGGGGTCTTCCCTGGTGGTCCAGTGGCTATGACTCCGTGCTCCCAATGCAGGGGGTCCAAGTTCAATCCCTGGTTGGGGAAGTAAATCCCATAGTGCTCAAGTGCTCAGTCGTGTCAGGCTCTTAACAGGCCCATGGACTGTGGTTCAGCAGGCTCCTCGGTCCATTGGATTTTCCAAGCAAGAATACTGGAGAGGATTGTGATTTCCTGCTCCAGAAGATCCTTCCAACCTAGGGCTTGAAGCAGCATCTCTTGTGTCTCCTATGTTGGCAGGTGGATTCTTTACCCCTAGTGCCACCTGGGAAGCCTGATGAAAGACATTAAGCTAGAGATTTAAGAATCCTTACAAACCTCAAGCAGAATAAATAAAAGGAAAATTACACCTAAGCACATCACAGTAAAACTACCAAAGAGAGAAAAAAAGCAACCCTCTTAAAAACAACTAGAGGAAGGATTCTGTGGCTGCCCAGCTGTTAAGACTTCACCTTCCAGCATACAGGTGTAAGTTCGATTCCTGTTCAGGGAGCTAAGATCCTACATACCTGATGGCCAAAACATCAAAACATAAAAATGGAAGTGATGTTTTTAAAAATTTGATAAAGACTTAAAAATGATCCATATTAAAAAAATCTTTTAAAAAATGTAGAAGAAATAACAGATAGGAAGGGGAGTTAGTCTAAGAAGGGCAACGAGTCAGGGAAGAATTTAATTTCACCTAGGTGATGATACTTCAGTTGAACCCTGAAAAATGGTATGATTTTAGGGACAGCATCTTCAAGGTAATGGGATTGATTAACAAGGCTCAGGCACTTGAAAGTTTAGGACATACTGTTTTGTATAGAGGTAGTGTGTTTGATCCTGGGAAAGGAGCTCGGGAACAGATCAGAAATCACCTTGAATTCCTCCTTAGAGTTTGAACTTCCTCCTGAAAACAGTGGGGGCCATTGACAGTTGAAAATCAGGACACTGACTACAGAAGCCACATCTTTTCCAAAGTAAGAGGTAGACACTGGGGAAAAGAGAGCCAGGTCGCCTTACACAACACGTATATAGAGAATGTAAAAATATTCCTCATCTTTGACCTCAAAAAATAACATAGAGTTGCACATGGGAAGAGAGACATGGGAACAATCATTTGTCTGCACTTGCTTTGTGCCATCAGTAATCAAAATAAGTACTTATAATAAGACACCACAGTGCTGTCTTTCACCCTCATCTCTTGCGGAGGCCATTTGTTGACTTCATCCCTTTGTCATTTTAAGCTTTCATCTTGCTTCCTAACCTTTCGAATGCTCCTCCAAACAGTCTACTCCTACTTTTTAGCCCGGATTATATTTATTCATCCTTCCAGTATCAGTTTAAATATAACTTTTCCCATGTGCTTTTCAGACAAATGTAGGGTCTTAGTCCCCCCTACTTACATTAGTTTTAAAATATTTTCATGATGGAGATGATTTCATTTTTGTCATAGTAATCTATATCCTAGCCCTACTAATGTGCTAACACCAGCGCTGGTCATTTTGCACTAGCCCATTAGTATTGCAGTATTTGCAGAGGGTTTCCCAGGTGGCATTAAAGATAAAGAGCCCACCTGCCAATTCAGAAGACATAAGAGATGTGGATTTGATCCCTGGGTCGGGAAGATCCCCTGGAGGAGAGCATGGCAACCACTCCAGTTTTCTTGTCTGGAGAATCCCATGGATAGAGGAGCCTGGTGGGCTACAGTCCACAGGGTCGCAAAGAGTTGGACAGGGCTAAGCGACTTAACACACATTAGTATCAGGAAGGCTGAACCAACTCTTACCAGTCTTGAAGCATCAACGCCTAGCAGGAAATCCAGGCTTTATGGGACTTCCCTTGTGGTCCAGTGGTTAAGACTCTGTGCTCTGCAGGGGGTAAGAGTTCATTACATCCTGCATGCCACTCAGTGTGGCCAAATAAATAAATAAGTCCTAAGCTGTTAGAATAGCTACAACTTCAAATATCACCATTTGTTACGGTAAAGAGAATAAAAGAGTGTGGCAAGCTGAATCCTGGTTTTTCAAGCTTCAGCTCAGAAATCACATCCCAGTTTTGCTTTCTTGGCCAAAGCAAATCACATGGTAGCACTGAAAGCCACAAGGGCAGGGAAGTCCAGCGATATTATGGCCAAGGGAAGAAGAGGGAGTTTTGAATGGATAGTACTCGTGACTGCCACTGTGAATGTCTTGCAACAACTAATAAAATAATGTCATAAGTTGTAAGGATTAAATAATGTGTGTATAAAGTGCTTAGAAAACTGTGAAATGCTACACAAATATTATTTCTTCGTTACTATAGATGCCTAATGTTATGGATGTCATTTAAAGGAACTGCTTAACCCCAACATGGGAGATGGGTGGAAGACTTCACGGGGATAACGACAATTGTAATTAGAGCTGGACCTAGGGCTTCCCAGGGGGCACAGTGGTAAAGAATCCACCCGACAATGCAGGAGACTCAAGAGACCTGGTTTCGAGCTCTATGTTGGGAAGATCCCCTGGAGAAGGAAATAGCAACCGACTCGAGTATTCTTGATTGGGAAATCTCATGGACAGAGGAAGCTGGTGGGCTACAATCCATGGGGCCGCAAAGAGTCAGACACGACTGAGCGCACACGTAGAATCTGCATATGTAGAAATGGGCATTCCAGGTGAAGGGAAGAGTTAAAAGTCTAAGAGACAGTGGAGTGAAGGGCACATGTGAGGGATAACAGATCTAGTGGAGCTTAAGACGAAGGCATCTACTCGAATAGCTTACCACAGGGAGGAGCTTCCAATGGCCAGCTGGAAAATGAAATGCCAGCTGTGCCATTTTCAGAAGCAAAGGTGTCCATACGCAAGAACCCAGATGCCATGGAGACACAGAAGGCAGCCCAAGCCCAAGACCCCAGTCATGCTAGCAATCTGATGAGCTCATCGTGCTCTTGAGAGCTCATTACACATCCTGGCACCAGCAACATCTCTGCCACTCATACCCACCCAGACAGAACCACCGCAATGAGATCATCATCTTTTTTTTTTTAAATCACCATTTCAACAGCAGACATGCTTAGCCTCATGCTGTCAGGAAAGCTGTCACCATGGAAAAGAAAAAGAGAAAGTCCCCAAATTAGTGTTGAATCTCTTCCAAGAACTGTCAATATTTTTGGAAGCCCCCAGAGAACAACTGCTATCTGAAGGCTGGCAGAGTCTGCAGTGTTGAAAAGAGAGTGACTCCAGGCTGACTGACGGTGGCCGGTCAGTGCCACGTTCAGTGAATGACACCTAAGACAGGCAGTCAGCAGCGTGGAGTGAGGCCAAAATGCCCCATCTATGGGCTGACGGAGACACGCAAAAATCTCCCAGAAAACTCCAAGCAGGATCCACATTACCTGTCTGTGTTTGTGTTTGTAACCTGGGTATTACTGGTTTTACACTGACTTGTTAAATAGGGCAGAACTTCAAATGTGCTGCCCCCAAATTGTTTATTTAGGGGTGTCTCCAGGGGAATGGGCTTCCCACGTGGTGCACTGGTAAAGAATCTGTCTGCCAACGCAAGAGACGCAGGTTTGATCCCTGTGTCGGGAAGACCCCCTAAGAACGGCAACCCGCTCCAGTATTTTGCCTGGGAGATCCCATGGACAGAGGAGCCTGGTGGGCTACAGTCCATGGGTTCGCGAAGAGTCAGATCACAACTGAACATGCCATGGGTGTTCCCATGTGGCTGATCATTGGACAAGTAGAGTCAAGTCTCAACTTAAGATAATACAACAAGGTTTTCTTAAGGGGACTGTGAAGATGTGAGGACGCTTTAGAGGAATCACAAGGACTGGTAATAATGGGATTGTTTCCTTCAAACTTGGTCACTACCTGCCCCAGGAAAGGCACAGGTGAGACATCTCAGTCAAATATTGTGTGCTAAATCACTTAAGTTCAGTTCAGTTGCTCAGTCATGTCCAACTCTTTACGACCCCATGAATCGCAGAATGCCAGGCCTCCCTGTCCATCACCAACTCCCGGAGTTCACTCAGACTCACGTCCATCGAGTCAGTGATGCTATCCAGCCATCTCATCCTCTGTCGTCCCCTTCTTCTCCTGCCCCCAATCCCTCCCAGCATCAAAGTCTTTTCCAGTGAGTCAACTCTTTGCATGAGGTGGCCAAAGTACTGGAGTTTCAGCTTCAGCATCATTCCTTCCAAAGAAATCCAGGGTTGATCTCCTTCAGAATGGACTGGTTGGATCTCCTTGCAGTCCAAGGGACTCTCAAGAGTCTTCTCCAGCACCACAGTTCAAAAGCATCAATTCTTCGGCGTTCAGCCTTCTTCACAGTCCAACTCTCACATCCATACATGACTGCTGGACAAACCATAGCCTTGACTAGACGGACTCTAGTCGGCAAAGTAATGTCTCTGCTTTTGAATATGCTATCTAGGTTGGTCATAACTTTTCTTCCAAGGAGTAAGCATCTTTTAATTTCATGGCTGCAGTCACCATCTGCAATGATTTTGGAGCCCCAAAAAATAAAATCTGACAGTTTCCACTGTTTCCCCATCTATTTGCCATGAAGTGATGTGACCGGATGCCATGATCTTCGTTTTCTGAATGTTGAGCTTTAAGCCAACTTTTTCACTCTCCTCTTTCACTTTCATCAAGAGGCTTTTTAGTTCCTCTTCACTTTCTGCCATAAGGGTGGTGTCATCTGCATATCTGAGGCTATTGATATTTCTCCCAGCAACCTTGATTCCAGCTTGTGCTTCATCCAGCCCAGCGTTTCTCATGATGGACTCTGCATAGAAGTTAAGTATAGTGTCCAACCCTTTGCTACCCTGTCGACTGGAGCCTGCCAGGTTTCTCTGCCCATGGGATTTCCCAGGCAAGAATACTGGGGTGGGCTGCCATGCCCTCCTCCAGGGGAATCTTCCTGACCCAGGTCTCTTACATCTCCTGCATTGGCAGGTGGGTTCCTTACCACTAGTGCCCCCTGGGAATACTACAGGAGCCAAATACTGGGGTTGTATGCTAACCACACTCCCTGTAACTGACAGCAAGTTCTTATTGGGAAAAGCACCCAGGCACTGCATCTGCACGTCTGCTACAGCCCCCTCCTTGCCCTGTTGAGATCCACTTCTCCATATGTGTTTGGGGAAATCGATCCTCCAGGATCCTGGTGGGCTTCTCATCCTTAGGGGCAACCAGAAGGAGGAAGTCAGTAGGACAAACTACTCATCCTCGGGCAGCATGATGGTGGTCACTCACCCTTGATTGCTTCTGCTGGTACCAGCTGAGTATTACCCTCATCCCCTACTCGTCTGCTTTGCCTGTACAGATGCTGTGTTGAATTAAGCATCTCCATAGTTGTTGTGTGTCAGCCTGACAGTCATAGCACTTGCAGCCCCCTGGTTTCTGGCAGTTAAGTTCTTCCCCCAGCTTCTATTGGTGTAGGGTCCTACCACCCCTGTTGCTATACCTGCAAGCCAAGCTCTTTCATTGAGTCTTCTGCATGAATCCTGGCCCACAGGGGAGATCCAACACTTTACATGATGCTGGTGCTGACTCAACAGAGCATCCCTTATGTCTGCAGTAAATGGTTTGTCCTCTGAGCCTTCCTGGGAATCATTTGATGGCTCTGCTCCTGTGTAGAAATGGTAAATCAGCTGCAGCCTGCCCACTTCCCTGAACCTTTCTATCCCTCCTTTCACTACCTGTCAAGGCAAGTGTAGTATTTGAACTCCACTCACATTGTGTGCATGCATGCTAAGTCACTTCAGTCGTGTTCTACTCTGTGTGACTCCATGGACTGCAGCCTGCTAGGCTCCTCTGTCCAGTTCTCCAGGCCAGAATACTGGAGTGGGTTGCCATGCCCTCCTCCGGGGTGTCTTCCTGACCCAGAGATGGAACCCATGTCTCTTCTATCTCGTGTATTGGCAGGCGGGTTCTTTACCACTAGCGCCACCTGGGAGGGCCCCTACTCAGTCTAAGACACTGCTTTTCCTACACTTCCAAGAACACCATCTCCTTGAATCCTTGGCAGAATGTTAACTTCTGTAGCTCAGGGGAGTGAATTGGAGTCATTCAACCCTATCCAGTTTTATGTATTGCCCCCCTTGAAACACCCTTACATTCAAGCACCCTTAGAATCTGCTTTCATGTGTACACTTTCCTGAGCTTCAGGAGGGAAGTAATGGCTCCATGTACACCATGTCTTCAAATCGCAAGGCAACCCGTCAGGGTCTCTAGTCATATTGTGTTATACTGACTGTGTTACAAAACTATCAATATTATTGCTACTAATAAAACAAATGATCCTAGGATAAAGCAGGATTTTGTATGATCTTAGAGATTTCTCTTTTCTGAGAAACAAGGAAGGTCCAAGGGACGCTTACCTGTAGGCATGATCACGGGAGGGTAATTTGGGGAGAACCTATAGGACAGAGAGCAGGGTGGGGCTTGAGCCAGGAAACACTGAAGAAAGACCAGCTTCCTGCAGACGGGGGCCAATCACGTGACAGTGACCACGAAGATGAGAATCAGGAAAGGTTCTGGGGCGAGGCAAGGAGGAGGTTGATGGCAGCCTGAACAAGAGATGATGGAACAAGCAGGACGGAGGGGGCAGCTTGAGGCCTTCCTATTGGTAAACCTGTGTTTTTCTCCTTCTTGTGCCTTTGGAACTGAGCACAGGTGGGGTTAATGCCGGTCGAAGACGATTAGGACGATTGGGTGACGACATGGAAGCGATCTCTCCCTTTCTCTGAAAGCCGTGTGCCTTTTTTCTATCTCTCTGGATCACTCTCAACATTAGATTGTGGATGTTTGCCTGCAGGTTTTAATTTCTCTCCTTTCCTAAACTGTAAGCTTCATGAAAATACAATCTTTTATTTACCCTAAGGGCCCAGTGCAGAGCTATTGACCCTGTGTTCAATAGCGTCCGTTTAATGAATGAATGAAAGCTCAGTGATATTTCTTTATCTGATAGGCTTTTGTTTTCAGTATTTTTCTTTATGTGGACCATTTTTTAAAATCTGTATTGAATTTGTCACAATGTTGCTTTGGTTTTATGTTTTTGGTTTTCTGGCTGCCGAGGCATGTGGGATATTAATTGTCTGACCAGGGATCGAACCCATACTCCCTGCCGTAGAAGGTGAAGTCTTAACCACGGACCACCAGGAAAGTCCCTGATAGGCTTTTGTTTTTACTAAATATACTTTATTGACTGTATATTTAAATCAACATGAATGTATGTAGGGAGTTAAAAGGACATGCTGCATATTGACTATCAAGAACAAGCTCTGCAAATGGATTTATTAAGAAATGGACTTTTTACGGTGGTAACCAAAAGGTTGGAAAAGGAAGCCCAGAAAAGGAAAACTTTTTTCCACTTCTTTTTCTCAATTATTCATTAATTACCCCAAATTTCTGTTTAAATGCTATTAATGTGTCTCCTAAAATTATCTAGTGATTGACATAATAAGATAACATCTCAGACCTCATGCTGCCAAACCAGCAAACAAGCTTCTTTCACACTTCACAGCTAATTTCAGAGGTGAGACTAAATACCCAGGCCTGTGAATGTGTGAGATTTTAAAATTATCCCTGATTCTCAGACGGCATTCACCCAGTAGTTCACACAGAATCCACGTGGATGTGGGCTTAGGTGGTGTATCTTGTATCCATGTGGCCTGGTCTTCCCAAGACCTGATGAGCTACTCTTTCTGATTTTCTTGGACATCCAAGCCCTTACCATTTCACCTTGTTAAGTAAGGACTATTCCTTCCATTTGAGAAATTCTGGAGCCACTAGATCAACTAACACAACTTTTGTCCTGTGACAATAATAGAAGGAAAATGGTGCTCACTTGCAGAGTGGTTGTGAATATGGAAAGTGCTCAAAGAATATTAGTTATCCTTTTCCTTTAAAACTGGAAATTTTTCTCTAGAGGTATTTTTGGTGCTCCCATCAGATACCCTGGGAAGCCCCAGCCTGTTGCTAGGAGCCCCTCCCCTTGATTTCTGCATGCACTGGGCTTTGGCTTCTGTTGGCCTGCACCCACAGCTCGCCGCCCTGTGGCTGCTGGAGCTCTTTGCCTGCAGGTATAGGCCTGAGAATGGCATCTCCCTGGGGTGGGTTTTAGCCCAGGACTGACTGATGTAAGACAGCGAAGCCAGCTCCTTCAGTTGAGTTGGGACAAGCCCTGGAGCACCCCTTATACTCCAGTTTCCTGCAAGATTGGCTTGAAGACCTGGCCCGACTTGCACCCCTCTTGGCTTCTTTCCTCTTGCTCTTCCGTTTCCCTGTTTCCTTTACCAGTTTCTCCTGGGAATGTGTTCTTGCAAGTTATCTGCATGGGAATCCTCCTGTCAGTGTCTGCTTCTGGGGAAACCAATCTAAGTTGATTTCATCAGACAGAAGATGCATTTAACAAAACAAAAGGGTTGGTCATTAAATAGCCTCTCCCTGGATGCGACGAGGCCAGGGATGCTGCTGCCAAGGGCTGAGTGGTAGCCACGTGGACCTGAGCAAGAAGAGTGCCAGAGGAATAGAGGGGAGGGGATGGGCACAGAAAGGAACTCATTGTATGATCCGCAGAATCAGTGGACTGCAGGCGGAGGCAGAAGGGAAAGGGCAGGTAGGACCCAAGGTCTGCTGCACAGCCAGGGCTCGAGAGACTGGATGGTGAGCTTTGGGAAGAAAGTAGCAGGAGATGGAGAGGAAGGCAAACTCGGGTGTGAGCTTGTCACGCTTGTGGGACATCCAGGTGGAAATCCTTGTCATGGACACGGAGCAGGGAAGCTCCAGGCAGAGGCAGTGTGTGAAGCTTAGGGTGCTAAGTATATGTATCTGGGCTACGGAATTATTAAAGCAGCAAATATAAAAATCCAAGGGAAAGGAAACACAAGGACAGCAACCTAAGACAAAAACTAGTCGTAACCAAAATAGAACTCTGAATCCCACAAACTAAATGTCCTTCCCATGAATTTCTGATTCCCTCTGCTCCACTTATTAATTCAAAGTATCTTTCCCTGGTTCATCTGGTGGTCTCTTTAACCTTATTTTCATTGTTTGTATCTGCCTGATGTTGTTGTTGTTCAGTCTATACATCATGGTGGACTCTTTGTGACCCCATGGGCTACAGCACACCAGGCTTCCCCATCCTTCACGATCTCCCAGAGTTTGCTCAGACTCATGTCCACTGAGTCGGTGATGCCATCCAACCATCTCATCCTCTCGCCCCCTTCTTCTCCTGCTCCTCAGACTTTCCCAGCATCAAGGTCTTTTCCAATGAGTCAGCTCTTCCCAACAGATGGCCAAAGTGTTTAAGCTTCGGGTTCAGCATCAGTCCTTCCACTGAATATTCAGGGTTGATCTCCTTGCAGTCCAAGGGACTCTCAAGAGTCTTTTCCAACACCACAGTTCAAAACCATCAATTCTGGTACATACATTTTTCTTATTGGCATTTCACCTCTATGAACCTCATTTCTCACATCTCCAAAATTAGGGGGCTACCTTATAGGGTCATTATGAGGATCCATGGAATCCATCTTTTGAGTTGACTAGCATATCTGCACACGATACAAGCCCAGAAATTGTCGCTGGCTCATCTTCCCATCCACTGGTGCACTTGCTGTCACATGCTCACATACATACGATGCTTTGCAATGAAAAAATATATACAAGACATTTAGGAAAGAAAAAAAAAACCAAAAACGAGGGTTATAACCATGATTCAAGCCTGAAAATTTAATTTAATCAAGCTGGTTTTCACCCCCAAATGACTTTGCTGATGAAATATGGGCTTGGCAAAGGATCAGGTGGCTGGAGGAAGTAAAAGGGATTTCAGAAGATAGATCACCCCTCAGAAAGGGACACTGAAATACAATTAGACTGTGAGGTTTTGTAAAAAGATGCTGAAAAGAAGGAGGAGGGCCAGGAAGAAGCCACACGTCACTTTTTCATAATTTTTTAAATAGAAGGTCAAGACATTTTTTCCACTTTCTGTGCATATGAGACCATTTGTGTGGTCATTCTTTTAGGACAAGTTGACAATTACAACAATTTTTTTTTTTTTTTTGAGTTCCACTCTCTCCCTCTCCTTTTCCCTCCCATGTTTGTTGAAAGGAATAGTTCCCTGGCCTACATGTGAAAATCACATGGTGGGGTTGGGGCACCCTATTTATCTTTGCATCCTTGGTGCTTAGAAAGTGGCTGGTAAATAGACATTTTGAGTCAATAAATGTCTGTTAAATGGTTGGATGATTGATTGAATGAATGAATGAATAGACAATAGCATTCATTATCCTCCAGAAGATTACAATAAGTTGCATAGAAAAGAGCGTATCCTTGGAGAGAAAGTTAGACAGCCGAGGCAGATCGAGGACACAGGTTTTAGAAGAGCAATCTGGATTTCACGTGGGAATGAGGCTGAGGTGGGTCGTTAGTCTCCCAGGGCTTCAAATACTGTGCTAAAAATGACATCTGCATTTTATATTTATTCCAGGGTGTGTTTTGCTTCCTAGACAATGCTGGCAATATCTGGGAAATTCTTAATATTAAATTTGAACTCTGGCATGTTTGAGCTGGAAAGCAGTGCATTTCTTGGAGATGTTGCGAATAGTCTCAGAAAGCTCTTTCATCAAAGTGAATAACTTTGCAATTGAAGGGAATTTAGAGAGCTTTTCACTGATCCTCTGTATGAAAGGCGAGGAAACTGAATCCCAGAAAGAGGAAATGATTTGTTCAAGACCTGAGTATATAGTCCTATACGTGTGATCTTGACTTAGTTTTGAAGCCTCAGCTAGAGGCTGGTTAATTCTGCGTCCTGAGCAATGAGTGGGTTAAGTCCATACCCCTAACCATCTTCCTTACAGGCATCTCACACTCTTCATCACTGCTGCTGCTGCTGCTGCTACGTCGCTTCAGTCGTGTCCGACTCTGTGCGACCCCATAGATGGCAGCCCACCAGGCTCCCCCATCCCTGGGATTCTCTAGGCAAGAATACTGGAGTGGGTTGCCATTTCCTTCTCCAATTTCTATATCCACCCTAATCACCCCAGGGTCTAGTCCAACAATCAGGGATAGCCCCGATGCCCAAGAACCCACTGAAATTGTTCAAATGAGCCTGTCCTAACCACGCTCCCCCTGCCTCACCTGTACTTTCCCAAGGAACTTACAGTCAGGGTTCTTGCCCACAGATCCCTCCATCTCTCTTTCTGGTGACTGACTCTACCCTACAAAGATAATGCATTTTTTATTATTGCAATAATGGAGGTGTTGCCTCTAGATGGGGAACTCACAGGAAGCAAAGGGGAGCAGCAGGGGAAGCTACACAAAGGAGGGTGCATGTCGCCCGGGACAAAGGACTGACAAGAGAGAGAAAACAAAACAGGAAAGAAACCCTCCGTGTCGGGGGTAGGTGATGTGCTCCACATTACAAATTCAAGTCAAGCCCCAGTAACTTTGCAACTGCAGACGTTTTCTTCCCTTTCTTTCCAGGAAGAAAAATAGCCCTTCTATTTTCATCTTTGGAATCGCCATTTGTCATTCTCAAGGTGCCTCGGTGCCTTTGTCTCTGGCGTCAGCTGGCAGCAGTGTTGCTAAAAATAGCTGGCGGAGGGAACCGCGCTACACACTGAACATTAAAAATAGAAAGGGAAGCACTGGTGTGAATAATGCATGAGAGAGAATCCCGCCTGCGCTGGCCTCCAGCGTCTCCGGGGGACTGGTTGCTGGGCAGGGCACCACAGGGCAGGGGGGATCAAAGCATTTGTTTTGCTCCTGCTTCAGAGAACAGGCTGCCTGCAAATTACAGGTCGCCCCTCGGGCTGCCTGGGGGCAGAGAGGGATGAAAAGAGATGAAGGCTCGGACCAGCATTCTGGAATGCAAATCTGGTGTCTAATCGGTAAGCACAAATGCAAATGCCATCCACAGCCAGGACAAAGGAGGGACAGGGGTCTGTGGGTGGCAGTGAGGGCATGCCCTATCTAAAGTCATGGAGTTCCTTTTAAAAACACACTGGTAGAGACTTCACTGGTGGTCCAGTTCTGCGCTCCCAATGAAGGGGGCCTGGGTTTGATCCCTGATGAGGAAACTATATTTCACATGCCACAATTAAGATCCAGTGCAGACAAATACACTGAAGAAAAAAAATATGTGTATATACATATACTGCTAGCCAACCAGAATTAGTCTGCAAGGGGAGTTTATTTCTGAAATCCCCAGATTGGAATTTCTGCAAAAATCTAACAGCTGCTCAAAGTCAAGACCCTATTGCATCAGCCAGAGGGGAGCTCTCCCCACCTCCAAGAACATGGTAAATTCCTCATCAGTATTGATGAATAACCAAATGCTCTTAGAACCATACACAAAACCTCCCTTTCCTCCCTTTACACTGACTCATTTGCCACCACCAGACACTGGTTTTATTTCTGGCAGTCCCAGGCTGTTGGCACGGAAATAACTCAGAGACTGGTCAGTCCAGGGCAGGGTGCTGAAGTCCAGAGATGGGAAGAGGGTATCTCAGGTCAGGGTAGGCTGACTTGCCCCCTCACCGCCTCTGATCTGCCTTCTCCAGCATCTTCCTGCAGTGTCTTCGGGGTCTTCAAATCTTTCTGCAATAGGAATTTTGTTCCCAAATGCCAAACAAGACTTGGTGCAGGTAGAATTCATTGTGTCTGACCCAGCATATACCTCGGGATAGTGAGCAGTCCCTTTGTGGCCCTGAGCTGTGGTACAAGAGCAACCTGTGGACCCCCAGGGCAAAAGGTCTCTGTTGCACTGGTCCAGGAAGCTGGGTTTTGATTTGATCCAATGGAGTCTCCTTAACTTTCCTAAAGAAAGGTCCCTCTGCTATTAGAGAGATCACCTCTCCTTTCTCAGAGCAGTACTCTCATTTTCAAACCAGCATCCTCACCAAATGGCGAAGATCACAACGTTGGAACTAGCTTGGGCTCAGATCCAGTCTGCCCTTGATCGTCTGGTGTATCTAATATCTCTGGGCTCCTGTTTCCTGCTCCTAAAGTGGAACCAACAACACTGCTTGACCAGGGCTGTTAGAAAGCCAAGACCACGAATGAGAAATGTTGACCACCGTGACCACACACAGCTGGCGCTGTGCAGACAGGAGTGCCTCCCTTCTCAGAGCTCCACCTTCCCCTCTGCAAGGTAAGCCTCCCTGACTCTCAAATGAGAGCAGGCTTTGAATCCCAAGTCTGTGACATACTGTCTCAGTGGCCTTGGGTACTGGGCATCCATTCACTTGTAAATGAAGATGCGTCAAACCTCCCTGGGGAGTTATGGAGCAGGTCAGTGAGATAGCGGGATCAAGGACAGTTGTGGTTTCACTGATCCTTCAAGCCTCCAGGATGGGAAAACTTCTCCTTGACAGAGAGCCGGCATGGAATATGCTAAAGTTGGTGGCAAGTCATCTTTTATTGTCCTGTCCTTTCCCCATTGTTCACTTATTCAGGTATTCTTTTACTCACTCACTCATTCTTGGATTTATTTATTAATTCATTTGTCAAAGCCCGAAACTGATACTCTAGGCTGGTCCCGTGTAGCTCAGTGTATCACCAGCGCGGAATGGGACACACTCCTGACTTTGATGGGGACCCCTAGGAAGTAAGGCCACGCTGGCAAGTGTTCATCAAGAACCTTGAAGATTCCATGGACTTCTCCTGTCCTTTTCCTGTTTAGACTTTTCCCCCACCATCCAGTAAAGTGACTGCGATAGATGGACTACTGCTTGCAAAGATGTGTGTACATGCTTGCTCAGTCGTGTCCGACTCTTTGGAACTCTATGGGCTGTAACCCACCAGGCTCCTCTGTCCATGGGATTCTCCAGGCAAGAATACTGGAGTGGGATGCCATGCTCTTCTCCAGGGGATCATTCTGATCCAGGGATAGAAACCTGGTCTCCTGCATTGCAGGCAGATTTTTTTTTTTTTTTTTACTGCTGAGCCACCAGGGGAAATCCACTTGCAAAGATGACTATGACCTGATCCTTGGAATATGTGGATGTCACCTTCTATAGCAAGAGGGGCTCTGTGGGTGAGATTAAGTTAAGCATCTCGATATAGGGGGAGACAACCCTGAATAACTGGGGTGGGCCTTCAGTGTAAGGACAAGAATGCTTATAAGAAGAAGTCAGAGAAGGAGAAGGTGACATTGGAAGGCAGAGGTTGGAACAGATTGGAGCCATATGGCCAAGGATCTCTGGCAGCCTTAGAAACATGGAGGCATGTTTGTGTTGACTAAAAAATATAGTCACAACCTGAAAGTAGAGAGTTATTTTATTTGGTGGGAATATTTAGGACTTCGAGCCGGGGAGACAGCATCTCAGTAGCTCCGAGAAAATTGCTCCAAGGAGACAGGGAGGGAAGTCAGGCTGTATACAAGTTTGCAACAAAAGGAGCAGGCAGTCTGAACATCATTGAGCAGGTATCAGGTTAAGGAATTTAGCATTCTGTGTATGGGAAGCTGCAAGCCTCTGGGCTTGCTGCATTCATCCCTTTCACATGTGCCTCAGCTCTCTGGGCCAATCCTCTTTTCTTGTCCACCTTAAGGAGTGGCAGGTGGCTGCTTCTTGCTTTCTTCCTGCACCTCAGTAATCACCATGGGGTTGGTGGGTGGTACATCCACTGGATCTCAGTTTGAGGAGTCTTCACATTTGGAGGCCAGAAATTGCGGATGGCTGTGATTTCTTGTTTATTGGTGTGGCAGGAGATATTTTCATTTCACATTTGAAAACAGAGAGAGAACACCAAACACCCCTTCCTTACTCACACTACACCTTAGAAGAAAAATTAACTGGAATCAGATATAGTAAGAAGAGACTCAATGAATCAGCCCCATAGGATTGGAGCAAATGGAACCACCTGGACCTACCTAGGCAGGGACCCAATGGAAATAAATGACACAGCTGATCTCGGATGGACTTGGCCTGCAACAGCTTGGAGCAGGGCTTCGGTTCCAGGCCACAGATTGGGGCTGAGTCGAAGCTGTGAGAGCACCAGGTCCTAGCCACTAGACCAGCAGTCAGTGACAAGGGCCCTGGCCCTTTGGCTTTGCAGAAAAGAATTTCCATAAAGACAGAGAGTAATAAAGCAAGCAGAGCATTTATTAAGAGGAAAAAGAGTACAGTGGAAATACACACAGGTGAACTCAGGGAGAGAGAGAGTCACTGAGTCTGGCCCTCGTGGCAGTTTGAATTACTTTTATGGAACGTTTCTTCCCGGTTCCCTTTTGTCAGTCCTTTCGAATTGCCTGGCTCACAGTCCATGTTTGGTATATCTCAGGATCCTCCAATGTGTGCACACGCAGGCATCTCTTAGCCAAGATGGATTCTACCGCAAAGGCCTGTGGGTAGCCTGGTATCAGTTAGCGTCACTCCCCTTTGACCTCCAGGGAGCTTTTCTGTGCAAGTGGGGTTGGGGAGGTCTCCTGACTTCAGGAATGAGAAGTCTGTGGTCTGGGCAGGGCCCAGCCCTCTTCCTTAATTGTTCTGCTATTTTAATCTTGGAGTTTTGGTTTACAGGGAATGAATCTCCAATCATTTTACCCTGATGGGCCCCATCTACTGCCTGCCTCACAATGACTAAGAAAACACAAATATAGAAGAAAAAATACATTCATGAAATGAACACAGCATGCGGAATCAAAGATCTCGACCTATGAGAAAACGTAACTCAGAAAAGGGAAGGGAATGTGTCATCAGGGTTTCATGCTATAGAATGACTTGATAGGAATATGAATTTAAAATGTAAAAGTTCAAACAAAAAATAATAAAACAACAGCAGGAGATGAAAAAGAAAATTTAGACGTAGGGTCCCAGTAGGAAACAGAAGCACACTGATGGGATTTAATTACAGGGCGAGGGATGTCACCCGAGTGCTGGTGACAGCAGGGAGCTGTGCCAGCCCCAGGCCCGCAAGGGCAGGCAAAGAGCCGGTGTCATCAGGAGCATGAAAGAAGGGCCCACCCGCCGTGGAGGACGCTGAGAGAGATGGGCTGTGAGCTGGGTGCTGGCTGCCTTGAATGAAACTGAGGTTTACAGCTGAGAGTGAAGAGGAGGATGTGAATTGGGTAAACACAACAATCCCTGCCACAAATAGGCAACCTTTCCTCACTCTGCAAGTGCTGAGCACATTGTGAAGGATGAGGGGAAGGAGAAGAAAAGAAAGACGAAAGTGACGTAGATGCCAATATTTAAAGATTTGCAGTCTGATATGGAGACAAATATGTAATCAATGGGTTTCTCAGGGTCTCTGCTGCCCTCATTAAAGTGTGTCTAAGGATTGATGTACACACACTATTGTATTTACAACAGATAACCAACAAAGACCTGCTGTAGAGCACAGGGAACTCTGCTCAATATTCTGTAATAACCTAAAGGGGAAAAGAATTTGAAAAAGAATAGATGTATGTATATATAGACATATATATATCAGAGAAGGCGATGGCACCCCACTCCAGTATGCTTGCCTGGAAACTCCCATGGACGGAGGAGCCTGGTGGACTGCAGTCCATGGGGTCGTGAACAGTCGGATATGACTGAGCGACTTCACTTTCACTTTTCACTTTCACGCATTGGAGAAGGAACTGGCAACCCACTCCAGTGTTCTTGCCTGGAGAATCCCAGGGCTGGGGGAGCCTGGTGGGCTGCTGTCCATGGTGTCGCACAGAGTCGGACACGACTGAAGCGACTTAGCAGCATATGTATATATAGATATAAATAGATGTATGTACATCTATATATAGATATATGTAGATGTAGATATATATGTATGTGTATATATATATAAGACTGAATCACTTTACTGTGCACCTGAAACTAACACAACATTGTTATTTTGAGGTTAGTAAGCATAAAGAAAATGAATGACTGATAACTGGATATATATCAAGTTGTCTTGAAACCAAATGTTGAATCCTTTTTTAAATTAGGATAGGATACAATATAGGGGGTATTTTTCAAATGTTTTTACAGCTGTTCTAGTCAATCATGTTGTATCTTTTTGCCTTTTCATACTGTTCATGGGGTTCTCAAAGCAAGAATACTGAAGCGGTTTGCCATTCCCTTTTCCAGGGATTTTGATGGTTTTGAACTGGAGAAGACTCTTGAGAGTCCCTTGGACTGCAAGGAGATCAAACTAGTCAATCCTAAAGGAAATCAATCCTGAATATTCATTGGAAGGACTGATGCTGAAACTCCAATACTTTGGCCACATGATGCGAAGAACTGACTCATTGGAAAAGATTCTGATGCTGGGAAAGATTGAAGGCAGGAGAAGGGGATAACAGAGGATGAGATGATTGGATGGCACCACTGACTTGATGGACATGATTTTGAGCAAGCTGCAGGAGTTGGTGATGGACAAAGAAGCCTGGCATGCTGCAGTCCATGGGGTCGCAAAGAGGTCCTGAACTTGGCAGCCTCATAAATCCATTAAGCATTCTCTGCTTAAGACAGTTGAGGTGCAGTTTCTGTACTTGCCACAAGAGTTTTGCTTGATACTGTTGTGTAGAACAAGCCGTGTAAAGAAAAAAAAAAAAAAAGAACAAAAACAATCTATGCATCAGAGAGCAGTATTAGGGACTTTGCAGGTGGTCCAGTGGTTGAGAACCCACCCTGCAATGCAGGGGATGCAGGTTCAATCCCTGGTTGAGGAACTAAGATCCTACAACTACTGAGCTCGTGCACTTTGGATCATGCACACCACATCTAGAGAGCCTGCATGCCGCAAGGAAAGATTCTCCATGGGATGCGATGAAGACCCTGCATGTCGCAACCAAGACACGACGCAGTCAAATAAAGAAAGAAATTTTTTTTAAAAAAAGGGAGAGAGAGCACTATTAGCAAGCGCTGGGAAGTAGGGTGTTCACACCAGTGTACTTGCTTTGCCTGGTTTTAGCATCAAGAGTCCTGCCTCCCAGGATCCCCTCTGTCCCTGGCAAATCCAAGTGGTTAGTTCCCGTCAGGTGGTAAGCTATCCATGTTCACTGTGGAAAAAGGACCTATTTTCAAATATCTGAAGGATTCTCACATGGAAGAGAAGAATAAATAGTTCTGTGGGGCTCCAAAGAGTGAAGACACAATAACTTGGTAGAGGCGAGAACAATAAAAGGCAGATTGCAGATTCTTTACCATCTGGGTCACCAGGAAGCCCATTATAAAGACCACTTTTTCTAAGTATTCAGATGGTCCTAGGGTGGAATGAGCTTGCCTTGGAAGGGGAATCCAGTGGAGCGGTCATGAGGTCTGGCCCTCCATGGGTCAAGCTGGGTATGAACTTGGCTCTGACTCTCAACCACTGTGTGGTTTGGGGCAAGTTGGCTGATCTCTAAATTGGCTTCCGCAAATTGATGGTAACAATAGTATCTTTCTAGGTGGCTCCCCAGGCGGTGCAGTGGTAAAGAATCTGCCTGCCAATGCAGGAGACTCAAGAGACAAGGGTTCACTCCCTGGGTCAGGCAGATCCCCTGGAGGAGGAAATGGCAATCTTTTCCAGTATTCTTGCCTGGAAAATTGCATGGACAGAGGAGCTGGGTGGGCTACAGTCCATGGGGTGGCAAAGGGTCAGACTCCACTGAGCACGGCACAGATTCTATTAGCATTTACTTCGCTGGGCTGTTGCAAGGAGTCGGTGGATTGAAGCCGAATGAGTCCCAGCAAGTTCTAGTTTTAAATACTGAGAGGTTAGGAGGTCTCTTATCATTAACAGAGTCTGGACCATCCCTTAGTGGGGTAGACCCAGGGCGAGTCAAGGACAACAGATGCCTGCAAATGAGAGGGTCTTTTAGGACTTTCTTGAAATTTTCTTTCTAGGCAGAAATCTTGTTTTGATTTGATTTCGTGTAAAAGATGTTGCTGATATGGCCACTTCAGAGACGGATGCTTGTGATAATTTTTGACAGACTTTCCTTGAAAAGCTCTTGAGGGCTTCCTTAAAATACATTTTGCTGAGATTGAAAATGAGTAGCGTCTATCTGCTCCCAGCTGTCTGGACCTGGGGTTGTTTCTGCCTCAGTCACTTTTATGAAATGACTGTTGGAGGGACAAAGTGTGTCACTTACTGGCCGTGGCTCTGCAGGACGAGGCTTTGGTCAGGGAGTTGCTCCTTAGCAGGCAATGGGTGCGTCCGGCTCCTTCACCTCTCACGGGAAGCAGCTCCTGGGTGGGGGTTGGAGGCAGTTCAGTTATCATAGTGTTTCAGGGCAACATCATGGCTGAGAAGATAAAGAACCACCCTTAATTTCTTTTCAAAGTTTGGTATTTTAAAAAATTAGGTGTCATTTTCATACAGAAATGTGAGCACACCATCAATGTCCATCTTGATTTTTATAGATGGATACCCCTGTGTAACCACTGCTAAGGTCCAGATGTAGACATTTTCATCACCTCAGAGACCCCCTCATCCTCTTCCCCAGTCCTTACATCCACCCACCAGTTGTTATTTAGTTGCTAAGCTGTGTTCTTCTCTTTGCGACCCCAAGGACTGTAGCCCGCCAGGCTCCTCTGTCCATGGGATTTCCCAGGCAAGAATACTGGAGTCAGTTGACATTCGCCTCTCCAGGGGATCTTCCCAACCCAGGGATCGAACCCACATCTCTTGCATTGGCAGGTGGATTCTCTGCCCAGGGAAGCCCACCCACCAGAGGTAAGCACTGTTCTGACCTCTGAAACCATCCATTAATTTTGCCCACCGGCATTCCCTGTATCAGTGGATTAGTACCGTGTGTGGTCTTTTGCATTTGAGTCTTCTCATGCACCCGAGGAGAAGGCCATGGCACCCCACTCCAGTCCTCTTGCCTGGCAAATCCCATGGACGGAGGAGCCTGGTGGGCTGCAGTCCATGGGGTTGCTGGGAGTCGGACACGACTGAGCGACTTCACTTTCACTTTTCACTTTCATGCACTGGAGAAGGAAATGGCAACCCACTCCAGTGTTCTTGCCTGGAGAATCCCAGGGACGGGGGAGCCTGGTGGGCTGCCGTCTATGGGGTCGCACAGAGTCGGACACGACTGAAGCGACTTAGCAGCAGCAGCAGCAGCAATGCACCCAAACATATGGGATTCTCCTGTGTTTAATGCATATCTGTTGTTCGTTCTTTAACATCACTGTGTAATAGCCATCTCTACATCTGAACGATCATTTTCCAAGATTAAAATCTTAACTCTTACACAAATGTAAATTTGCCATTTATTCACTCAACTCGTGAATTAATGAGTGAATCGGTACAACGTTAAAAACAGGTTCCAACGAAGATTTGATTTTCGGACATTTATATTCAATACCAGATAGAATTTGTTGGTATTGCTATGAACAGGAATCATTTTAATTCCTACGAACAGAAAATATTTGTATTGTCATCTGTTTTCCATATCACTACCCTTTCAGAGTTGTAAAGTCACAGAGTTAAGAGAAAAAAGTTATTAATATATTCCCTAAACACTCAGAAAGCCTCTGGACCACACGCAGCACTGAGCTAGAACGTTACCCAGGGCTCTCTTTGGCTCTTTTCCAAGTCTAAGAAAATATTTCCTGACAGTAAGAACAGACTTTAATTTATTTATCCATTTGCTCGTTGATGAGCATTTGAGTTATTCGCAGTTCGGCATTGTTATGAATAAAGCCACCTTGAGCATTTTTTGAATGTTCTTTTTTTTGTGGCCATATGCATCACTTCTCTTGAGTACACCTAGGGGAGGAATTGCTGGTTCATAGAAAAATCGCACATTTATCTTTTTCAGATATTCCCAGTTTTCTGAAATCATTCTACGGTTTTAAACTCTTGCCTGCCTCCCAGATGTGTCTGATAGTTCCTGTTGCTCTGCTTCCTTGACAGCCTTTGGTGGTGTCAGTATTTTTCATTTGAGCCACTCATGGGTTGTATAGACACCATCAGTTTTTATCACTTAAGTCAGAAGTTTTTCTACTTCCATGTGTATGAGAATTTTGTGGTTGAGTGGAGAATGGATCCATGTATATGCATGGCTAAGTCCCTTCACTGTTCACCTGAAATTATCACATCATTGTTAGTTGGCTATACCCCAGTACAAAGTAAAAAGTGTTTTTGTTTTTGTTTTTTAAGAATTTCCTGGGCTGTTCATTTAAAAGGTAGATACAGAGGTCCCAGACCCTGCCCACAAGTTTCGCTCTAGTAGTTCTGGGTGGAAGCTCAGAAATGTGCATCATTAACAAATACTTCATTACTACAGATGTATGGTTTTTCCTGTGGTCATGTATGGATGTGAGAGTTGGACTGTGAAGAAGGCTGAGCGCCGAAGAATTGATGCTTTTGAACTATGGTGTTGGAGAAGACTCTTGAGAATCCCTTGGACTGCAAGGAGATCCAACCAGTCCATTCTGAAGGAGATCAGCCCTGGGATTTCTTTGGAAGGAATGATGCTGAAGCTGAAACTCCAGTACTTTGGCTACCTCATGAGAAGAGTTGACTTATTGGAAAAGACTCTGATGTTGGGAGGCATTGAGGGCAGTAGGAGTAGGGGACGACTGAGTATGGGATGGCTGGATGGCATCATGGACTCGATGGACATAAGTCTGAGTGAACTCTGGGAGATGGTGATGGACAGGGAGGCCTGGCGTGCTGCAATTCATGGGGTCGCAAAGAGTTGGACACAACTGAGCGACTGAACTGAGTGAAGCTTTCCTGTGTAATTTATGAATTTCTGTTATTGTTTAGCATTTTTCAGAGTTCATCCTGCTTGGAGAGAGGCTGAGAACACAGGTTAGTTCACAGATTTTTGAACATGAAATAATGATAGCCACTACCATTTATCTCACTTTTCAAAACAATCCTCCAAAACGAAGCTCAGTTTTTCCATCTTGCAAATGGGAACACTGAGGTTTGAGGATGGGTAAGAGAGAGGTAAGGAAATTTGCCCAAGAATTCAACATAGAGAATCAAGGATTAAATCCAAGGATTGCCCTATCCCTTATCAGTAAATTTTCTAATACTAATGATTTTGGCAACTTTTTGTTTATTTTTGCTAGCAGAGGATCTTTTTCTACAAGATAAAGTCTCTTTTAAAAATTTTTAAGTTTTAAAAATTTATTTAAAATTTTTATTTACCTATTGCATTAAAAAATTGTAGCTGATTATAGTATAGTGTTTCAGGTGTACAGAAAAGTGATTTAGTTATACACATACACATATTCTTTTGCAGCGTCTTTTCCATTATAAGCTCTTATAAGATGTTGAATATAGTTCCCTGTGTTATACAGTAGGTCCTTGTTGTTTATCTAGCTTACGTATAGTGGTGTATATCTGTTAATCTCAAATTCCTAATTTATTCCTCCCTCCCCGCTCTTTCCCCTCTGAGAGCCATAGGGTTGTTTTCTATGCTGTGAGTCTATTTCTGTTTTGCAAATATGTTCATTCATATCATTTTTCTATATTCCACATATAAGTGATAAAGTATGAGTCAAGATAAAGTCTTAAGCAAAATCCCAAGGTTTGAAACAGATCATACATAGTCAAGCTCCAAGGGTAGAAGCGAAGGCTAGGAGCACAGCACCCTGCCTGTGTGACCTCTCTGAACCCTGGTTTCCTATTTCTACCTGCTGTCGGCCTTCAACCTCCCCCGGGTCCCAGGAGAAGGGCTTGAGAACCACAGGCCCCCAGCACTGTCCCTAAGAGGCCCTGAGCACAGACATGTCATTTATACAAGATTCCATTTTTATTTATTTTAGAAAATATATCCACTCCTGAAATCAGGATTCTCTTTTCTTTAAACGTAAATATAACCTGAGAGTAAAATGGAACTTGGGGGTGGGGTGAGGGAGGGCAAGTAGATGACCCAGGAGGTAGGATCTGGGGGTCACAGTGATAGTGAACCAGGCAGAAAAAGCAGGTGGCAAAGTGCAAAACTATCCAGCAGGGTGTTACCTCCAAAGCCCAAATAAACAGATTTTGCATGCTGGTGTTCTCTTCTCCTCAGACGGCAAGCTGAGTAAAGTTAGAGAATACTTCCAGCATCCTTCGCCAGGCTCATGGCCTTTCACTGTCCAGCTGTGTGACCTTAGGCCCATCATGTCATCTCTCTCATCCTTGGTTTTAACATCTGTGCCATTGTATCAAGAGCGCCGATCCCAGCTGGAAGAACGAGGGTCAGGGGAGGTGCACGGCACCCGCGAGTATTCTTGACCATGGGGGATGCTCAGTCCAAAACGTCTCCTCCCCTGGAGCCCCCACCACCCGCTGGGTCAAGTGAACTCCCTGCAGACCCACCAGCCCTTTCAAAGCTGTTCTGGCGACAGTGGTGTGACCTTCCTCTCTGCTCTCCTGCTGGGAGCAGGATAAGCCATCCCAGGCTCTGCACAGGCAAAGGGAGTGGGGGGGGGGGGCCAGGATGACATCAGCAGGAGGGCCTGAAGAGAAACACATGAGTGCGTGCAGCAAATTCTATAAACACGGGAGGATGAGATCATCGTAGCATCTGTTTCAGGAGCAGAAGCAGCTCTCCAGCCAGACACAGGGCAGGTGCGTGGAAGGCCGCAGTTTAGCTGACTTGTAACAACACCGATCACTCAAATGCATTGATCTCTTACTGAGTGTGTGCCAAGCACTGGAATAATCAGTGTACACACATGGTCTCATTTATCCCCATGACAACCCTACAGTGTAGGTGTGTGCCCTGGTGTGTGCCTATCTTCCAGATGAGGGAATTAAGGCACCTGGGGCTTATGGACCTTCTCCAAGGTCACTCAGGTACAAACAATGTGGTCATGCTCACCTGGCTTCACACAGCAATACCAGGTAGGGTGTAGGCTTGGTGGCTGTCACAGAGGTTCACATGTATTGGCTTAAACCAGCCAGAAGTGAATTTTTCTTATGCGTCAGTCTTAATGGAAGTTGTCAGGGACCAGGCCCCTTTGACTTCATCACTCAGCTCTCTCTAGAGGTGTGGTCCCATGTGTGTGGTCCCTGAAAACTCACCATCACTCTTCCTCCCAGATGACAGGAAAGGAGCAATGGGAAGAGGCACTTTGCCTCCATCTCCTCTGCTCTCACATAACTGACCTGTACCGGCTTAGCAGGTCTTATTGAGCACTGAGAGGGCCGTGTGAATGTCTGTCTTCAATTGAAATTGGCTGTTGCTATTATTCGTCTAACAGTAAAGGAGGATGCATTAGCCCATGGCCACTCTGCTCCTCTCATAGTCAGAGGTACTGGGCAGAATATGACCAGGACTTTCACATCTGAGACAAAACATAAGCTGCAGCATAAACATTTTGCAGGCACCTTTGGAAGGAATGATGCTAAAGCTGAAACTCCAGTACTTTGGCCACCTCATGCGAAGAGTTGACTCATTGGAAAAGACTCTGATGCTGGGAGGGATTGAGGGCAGGAGGAAAAGGGGACGACAGAGGATGAGATGGCTGGATGGCATCACTGACTCGATGGACGTGAGTCTGAGTGAACTCCGGGAGTTGGTGATGGACAGGGAGGCCTGGCATGCTGCGATTCATGGGGTCGCAGAGTCGGACACGACTGAGCGACTGAACTGAACTGAACTGAACTGACCATGTACAAGAAAACATATGCCAAGCCCTGAATACAAGACTTAACAGCTGTAACCCTGCAGACAAGAGGACAGTGTTAATCGAGTACCTTAGTACCTGGAACTGGTCTGGCCCAGGACGTCATGTCCTACAATGCAGCTGTTGATGAGTGAGAGTATTGAGGCTCAAAGAGAGAAAATGACTTGCTGAAGTTCATGTGTCTAGCAAGAAGTCAAGGTTCAAAATTCCCTTGTTACCCTGGGCAGGTTACTTAACTTCTCTGTGCCTATAACTTCTTCATCTCTAAAGTGGGAAAAATGGAACCCACCCCACAGGATTGCTGCAGATGCTGGATGCTGTAATGTACTTAAGATGCTGGGTAGAAGGTTTGGCTGGTAGCAAACTGTAGGCAAACAATTAGATGTTACTGTTGTTATTAACATTATGGTTAATATTGGGCCTGCTGAGTCGCTTCAGTCGTGTCTTTGCGACCGTATGGACAGTAGCCAGCCAGGCTCCTCTGTCCATGGAATTCTCCAGGCAAGAGTACTGGAGTGGGTTGCCATGTCCTCTTCCAGGGGGATCTTCCTGACCCAGGGATCAAACCGATGTCTCTTTCATCTCCTGCATTGGCAGGCAGGCTCTTTACCACTATGCCACCTGGGAAGCCCGTTGTTAATATTCGTACTAGTGTTAATTTTCCAGTCTGCCCGGCCTGCATCCAGTCCTAATCCAAGTATGATAAATGCTATATTAGGCTGAGTATGTCCATGATGATGGTAGAATTCTTTTGACTCTAAAACATGAAAAAGATTTATAAAGGAAAAAGAATGTGCAGGACTTTGAAAGAAGGGTAGGATTTTAACAAGCAAAGATGAAGAAGGCATTCCAGAGAAAGAGGTGAGGTTGGCAAAGGCATTTATAGAAAGGCATTGGCAAGGATGTCCTGGGATAGTGAAGCGGGATGGGTGAGACAGCTGGGTGGGAGACAAGGTAGGATGGGGAGTGGTGGTGGGGAATCACGGAACTAATGTAAGGAGGTTGGCCTTTTACCTGAAGGCAATGGGAAGCCCCAGAGGGTTTTGATCAGCTCCGAGCCAGAAGAAGATTGTCATGGCAACAGCTCTGGGGAAAGACAAGCGGGTGGAGAGGCCAGCTCAGTAACTAGTGCTATGGTTTAGGTAAAAGGTAATGAGGATCCGAATTAGATCTACGGCTTTGGGAACGGCTAGGAGGGAAACACGAGGCCAGTGCGTGGAGGGGGAATTAAAGGATCACAGTGGCTTTGCGTGTAGATGGTGAGGCCCGCGGAGCAGTGAAGCTGGAATGCCTAAGCCCACTATCTGAAGCACAGGGTCCAAATAACCTAAGCCTCAGAGCATACAATGGGATCCACCTACTGTGACAAATGATAAAATGACTTCTTTTTATCTTTTTCTAGCTGCTTCTGGTTAGACCTGAAACTATTCATTCACTTGTTCACTTGTTCATTGGTTAAGTCATATGCTCAGGGTTTCTGCTAAGCAAGTCCAATCAGTAAAGAGATCAAATGTGCTTTAGACAACCATTTCTATGAGCAAGGTACAGGGTAGGCTCCTGTAACAAAGAAGTCCTGTTGGAAAGCGGACATTGATATTCCCCCCAAAGTCATATGTTGAAGTCTATTCCCCCAATAGGATGGCATTAGGGGTGGGACCATGATGTGATTTAGGTCATGAGGGTGGAGCCCTCATGAATGAGATTTGTTGTTCAGTCGTGTCCAGCTGTTTGCACCCCATGGCAGCACGCCAGGCTTTGCTGTCCTTCACTGTCTCCCAGAGTGTGCTCAAACCCATGTCCACTGAGTCAGTGATGCCATCCAACCGCCTCATCCTCTGTCACCCTCTTCTCCTCCTGTCTTCCATCTTTTCCAGCATCAGGGTCTTTCCCAATGAGTTGGCTCTTCGCATGAGGTGGCCAAAGTGTTGGAGCTTCAGCTTCAGCATCAGTCCTTCCAGTGAATATTCAGGGTTGATTTTCTTTAGGGTTGACTGGTTTGATTTCCTTGCTGTCCAAGAGACTCTCAGGAGTCTCCTCCAGCACCACAGTTGGAGAGCATCAATTCTTCAGCACTCAGCCTTCTTTATGGTGCAACTCTTATATCCATATATGACTACTGAAAAAACCATAGCTTTGACTGTATGGACCATTGTTGGCAAAGTGATAGTTCTGCTTTTTAAAACACTGTCTAGGTTTGTCATAGCTTTTCTTCCAAGGAACAAGTGTCATTTAATTTCATGGCTGCAGTCACCATCTGCAGTGATTCTGGAGGCCAAGATTATTAGAGTAAAAGAGACCTCAGGTAATTCCCCTGCCCCTTCTTCCATGTGAAGATACAGCCAGGAGATGGCCGTCTATGAACCAGGGAGACGGCTCCCACCACACATCGAATCTGCTGGTGCCTTGTCTTGAATTCCCCGGTCGCCAAAACTGTTAGAAATATATGTCTGCTGTTTATAAGTCACCCAGTCTATGGTATGCTTTTACAGCAGCCCCAGTGAACCAAGTGAAAGAGAAAGTCGCTCAGTCATGTCTGACGCTGCGACCCCATGGACTATGCAAGTCCATGGAATTCTCCAGGCCAGAATACTGGAGTGGGTAGCCTTTCCCTTCTCCAGGGGAACTTTCCAACCCAAAGGTCCCCAAATACATGGGTTTGAGCAAGCCACAGTTAATTTATCTTCCTCATGTAAGTGTAGAGTCATTTCAGGGAGAGTGTGAGGGCCTGATGGTGAAGGGAGATGAGCCTGCCTCTAACTCGTTCTGCTGTCCTCAACGGGTAGCTTCTATCTCAAGATCCAAAGCCGATGCTCCAACAGCCACTGTCATGTCTACACTCAAACCAGCGAGAAAAGGGGAGAGAAATGGGAGGGCTCCTCTTCCCTTAGAGATCACAAGGCCGAAGGTGAATGCATTGCTTACATTCACATCCCATAGCTGGAACTTGTTCCCATGACCGCATAACTGCAAGGGAGGCCGACAAATGTACTCTTGAGTTGGGTGTCCATGTACAGAGATACAAAACCTACCAGCATGGAAGAAGGGGAAGCTGGCAAACAGATACAGTCTCTACTACTCTCCTACATCCTAAACGCAGGGAACTTAGAAGGGGCTTAATCCATTGGTATTGTAAGTTCATGAAAAGATTCTGGGAATATCGAGATGAGATAATACACTTTCTGTTTTGAAGGAGCTCTTAGTCTATAGAGGGGGCCAGACAAGTAAAGAAATAAAAGACATTGAATGGTTGAATGGTTGAGGGGGATTGCCACCTGCATGGGGCTTGGTTTAAAGAGTCACAAAGGAGAAAGACACATTCCTCTGGGACAAGAGAGGTCAGCAGAGACTCTGCAGAGAAGGTGATGCTCAGCTGAGTCTGGAAAGATGAGTCGATGTTTGTCTGGGGAGCCAGGTGAGGAGAACTGTTCAAGGACACAAAAGTAGAACCTCAGCAAAGACAAAAGGATTTAGAAACATCCTGGTGTGTTCAGAGATGAGCAAGAAGGATGCGAGGGAAATGGCAAGAGAAGAGGCTGGAGGAAGCAGGTAGAGGCCAGCCTTGGGAAACCTAGTCTTTATTCCATAGGGAAACGTGACCCATTGGAGTTTTATGCACAGATGTTTAAGGTATCAGGGGTGTGTGTGTGTGTGTGTGTGTGTGTGTGTGTGTGTGCACAATTATATTTACATTCTTGGGAAATTGCTTTGGGTACACTTTGTGGGGGACGGACAAACAGTGAGGACAAGACTGGTAGAAGGGAGGAAAATTGTTGCAGAAGCTTTGTTTTTCTTGCTAAGCCTTAAAGCCTGATGCAAATCCAACTTAGTCTAATATACTTCATAATACTTTGTAAATAAAGCTAGAAATATATTCTTTGAAATCAATTAAGGTTGCAATTGACTATTTTAAGACCAAGTCTAATTGATATAGATATTTTTTCTGTCATCAGTTTTATTTCCAGGGCTCAAATTTTCACTTCCTTTGTTTGTGTCTGCACCTCCTTGCTGAAGATTGTAAAGATTATGAAGATATTTAGAGAGGGGTTGTATACCCTTGGGGAGGGTCTCCTGCCTTCCACACATTAGCTGAACTAGGAATGGGCTAGAAGGGATGAACCCCAAGGCTCCTTCTATGCTCTAGGAAGAGTCTGTAGCATTCCAATCATGGAAACCCTGAGAAGTAAGGAATCTAAGGGATTATCCGCATCTCATTTAACTGTGAAGAAACCACACTCAGAGAGGTTCAGTGGTGTGTCCAAGGTCATTCGGTTAATTGGCAGCAACAACCAGGGGCCAGAGTGTGGGCCCTTCTCAATTCTTTGCCCATGAATAAGGATCAAAATGCACAGCCTAGACAAGGGCCTCCCTGGCAGCAGCTGAAATAACACCACCACCACCTGCAAGGCTTCTTCCCCTCCTAAATTTCCGTGATTTATGGAGTTTACCGTAAGAGCATTTTGTGGATATTCTACTAGTGCTTATCACACCATGCAGTAAATGCTCACCCAGTTATTCATGTGTTTATTTAATGAGAATTTTCTGGTCTCATTATAATTTTCACAAGGAGCACTTTCAAGGATAACACTAGACACTCTGGTGTGCTCCAGTTTTGACTTAAAAATAACGCAGTGAAAAACTTCATTGAATCTAGGTAGGCATCACTGGTCATTTCCTTAGAAGAAATTCTAGATGGAAATTCTCCACCTGAATGTCTGATATATGTTTCACAATTAACAAGGTCAAGCTATAATCTTGACTTACTGCCCTTGCTCTGATGCCACATACACACACACACTCCTGCTTCTTCCATAATCTTACTCATCAGTAAATGACACCACATTGCACCCAATTACTTAAACCAAAAACCAACTAGTTATCTTCAGTATCTTTCCTCCATTTAGCCTCTTATTCAGCCCATCACCACATCTTATCAGTTCTACCTGCCATCTACATCCTAAGTCTATCTCACATCATCCCCCCGTCTCCACCTTGGTCCAAGACCCCAGCATCACTCATGACATCTGACATAGCCCTGCAATAGGATCATATGGAAAGACTGTCTGAGGACTACTTTGGGCTACTTACTGCATCTAATGCTTCTATCAGCCTGATGAGTTAGGTCTTGGTAGCCTCACTGTACAAAGGAAGAAACTAAGAGCAGAAAGATTTTAAATAACATGACCACACTGGCCCAGCTAGTCTTTCCTTCTGTGTATCTCCCTGGCGCTCTGTAGCTCCCAACACGGCACTTGGTCAAATGGTCAAATGGTCTTATGGTCCCTTGATCAAACAGTCCTAACGATGGCTCGTTTAGTCACCTGACTTTCCTGCAAGGCTGTGAGCCCTCAGAGGGGAAAGCAGAATCTTTCTCATTTAGCCCAGAGCTGGAAGCACCTAGCACAGTAGCTCACACCCCTCAGAATCCAATAACACGTGCTAAATGAATGCACACATGCCTGACCCCAAGTTCAGATCCTGCTCTGATTGGCCGTAAGTCTGAAGTCCTGCACCATAAATTATAGTTTTGGCCCCATCGGAGTGTGTTGATTTGAAAAACAGTCACAAATTCTTTGACACTCTTTCCTTTGAGTTATTGTCCAAATCTGAGGGGCTTTTAACTCCTCCAGCCAATGGAGTGTGTGGTGACGCTGTCTGACCCTGAAGCTGGGTCACAAAAGGTTCATAAAACTTCCACCTCACTCTGGAACACTTCCTGCTTGTTGTCCCAAGGGGATCACATGAAGGCACTCTGGCCAACAGTCCTACCAGGGTCCCCAGTGAAGAGGCTGTCTTGGAGGTGGATCCTCTCACCCCAGATGACCCAAACCCATTCATCGAGTCTTCCCAGCCGAGGCTCAAACATGGCGCAGTAATAGGCCTGCCATGCCATGTTGGTTCCATAGTCAGAGACACCTGGAACATGAAGGAAAATCTTATGCTCATGTTGACTTAAGTGCTGTGTTGACAGTTTATCTGCCTTACCTGAATGTAAGCTGTCTGAGTGCAGGAAGTTTTGCTTCCTTCGTTCAAAGCTGTATTTTTGGCACCTAGGAGAGGGCACGGCATATAGTAGCTGCTCAATGACTGTTTATGAAATGAATGAAGTTTTAAACATAGAAATAGAGGAGCAGGGAAAAAAAAAAAAAAAGAACACAGCTCTTAGCTTCTGGCCAAAGCTAGGAGAGAAGCATGAAGCTTGTAAGATCCCCAATGATGGCATCATAAAACCATACGGATGCTTCGGGAAAGCCTGGATCTTTCTGAAACAATCGACTGCAATCATTTTTACTCTTGTCTTGCCCTTCTCTGTCATCTTCCTAGAGAGTGAGAGATTTTTCCATGATTTAGTTTATGCCTTACCTCATTCCTTGCCAAGCCTGGAAGATCCTAGAAACTCTTTGTTGCTCCAGAAATATTTAGTGAATGAGATCTCATGCATCCCAAACCACAGAGCCAAGTTTTATATCCGTGAGTGTAATACAAAACTGAGCTCTTAATTTGGAAAGGAAAGAATCAGCTACTTAATATGCAACGTCAGCAGCCTTGTAGATTTTATGGTTCCAAACAGAACTGCGTGTCCCCAAGCCCAGTCGATTTCCTGTTTGTTATCACATTAGACCTATTTCAAGGCAGATGGAAAATTTGAAGGACATCTCCAGCTATTAAGACTGGCATAAATCTTTCAGAACTGCATATAAATACATAATATTTCCCATTAGCATTTTTTTGAAATTAGGGTCCCTGTAATTTCTTGATTAAGCAGGAGCTCTTTTCTCATGTAATTCTGCTCCTTTCAGTTGATAACTGGGCTCCCCAAATCTATAGGGCTTGGTAGGAACCCCTGTTGATGTCAATCCTGCTTTTAAGACAGGCTTTGTTTAAAATTACATACAAAGATCTTTGTTGGTCCCCTCTGTGACCTTCACTCTGCCTGCATGCTTTTTTTAAAAAAACAAAACAAAACATTCTTCTTCTATTTTTTACGTTTATTTTTTCTTCTGGCTGAGCTTGCAGCATGCAAGATCTTAGTTCCTTGACTACAGCTTGAACTCATGCCTCCTGCATCGAAAGTGGGGAGTCATCACCCCTGGATTCCCAGGGAGGTCCCTGCCTGAATTTTTTGTAACGTTTTATTTTGTATTAGGGTATAGCTGATTAACAATGCTGTCATACTTTCAGGTGAACAGCGAAGAGACTCAGTCCTACCTATGCATGTATCCATTCTCCCCTAAACTCTCCTCCCATCCTGGCTGCCACATAACAGTGAGCAGAGGTCCCTGTGCTCTGCAGTAGCTTGGTTATCCATTTTAAATTTAGCAACGGGTACCTGTCCATCCCAAACTCCCTGCCCGTCCCTTTCTCCTACTTCCCACCCCCCTACTCCCAGCCATAAGTTTGGAGAACTATTTTGAATTAAAAGAAGATAACAGCTATCACGTAAGTATACAACATGCCAACAATGAAAGGTATATGACATTTGATGGACTGTTTCCATGTATTTTTTAAGAAGGAGAGTTTCCAGTCTGACAGCCACTCCAGGTGACACTCACAGAGAAAGCTTGAGATCAGGGAGGGAAGTACAGACCCAGAGAACAGAGTCCTCCCACTAGAGTAGGGCTGTGTCCAAGTGTGGCCTGTATGAGGTCTAGCAGATGGGAGACAGGCTGGGGCACACTGATCCCCCAGAAGTGGGAGCCCGAGAGTCTCTGTCCCATTCTCTTAGTGCTTTTTGTGCTTCCTCTCCTTTTATCCATCACCATTATCACAACCCGACTTGCTGCTACCATTATGAACTGCGCCCTCTTGTGACAGGTGCCACGCACAACACTTCGCATAAGCTCCACAGCTTTCTGTGACCCGCCTGGTTCCCCACACAGGGGATTTTTGCAAACCCGGCCAGGACTTCCACTGACAAAGCCTGTTTGCTGTGGTCTCAGAAATTGTACAAATTAGCACCCATTTAAAAGGGAGTCTGAAGTCAAGATTTTTTTTAAACAGTGGCTGTTCTTCCGTTGAGGAACAAAGATAAAGTATTGTTTTCATATTTTTTTGCCAAATTGACTTCTCAAAAGAAAAATCAAGACATCACTGAGTTCTCTTAATAAATAATGCAATGTCTTACTTGTGTTAAATTATCTAGGCTTTCAGTAGTCTTTTTAGGGAGCTTTTAGTACAGATATAATATTTCATATAAAATATCGGAATTATAATAATAATAAAATTAGGCTCAAAGAAATTAATAATGAGTTAAATAGCAATAAGAATGTGGCCCAAAAATCACCTTCAAGGGAACAAGAATTTCTCTGGGTCCCTGTAGTTAACCTTGGACTTCATTACAACCATTCGAGATAGACGTTATTAACAACTTCACTCTCCTGAAGAGGAAAGTGAACATGAGGGAGTGTTCATAGCCTCCCCAAGTCCACTGAGCTGGAAAGTGCCAAGGCTGGGATTGAAGCCTACGTCTTCAAACACTGAAACTGGTGCTATCACTGTCCTCCCAGGAAACACCTGAATTTTAGCACCCGTGTTATAGTCACATCACCCGGGGAATACCTTCTCTCATCATGAAGAAGACATTTCTGGTTACGGAAACTCCATCTTCTGAGATTTGGAGAAAAATCTGAATCTTGGCTCAGCCATTGTTCTCTGCCTTTGGGCAACCCATATATATCTGTGTAGAACTGACCTCAGTGGGCAGTGGTGACAATTAAATGACGTAAAGCAGGAAAGGTGCCTAATAGCAGAGGGCTTCCCAAAGAACATGCACTGAGTGATTATCCAGCATTGAGATTCCTTAGAAAGCTGTGTGCTGGAGATATTCAGGTGGAGACCAAAGGACTCGGCTATAGATTGAACTGGACTCACAATTTGTTAGCTAGCTTCATGACCTTTCAGCAGAAGGCAGAATATCTGTAGAGGGGCTCATGTTATGAGCTGGGTTGTACGCCCCCCACAAGAGTTCGAATGTTGGCACGCTAACCTGCAGGACCTCAGATGTGACTGTATCAGGAGATGGGGCCTTTAAAGAGGTGATTAAGTTAAATGAAGCTCTTAGGATGGGCGCTAATCTGATATGACCAGTGTCCTCATAAAAAGAGGAAATTTGGACACATAAAGAGACACCAGGAGTCGGCACACACAGGCAAGAGGCCATGTGAAGCCACAGAGAGTGGCCCCAGAAGAAAGCAACCCGGCCAACAAGTTGGTCTTGGACTTCCGCTCCAGGACTACGAAAAAACAAATTTCTGTCCTTTAAGCCAGCCAAGCTGTGGCATTTTGTTTTGGCACTGCTGGCAGACAAGTACAGCTTGCAATCAGCATTTTTATAAGCTATAGAATAGCGGATATCAGAAGGTATATTCAGTCAGACTAGCACTGTTTGAAGAACTCTTCATTCCAGTGGATTACATCTATGTTATATTACCTAGGTGTAATGTGATGTTAGCCACTAGGTTGCGTTCAACTCTTTGCAACCCTATAGACTGTAGCCTGCCAGGCTCTCCTCTGACCATGGGATTCTCCAGGCGAGAATGCTGGTGTGGGTTGCCATTTCCTTTCTCCAGGGGATCTTCCTGAGCCAGGGATCAAACTTGGATCTCCTGCATTGCAGGCAGATTCTTTACTGTCTGAGCCAGCAGGGAAGTAGTGTATTACATGGACTGGGTTGTAATATAAATGTGGGTCACTATCACCAAAGACTGAGTAACACTGAACTTAACACCCAGAAGTTCTCTTCTAATTCAGATATCATAATAATTGCTATTATCATAATTAATATGTTAATATTCATAGTATATCAGTTAATATGGATTAATTGCCTCTAAGTACCAAAGGTTTGCAAATGTTAACTCCCTTACTCCTGAAACATCCCTTTAAGGTAATCATTATTCCTATTTTACAGATGAAGTTGAGACATTGATTATTTAACCAGTCCAGGGTCAAACACTTAGCATTTTTCAAAGAAAGGATTCCTGCCCAGAGAAGCCTGTTTCAAAAGCCTGCATTCACCGTAGGCAGCATCACTGGGCAGCTACCCATAATCCTCTGTCCAGTTACTTAGCACCCGAGCATCAGCTTCCCCTCTGCAAAGCGTTCAGGGATGGAAATTCAGAAGACCTTGGACTTAATAGGCTCTGCGCATGTGACTGACTGAGGGTACAATGGACCTTTTATGATGGCAGTAAGGACCAGGAGCGCTCCTCCAGTTGGCATGGAGCTTTTCTCACTGTCAGCTAGGTAAACGGACTATCATGATGTCTGTGGGGGCGGATAATGAAGCACAACCGTCTACTCCATCAGGAGTGGGAGGAGGTGAGAAAATGGCCCCAGAACCCCTTGTCTGAAGACCCTGTGAATAGCACTCTGCCCTCCTGCGCAACAGGCTCCAGGCCAGACACTCTTGAACGTAGGTACATGGGCTCATTAGCAGGGAAATGGCAGCGGGTAATTGGAATATGTAAATGGCATGGGCAAACAGGGTGCTTTAATAATCAAGACCCGAAGAGAAAGAGCTTAATTTGATGGAGAGGAAGGAACAGACTGCCCAGGGAGCCAATTACTGGAGCCAGAGGATGGATGCTCTGTTAGCAGGGGACCCACAGTCAGGAGGGAGGGCTGCTGGGACATTGGGTGGACGTGCTTCTGCCTCTAAAATGCCAAGTGACCTGGTGACGCAGCCCTGCCTTTTTCCAGACGCCAGTTCTTGAGAACTCTTTTTGCTAAATACCTCTTGCCGCCACCCCCCTCTTCTCCAGGGCCTGCCACCTCTTTTCTCCTGGACCTCAGCATCTATCAAATGGGCTCCACCCACAGTCTTCTTACTGCTCCTGGAGAATTAAGTCCCCCCACTCCCAACCTTTCTTCCACAGAGTCATCACCAAGCCATTTGTGCAATCACCTGGGATCACGTGAGCCTATGCTTAAAGCACCTCTTGGTCCGCAGGTTTATAAGCCTGGTGCACAGGCGAGCCTGCCCCGCAGAGAGCCTGCTCCATTTATGCTCGCTTCCAGCCATCTGAACCTCTTGCCCTAGAAACTCCACACCATGTCTTGACGGAGCCTTTGCATATGCTGGGCCTTTAACTTGGCACAGAATTCTCAGCAAGTAATACAACGTAGGGGTTGAAAGTATAAACTCTAGATAACCTGAACTTGAATTTTGGGACCGATATTTTTTGCTGTGTAACTTTGAACAGAGTACTTCACTTCTCTGTCATTCCATCGTGGTTAATAGAGAGCAATAACCATTAAGCCTCTCTCATAACTTTGTTGCTGGGATTAAATAAGGTAAACCCAAGGCCAGGCATACAGCAAGCAGTCAATAAATGTAAATAATGATGATGATGGCAACGATTGTCTATCGTGAACCAGGTTATTGAAATGCCATGATGATACAGAGATGAGTGAATTGTTTTGCATAGCTTGTCTCATCTTTTCATCTAAACATGGAATTCATTACTCAACTTTCTTTTCTTTTTTCCTCCTGTTTCCCACAGGTAGAGAGCAATACATGAAACAGGCAGTCAATAAATGCTCACTGGAAAGATGAATGAATGAATTCATTAGATGGATGAATTGACTATTTTACCCAATATAATTCAGTTCAGTTCAGTCGCTCAGTCGTGTCCAACTCTTTGTGACCCCATGGACGGCAGCACGCCAGGCTTCCCTGTCCATCACCAACTCCCGGAGCTTACTCAAACTCATGTCCATCGAGTCGGTGATGCCATCCAACCATCTCATCCTTTGTCATCCCCTTCTCCTTCTGCCTTCAATCTTTCCCAGCATCAGGATCTTTTCCAGTGAGTCAGTTCTTCACATCAGGTAGCCAAAGTATGGGAGTTTCAGCTTCAGCATCAGTCCTTCCAATGAATATTCAGGACTGATCTCCTTTAGGATGGACTGGTTGGATTTCCTTGCAGTCCAAGGGCTCTCAAGAGTCTTCTCCAACACCACAGTTCAAAAGCATCAATTCTTTGGTGCTCAGCTTTCTTTATAGTCCAACTCTCACATCCACACATGACTAAAGGAAAATTATATACAATTATTTAAGAGAAAAAGTCAAAATGACATGAAGAAACATGCAAAGTAAGTTTAAAGGTTAATGTAAGAATGGCAAAGGCCAGGCAGGAAAAAGAAATATGCCTTCTCCCTGAGAACAACCAAAACTAAACCCTTTGGTTCTTGCCATCTGGGTTGAAGCTGAGTACCTTTTGGCTCAAAGCTCATTCATTCCTCACCCCTCCTGATTTGAGTTACCTTCAACAGACATGTGTCCAAATACCTTTGAGTAATGTGAACAGTTACTCAAATTGGCTTCCCTGATAGCTCAGTTCGTAAAGAATCCACATGAAATTCAGGAGACCCTGGTTTGATTCCTGACTCAGGAAGATCCACTGGAGAAGAGATAGACTACTACTACTACTACTAAGTCGCTTCAGTCGTGTCCGACTCTGTGTGACCCCACAGACGGCAGCCCACCAGGCTCCCCCGTCCCTTGGATTCTGCAGGCAAGAACACTGGAGTGGGTTGCCATTTCCTTCTCCAATGCATGAAAGTGAAAAGTGAAAGTGAAGTCGCTCAGTCGTGTTCGACTCTTAGCGATTCCATGGACTGCAGCCCACCAGGCTCCTCCACCCATGGGATTTTCCAGGCAAGAGTACTGGAGTGGGGTGCCATTGCCTTCTCCGAGAGATAGACTACCCCACTCCATATTCTTGGGTTTTCCTTGTTGCTCAGCTGGTAAAGAATCCACCTGCAATGCGGAAGACCTGGGTTCAATCCCTGGGATAGGAAGATCCCCTGGAGAAGGGAAAGGCTACCTATTTCAGTATTCTGGCCTGGAGAATCCCACGAACTACAGTCCATGGGATAGCAAAGAGTCGGCCATGCCTGAGCGACTTACACTTTCAACGTGAGCAGTACATCACAGGCTACAAAGTTCTGCCTTATCTTGGGTTCCTGAATGGTGTTCAGACCAGTTTGCAGATGAGGAAACTGAGACCTGATGAGTTCAGCAACCAGCCCAAGGTCACTAAGCTCAGAGTCAGAGTCGGGAGTGGAATTTGAGTCCAGGTCTAAGACACGTACTTTAAGCTGCCCTCGGCCTGTGGGTGAAGGTGCAATGGTGTCCTTTTGCCACTCTCATCTGATTCATTCCCAGGAAGTCTTCTCACTTGCAAGGAAGCCCTCATGTAGAGTGGTCTGAAGTTTAGGAGAAAGAAAACAAGCGTATGGAAGAAGGGAAGAGGGCAGCACATTTGAGGATTTGCTGTAGCTGGGTTTTCAAGAACAAAAATACATATAGGGAAGGCGTGGGATCCTTTCTTTTCAAACACATTTTCTCTTGGCCTGAGGTTGTTACAAGACCTAAAATTGGAGCTTGTCCTGTCTCTTCCAAAAAAAGCAGTGTCTCCTTAGCTGCAAAGACCTGTCTCACTGGCTCCTCCCAGAGGTAGAGTTGTAACAAGCAAGGGGGCAGGGGGTGGGGCATGCAGGATCTGATCAGAAGCAGCTTTATGAGGGATTCTGTGAGAGTGAATAATGTGTGCTCGGTCCATGGAAGGTGATGTCGACAGAAACATAATGGGCATGGGAGGCAATTCCGTATCCAGGAGATGTGTCTGTTCCAGTGAGGTTACATCATCCCACCCACAATTAGAAGGTCCAGTGCAATCGACCTGCCATCAGGCGGCTGGATGGGGGAGGGGGAAGGGGAGGGGGGAATGGGGAGGGGGGAATGGGGAGGGGAGGTGCCCTACTGGGGGCTGTTGGGGGCTGAGCACTGGCCTTCGCTGCAGTAGTGCTAGCCCCCGCCAGAATATTAACAAAGGGTACTTCCGGGTACAAGACGACAAGTTATTACATTGCCTTTTTGTGATCTATACTTAATAATTTATCTACAACTACATGTACGTCTTGTGCAATAAAGAAAAGTAATAATATAAATAAAAATATAAATAAAAGTCATAAAAAATAAAGTAAATTTTAATATGGTCTAAAACAAGGTGCTTTGGGAGCTGCCTGAGAAGGGAGGCAGAGGCTCCCATTTGCCTGCTCCTGTGAACCGAGATCCTGCCCTGCTCACTGGATCACAGTCAGGGGCTTCCCTGGTGGCTCAGCCGGTGGAAAGACCTGCCTGCAATCCAGAAGACTGCCTATAATGCAGATCAGGGTTTGATCCCTGATCAGCAAGATTCCCTGGAGAAGGAACTGGAAACCCACCCCAGGCCACTTGCCTGGGAAATCCCATGTACAGAGTGGCCCGGCGGGTTACAGTCCATGCAGTCGCAAGAGTTAGACAAAAATAGTGACGAACCGCCGCCACCACGATGGCAACCATCACTGGAGGTGCTGTCATCTCCTGCAAGCACGTGTCTGTTCATTTTGTTACCGCATGCTTAACCCTAGGAAGCAGGGTTTACAGAGGCAGAAACTGAGGCTCAGGGAAGGTCTCTTAATCTCTCTCCCTCTTTCTCCTTATTTATTCTCAGCAAGGCTGCCTGTCAGCAAAGGGGAGAGAGTTCACTGGCCGTACAGAACAGTGACATGAAGACCAGGAGAGGTAAAAACAAAAGCAAAGGAATGGAGTGGGGATACCAAGAGGAAAACCTAAGAACTAGGAAGTGACTGGGTTTTCAAGGTGACAAATCACACAAAATCAGGAGGGGGCGCCCTGTTGTCTGCCAACTCTTGAGGCTCGTTCCAACTCTTGAGGACACTATCACTGAACTACCAGCATCCAGCTGATACCTGAGGCTCTTGGGACTTCAGGGTTCAAAAACAATTCCTTCCAGTGGGATGTAGGATGCTTGATTTCCATTAGCTGGAATCTGTGCTATTGAGGGTTGAGATTACACAGTTTCCCAAATAGCACTCAGAGCGCACCCACATTTTTTGTGATATTTCCAAACTCCCTATCTGAACAACACTCTTCATTGAATAAGAAAATCGTTGAAGCAAATCAGTTTCCAAACTCCCTTGCTGTTTCCCTATTGTTAGATTTAATTGGATCAAAATTATGCATTTAATATTGACTTTACTTCACCCTTTTGGGGCAGCATGAACGTGGTCCTTGCACTTGATCTTAAAACATTAATATTTGACAGTCTGCAGCTCTTATCAAAATAGGAGTCTTTTCAAGTGCCTGAGATTCAGACTGTCATTTTGGAAATCTGAACTTTTGATTAATTGCACAGTAATGAATTCTGACATCTTTTCCCTATGTGGTTCTTGACTACCTTTTTATGCTTATCTAGGGAGGCTTTTTAAGTGTTGACAAAATTTTTTTAGTCACTATGTTACTGAAGTTGCAAGAGAACTAACATTTCCTAAGATTAAAGACTTCCATAATGGTAAAAGACAAAAACAAAAATCTCAGACCCAGACATACAGTGAATGCTTCATTAGGTGCCAGCCATTGTTCTGGGGTTTCTGCATTCTGCATTCATTTATTCACTGTTATCTCACGCTGGCAATAAGTATTGAGAGGTTACTATTATAAATAACGGGCATTCTTCTAGGATGCTGAGCCCTTGCATTTGTTTAGAGACAGAATACTAAACAAAATGCAAATATGACCATTTCAGGCAGTGATAAATGTAATGAGTAAATAAAACAGGAAGGGATTAGGGGAGAAGGGTAACTTTACACAAGGTATTCAAATACAGAGGGCAGAATTTTTCTTAGTAGTTGGGATTGGGCTGGGGCAGAAAGTACAGGCATGTGTTGCTGTTTGGGGGGTGGAGGGTAACAGATGCTAGAGAGCTCACTTCAGGTGTCCCCCGTTCTGTTTGGGACTTTTCTCACCGGAGGCGATTCCCTTTCTCCATACTGTTCCTGCTTCCCAGGGTCTGCACTGACTGGTTACTTACATGTTCCAACTCATTGTTGAGCGTTCATCTATTCATGAATTTTTATGGGGTTTTGCCATTCATAGAGTCCCGTTTCCATCTACCAGTTCATGTAATCTTCACAAAACTCACCCCATAGCCCACTGACCAAGGAACAAGTTTTCTTCAATGGGTTTTCATGACTTCTTTTATATAAAGTTCTCATATTAGAAACACTTTCTGGACAAACTGTTCTGTTGCACCAAACAGTTTATTTTTGTGCCTGTACAACACCATTTTAAGGGCTTCAGCCTTGTAGTATAGCTTAACTCCCCTTTTTCTAAACTCCCTTCTTGAAACTCCAGCCTTCTTGGTTCTGAGAATTTTGAGGCTCTTCCCTCTGACAGTCATCCATACAGGTCCCCCCCCCCCACCTCCTTCCTCACCCCATACATCCACTCCGTTTTCTTGCTGCCCCTCCCCCATCCCTTCTCCCCTCCCCCATCCCTTCTCCTCCTCTCCCCCATCCCTTCTCCCTTCCCTCATCCTTTCTCCTTTTCCCCATGCTCTCTCTCCTCCAGGCCCCCTGCCCTCCTCTCTCTTTCACTCTCCTTTCCTCCAAGGAATCCAGAGCCACAATTCACATGCAGGCCTTCTGATCACTCCATTCTATACCCTAGGGTTAGATCCTAG